>NC_135637.1:21294422-21597452 GCF_053574225.1 Canis aureus | reverse complement strand
TAACTGAGAGGGGAGTGAAATTCTTCCAGCAGAAGGTGGAGTCTTTCGAGGAGGTGAGTTGCAGGGCTGGAAGTGGCTGGATGTGGGAGAAGGGTGAGGAGGAGAGGCCTTTTGTTCCTTTTGCTGGGTTGGGGGCCCCCTTGTCAGGCTCCCAGGGTCCCCACGAGGCCTGTCCCAGTCTCCAGGCCTTTCTTCAATCCCAGAGAGACTCAAGCATTCTGTCTTGATGTTGGTGGCTAGAACAAAGGGACAGCAGGATGATGGTGGACATTAGGGGCTAATCTACTTCTGAGCCTCTGAGTCTTAGGGCCAGAGAGTTGGCTGCCTCTTACCAGTATCAGCTGCACTTCACTCTTGAGACACTTGGTTGCCTCCTATCTAAATCAGGGTTAATGTTTCTGCAAAGTCAAGGCTCTCAGCTGACTCAGCTCCAGAGTAATACCATCATCAGTAACAATGACAGTTAGCAGCTATCATCACCAGGCACTGGCTAAGTACCACGAACTTTGCTGTATGACTTCACTCAATCCTAGCACCTAGCATTGCGCTTGGCATGTGAAGATACTTGGTAAATGCAGCTACTGGCATTACATACTGAGTATCTGCTCTGAGTTGAGCCCTAATGGACACTTGGGATGTATGGTTTGCTCAGACATAACCTTATTCCCAAGGAGCTCACACTTCAATGTAGCAAACACTGGCTCTGGAATGATAACAATGCCTTGCAATGTGTGTGCCCCATGACTGACCTGTGAGGGGAGTCCTTGGTGCTGTACTGAGGGTTTAGGTGCCCATCATGCTATACTGTTGAGCCGTCAAGTATCCCATACATGCACAGAGCCAGGGGTTCCAACATGCCTTCTGAAAATGCCTTGGCAGAGCAAAAGGCAAGAGAATGAAGTAAGGAGTCAGAAGGAGGAAGAGAACTATCTCTGCATCTGACTTCTTCTGGGAGGTCCCAAGAAGGTTCTCCCCTTTCACAGTACTCCTTCCTGAGCACTCTCCTATCCAGGGTCACATTGGATCTTCACATAGCCCAAGAATAGATATTACCAGCCCTACTTTATAGTGAAAGCGGCTGAGCCTTGAGGAGGTGATGGAACATTTCTGAGGTCATGTAGCAGGTAAATGGCAGAGCAGAAATTTGGAGTTAGTTCTGTGGAAAATTGGAGTCCTCAATGAGACTCCTCCCTGCTGTTCCACAGGGAGCAGAGAGCTGCAAGGTGGAGGGGAGAGGGGAGGAGGGGGTGGAGGATACAAAGGCCCTTACCTCCTCCCATGCCACCTGCTCTGTTCATTGCTGCCAGATGGCAAGAGGAGGTGCCGACGTGATTATCAACTGCACCGGGGTGTGGGCTGGGGCATTGCAACCAGATCCCTTGCTGAAGCCAGGTCGGGGACAGATCATTAAGGTGAGTGTGAAGGCGAAGGATGGAACCTCCTGCTTTTCTTCTTTTAAAGATTTATTTATTCATGAGAGAGAGAGAGAGAGAGGCAGAGACATAGGCAAAGGGAGAAGCAGGCTCCTTGCAGGGAGCCTGATGTGGGACTAGATCCCAGAATCTGGGATCGTGCCCTGAGCCAAAGGCAGACACTTAACCACTGAGCCCCCCCAGGTATCCCTCTTGCTTTTCTTAATAGAGAGATTGTAGCTGCCTCCTTATTTCCTCTCTGAAGATAGAGGATGCATTGGGGACATCTGTTAGAAGAGCCTCGCAGATTTCAGGCAACTGACATGTTAAAGAAACAAGAAGGATCAACACGACCCCTCCAAACATTCTCTTTTGGGATTTTTTCTTAATATAGCAAAGCATGCATATATATGTTTGTACATATGTAGGGGTTGTATATCCCTGCATTTTAATAAAAAGAGCAAAAATTTGTGGAGTATTTATTTAGTGCCATGTACAGGCCTGAGCATTTTATCGTGTTATTAATTTCATCCTTACCAGAACCCTTTGAGAGGGTCTATCATATTGCCATTGCTATTTTACTGATGGGGAAACTGAGGCACAGAGGAATTTAGGTGATATGCACAAGTTCACATGGTGGTGAGTTCTGGAACTGGGGTTAGAACCCAGGGTCCCTGGGTGGCTCAGTGGTTTAGCGCCTGCCTTCAGTCCAGAACGTGATCCTGGAGTCCCGGGATCAAGTCCCACGTCGGGCTCCCTGCATGGAGCCTGCTTCTCCCTCTGCCTGTGTCTCTGCCTCTCTCTCTCTCTCTCTGTCTATCATGAATAAATAAATAAAATATCTTCACAAAAAAAAAAAAAAGAACCCAGGCAACCTGGTTTAAGAGGCTGTGTCTTGTAAACATCATCCCACACTGCCTCTCACTGTGTATGTGTGCATGTGTGAAGGATGTCCATTTGTAGACATGTGTGTGTACTTGGGCCTATGTGAGTGTCAGTGTGTTCCTCATGTGGGCTGATCCGTATGTGTCTTTATACGTGTGTGCTGAGCTTTTCTGTGGTCATGTAGGTGAGAATGTGTGATATTTCAGGGAGCAGGGGTTGACTCTTCCTGCAAGAGCAAGCAGTCAGTGCAGACTTGGAGCTGAGGAGTCAGAGGAGGGCTTAGGAGCTGTCTTTGCCACACTTGTCAGAACATCTGGGTAGAGAGGGGAGCAAGGCAGGGAAGCCTAGTGATCCAACACTCCTGAAGAGACTTGTCTGCCCTCAATCAACAGGTGGATGCCCCTTGGATGAAGCACTTCATTATCACCCATGACCTAGCGAAAGGCATCTACCAGACCCCATACATCATCCCAGGGTAAGAATCTGACATCTTAGAGCAGAAGAAGGAGCACCTTCATGCCCTCTCTATGCTGCCCACCCCAGCCCCTTTGCTTAGTCCCTGCAGGCTTTTTCTTCTAGTGTTTTCTAAGTAGTAGGGTTGAGGTATTAAATCCCTGGAAAGTCAGGACGCAGCATTAATTGGGCTCCATCTTGAACAAGCTTTTGGAGGATAGTTGTGGCGATCCTAAAGACAAAGGTAGTGGGTGTGAGGGCAGTGACACTGGAAGGTGTGAACAGAAATAACAGGATTGTGGTGAGAATAGGGATTTGGTTGATGGTGATGATGATATTAACGAGAGAGGTGATGATGTTAGTGAAGATGGTGATTGTGTTGATAGGATGACAATGTCACTGAGAGTGGAGTGGTGGTAGTGGAGATATTACTGTAATTGGTGAGGAAGTTCACAGGGGTGGTGATTGGGCCAAGGAGGGTAGAATGTTAACATTAATGGAGATGGTGTGGTGTTGATGATGATGGCAGTGATTGGGAGTAGAGGCAGCATCTGGTGCTGATGGAGATGACGCTATGAGTGATGATGTTAATAGTATAGTGGGGATGACAGTCTCAAAGGCAACGTTAATTCATGCTGATTGCAACATTAATGTTAAGTGAGGCTGTGCTATCTTCATGGTGATGTTAGTGGTGTGGCAGAGATGACAATATCAATGGTGACAAGAATGCTGGTAGTGAAAATGATGAATGGAGTTGATGGTGATGACATATTCATGGTAGCAAAAAAGGCAGTTGTGAAGATGATGTTGATGGAGATATTTTTCCAGTTTCATTAAGATATAATTGACAAATGGTGCACATTTTTAATGTACATGACAATTTGATATATGTATATATTGCAATATGATTACCACAATAAGGCTAGTTAACTCATCCATCATGTCACATAAATACAATTTCTCTGTGTGTAGTGAGAACATTTAAGATTCACTCCCTTAGCAATTTTCAAGTATGTAATATAATACTGCTAACTACAGTCACCGTGCTGTGCATTAGAAGAGATGACAATGTTGGCAGTGACATTAATGGTGATGGTAGAGATGGTGGGGGGTGGTGATGACAGTGGCAATTGCAGTGGTGTTGATGGTGGTGTTAGCAGGGATGACAATCTGGGTGGTCATGGGGATTTAGGTAGAGATGGTTGTAAGGGTGAGCATGGCGATGGCCCCCATTCATCTCAAAGGCTTTTTGTTTCCCTTCATCATTGACACTCCTTACTTTTACCTAGGATCCAGACAGTGACTCTGGGAGGCATCTTTCAGCTGGGGAACTGGAGTGAGGCAAACAACATCCAGGACCACAACACTATCTGGGAAAGCTGCTGTAGCCTGGAGCCCACACTGAAGGTATGGTGGGAGGGGTGTCAGTACCTTAGACCAGGGTCTTGGCAGCTTGATCATGAGGCCCCTTGAGGATGGGAAGATGCTACCACTGGGATAATTGGGCAAAATTATTCCAGCAAGGGACTGTGGAATACACCAGAATTTGATAATGCACAGGGAGGTTCTGCTGCAAGCCAGTGACACCTATCTGTCCATGGCTAAGAGTTGCTGTCTTTTGCGGAGACAGCCCTAAAAACACCTTAGTCTGTCTTCAAAAAGAGCAGATACATTTGTTGTAGAAATCTCAGTGCGTTTTTGTTTGTTTTGAAATCTCAGTTTTTTCATTTGCCTGTTGGTGATGATGACAGTCATGATATTAATGAGGGTAGGGTAGAAGTAGTGGTGGTGTTGATGGTGATGAATATGCTCAGGATGAGGATAATAATGATGGTGAGGAGGCTAGGACTGTTGACATCATGGTGGTGGCTGGTGATGGTTGATGGAGACCGGGTCATCGATAGAACTGGTAGTGATGTGGTGGTAGTGACAATAATGATGTTGGCAGCTGATGAAGGTGTGATGGTAGAGGGGGTTAATGAAAGTGATGGTGGTGGTGGGTGGTGAAAATGAGACTCCAAAGTTAACTCTATCATCTAAAAATAGGAGCGGCAAAAAAATCCAGAGATGAATTATTATTTTTTAAGATTTTACTTATTAGACAGAGAGAGAGAGAGAGAGAGAGAGAACAAGCTGGAGGAACAGCAGACAGAGGGAAAGGGAGAAACCAGCTCCCTGCTGAGAAGGGAGCCCAGTGACATGGGGTTTAATCCTAGGACCCTGGGATCATGACCTGAGCTGAAGGCAGACACTTAACAACTGAGCCACCCAGGGGCCCCCAGAGATGAACTAGTAACACTTTTTTTCCAGGATGCAAAAATTGTTGCTGAATTTACTGGTCTCCGGCCAGTTCGCCCCCAGATTCGGCTAGAAAGGGAACAGCTTCGCTTTGGATCTTCAAACACAGAGGTATGCTCTCTTGGCAAAGAAAGCAAGTCTTCCCATAGCTCTAAGAGGCTCTGGCATTTCCAGTCTTACCTGACATTGGCTTCACACAGCCTACTGGCAGGCCAGGACAGCACTGGCTAACATCCCCCCCTCTGTAGAGAAACTGAGGCTCAGTGATGGTACAGGACCTGCTCAAGGTTACGTAGAGGGCAATGCGCCTCAGTCTGTCAAAACCTGTGGTTGAGCAGAAGGAAAATGGGTACTTACTTGTGTCCATGACATGAACGACCTTACTGGATCTCCCCTCCAACTCTCTGGGATAGGGACTGTTTCCCCCATGCTTCAGATGGATACTGGGGGTCTAAGATGTGAAAGCATTTGCCTAAATCAGACAACTGGTGAGTTGAATTGGACTCCAAAGCCATTTTGCAGATGTCCATTTTGTGGCTGCTCCATCGCATCTCTGGGGTCGCTCTTTCATGCTCCCTCTTATGGGGTGGGAACTGGGCTTATTGAGAAGCTGGAAGCTGTCCTGGCTGAAGGACCTGATCTAACTAGGTGGTAGCTGGAGTTCCCCACGGAAAAGCAATCTTCCTTATATCGGTCGTCCTTCTTCCCTTATGTAGGAGGGCATATGGGGTGTGTGTGTGTGTGTGTGTAACAGCTTTGTGTGTATATGTGATATGTGTATATGGGGTGTGTGTGTGTGTGTGTGTGCTCACAGGTACCTGAGGAAAGAGTCACAGATGGAGTCAAACTCCCTGCTGATGGCTTTGGCTTTAAAAAAGACCCCAGGGATCTTGCCTCTGTCCCTGGGACAAATTAGCCTGCTAACCAGGGTCCACCCAATACAGTTTCCCGGCTTCTCTTTCCTCCCGAGGTGGGTAGAAGAGTCTATCTATTAACACAAGAGGTTTGGCGTTCTGGAGCGGGATGGGCATAAGAAAGGTGATTTAAGGAACTTCAGATAATGTGACTAAGGAGGGGAATCCCTGACCTCAAGTTCTAAATATTCTACTTTTCCTGTGCTGAGTGCATAAACCAGGTCCATCTCCTAAGCAAAAGAGAGTCTGGGATGTCAACCTTCAGCTCCCCCAAAAATCACCTTACTGGTGTTGCTGGGATGCCACCATCCTGCCAGGGAACGGAGAGGGCCTCTGGTGCCCGCTGGCTTTGCCCAGAACTCTTCAGGAATTTCCTGAGTCTTCCAGGGCACACGTGCTACCTTCTCTCTTGCCTCTCCCAGGTCATCCACAACTATGGCCATGGAGGCTACGGGCTCACCATCCACTGGGGCTGTGCTATGGAGGCAGCCAAGCTATTTGGGAAAGTCCTAGAAGAAAGGAAGTTGCTCAGGATGCCGCCACCCCACCTCTGAAAACACCACCTCCCCAAGAACTCCCCGCTCCCCTCAGCCAAGCAATCAATATACCCCCCTCTAAGCTATCACTTACCCTTCACATCAGCCCTGGCTCCTTTCTGCAAGAAGCACAAGATGAGAGGGAAATGACAAGATCCATTCCCAGAGGCGAGTCTGGCCCTACCTGGGGCTCACTTTGATCACTGGGGTCTCTCCACTCACTCTGGGCCTGACTGTATGAAGAACAGATGTAGGCTGTTATATTCTAAGTCCTCAGAAAGGAAAGCTCAGAAAATCAAAGGAGCAAGGAGAAAATTGGAGATAACTGAGGTTAGGTAACTTGAGGACAAATTACACTAACATATTAAAGGTTCTGAAAAGGTGATTCCCGGGTGGCTCAGTGGTTTAGCACTTGCCTTCGGCCCAGGGGCATGTTCCTGGAGTCCTGGGATCAAGTCCCACATCAGGCTCCCTGCATGGAGCCTGCTTCTCCCTCTGCCTCTCTCTCTCATGAATAAAGAAATTTTTAAAAAATAAAATCTTTAAAAAAAAGAAAGGTTCTGAAAAGTCCTGCAACAAAGACATCTATCTGATGTTCTTTCATCCAATCCTAAACTTATTTGGTTTGGAAACCTTTTTGCCCCGAGCACTGATGCCACAGAGTGTACTTGAGGGAAGGCTGTAGTAGATTTTGTTGCAGGAAGTCACATGCAGAGCTGGAGTGTGGCGAGGCAGAAGAGGTAAGGCATTGAACTAACACCATGATACCCATTCCACATCCAGAATTTCCAACAGTGTCAGTGACCTGCTGAGTGGGTAGAAGGGGCATGGGGAAAATCCTGCAACCCACATGGCACTGGAGAAATTAGGCGATGCTTAATTTCTTCACTTTCCCTTCGCCTAAACTTCTTGCTCCCTCCTTCCCTGAAGATGATCTGTAACCGTATTTTTCAATGACTTACTGGCAGCTTGATGAGTGTTGTATTTCCTTGTTGAATCGTCTCCAGCACTTCTGTCAAAAGTCAGTTGAGCCTTAAATATATGGGTGTATTTTTGGAATTTCAATTCCATTCCATTGATCTATAGGTCTATCCATATACTCGTACACTCATGCTACACTGTCTTGATTACTGAAACTTTGTAAAAAGTTTTAGAGTTAAGAAATGTGAGTCTTCCATGTTTGTTCTCTTTTAAGTGTTTTTTTTGTTTTTTTTCTTTTTTGGCTCTCCTGGGTCCTTTGTAGTTTCCTACAAATTCTACAACCAGCTCGCCAGTTTTTGAAGAAAAAAAAAAAAAAAGCCAACCAGGGATTTTTTTTTTAAAGATTTTATTTATTTATTCATGAGAGACAGGGAGAGAGAGAGGCAGAGACCCAGGCAGAGGCAGAAGCAGGCTCCATGCAGGGAGCCCGACGTGGGACTCGATCCCCGGGACTCCAGGATCACACCCTGAGCTGAAGGCAGGTGCTCAACTGCTGAGCCACCCAGGTGTCCCACCAACCAGGGATTTTGATAGGGATTAGGTCGAGTTTATAGATCAATTTGGGGGTTATTGATTGACACATTGATTTTAAGTCTTGTGATCCGTGAATATAGGATGTTTCTCCATTTATTCAGATCTTCAATTTCTTTAAGCAGTGTTTTGCAGTTTGTAAAAGTCTTGTACTCCTTTTGTTAAATTTATTCCTATTCTTTTTTTTATTCCTATTCGTTTTAACGGTATTGAGTGGAATTGGTTTCTTACTGATAAATTTAGAAATTTTCTCTGGCATGGTGTGGGTAGGGGGATTTGAAGTGGTTCGTCATCGAGTATTCTTGATTAATCATGAATGATTATATGTGACGCGTCTGTATGTTTAAATGTCAAAGAATCAGAATACAGCAAAGTACCATCAGTGACTAAAGTCTGATCAAAACTACTGAATCTCGGGGATCCCTGGGTGGCTCAGCGGTTTAGCGCCTGCCTTTGGCCCAGGGCGTGATCCTGGGGACCCAGGATCGAGTCCCACGTCAGGCTTCCTGCATGGAGCCTGCTTCTCCCTCCTCCTGTGTCTCTGCCTCTCTCTCTCTCTCTCTCTCTCTCTCTCTATGTCTATCATAAATAAATCTTAAAAAAAAAAAAAAAAAACAAAACTACTGAATCTCTGAAGCATGAGAAGGGGCCTCCGGATGTTCTTGGGCTTCAGGATCAGCATTCCATGTGCCTCCCACAACACTCTGCATCTGTCTATTAGAGCTCACATCACATTGTATCACAGTGGTCTGTTTATGCCTGTTCCCTCCACTGCACCAAGAATGCATGAAGATGTGGACCATTTCTTATTCTTTTTTGTATCCTCAGTATTTAGTATCATGCGTGATAGATACATGGTAGATACTCCATGCACACTGCGTGCCATGACGTGATCCCTAATAGAGTTATAATGAAAAGGCTCTAGTGATTCCCTGGTTCTGGTTCCATTTGTGAAGCCGGGCTGCACTTTATTTCTGAGATTTTTCTAATCGCTCAGAGGTGCAAACTGGCAGCCCATCAATGAAACCTGGCCTGCAGGTCAATTGTATGGGCTCACACATCATGTAAAGGTTTTTGTTACAACATACTAAAATTGGGAGATTTCCTGTAACACTCTAGATTCTGATTTTAAAGATCGGGAGCTCCCACTGTGCAACAAAATCGGGTAGAGCTGAGCAATGCTGCTCCCTGGGGTCTATGCTTCTCACTCTGCCACAATTCTTCCCTCTTCCTGTTGTTCCTTACACCTTTGTTCCACTCACTTCTGTTCCCAGGCTGTCCTCTGGAGGAAATTAACAACCCATCCCAGCCTTATAATAAAGCTGTGCTTCTTAATTTGAATTAACCTGAGTCCAATTTCTTTTCCTTGTAATTAAAACAGCCTTGATGAGAGTTCTGTGGCAAGGCCCCTCTCAACCATCCCCCATCACCAGCCTTCTTTCTTCATGCTAACAGAATCCCAATTTAGTGTTCAAGAAGCTGTGGGGTATCGCTTGATCCTATGGGATGGAGCCCCTTCCTTCTCCAGCTCTGGGGGAAGACTTATGCTTTTAGACTCAGACTTTACAGCAAGAAAACTTCTTGTGATTGTTCCTTCTGCATTCTACCTCCTTTGAAAAAATCAGATGCCCAGTACCGTGGCAGCCATCTTGTGATCATGAAATTTCATGCATAGGGTCAAATGGCCAACACACAGAGGATAGGAGAGAAGAAAAACAAAAAAGAAGCTGTGTTTTTTTATGTTGAGTTGCTAAAACTTTACTAGAACTGCCTGACTCGGGAGGCCTGCATGGCTCGGTGGTTGAGTGTCTCCCTTCTGCTCAGGATATGATCCCGGGGTCCTAGGATTGAACCCCGCGTGGGCTTCCCACAGGGAGCCTGCTTCTCCCTCTGCCTGTGTCTCTGCCTCTCTCTGTGTGTCTCTCATGAATAAATAAATAAAATCTTAAAAAAAAATAATTGTCTGACTCTGGGCTTGTTGTTAAATGAGGAATTAATATTCAAATAGATAAGATATTCTTGACTGATTTTACTGTTGCTTGCAGCTCACTGTTATCCCAGACTGGTTTACTAGTAGTAACCAAGGGGGACTCTTGATCTCACCCTTTCAGGCTCTCTGTTAGCTAACATTAGCCCAAAATAGTGAATATCTATATTCATTTCAAAGTCTATCACTAAGATGCTCTTATGTTATTGCCAACTCAACTCAATTCTGCATTCTAAGAATACTTCGGAGTAGGGACGCCTGGGTGGCTAAGTGGTTGAGTGTCTGCCTTTGGCTCAGGGCGTGATCCTGGGGTCCTGGGATCGAGTCCTGCATTGGGCTCCCTGTGGGGGGCCTGCTTCTCTCTCTGCCTATGTCTCTGCCTCCCTCTCTGTGTCTCTTGTGAATAAATAAATGAAATCTTTAAAAAAAATAAATAATATTCAGAGTAAGGGAGGGAAAGAAACCACACAACTTTAGCTACCTTGACCATCTTTTACCATTTTCTGAAATCTTTCCTAACACTGAGAGAAACAATGACATTTCCATTAATAGAAATAGGAGCGTTTGGACAGTTCAAATTTAGATACAAATCTCTTCAGCTAAAGGCCTTGAATATTTCAGAGCTTGGACAACTTTGGTGGCATTTCTTGAATCATTCAATAATACTGATTATTTTTTAAGGGTAGGCAATATAGAAGGCAAAGAGTTTTAAACATTCATTTTGTCAAGAAGAGAAAACCCTCAACTGCAAGCCTCTTTATCCCAGGGCCTGGAAAACATTCCTGCCCACTAAGCATTCCTACCCCACCCCAGCCCCCAGCTCTTCCAGGTTATTTGAGGGTGAAGAGAGTTAACATGTTCATCTGGCAGTGTCTGACCAGCTGGAAGGCAAAAAATAACAATAAAAAAAGACAGGCTAATGTTTTATGTTACCCAGAGGAGCTCAGCAGACCAGAAAGAATTAGAGCCATAGCCACCCATAGCTCAAGGAAATGTGGGTGTCCAAGAGAGATAAGTCTACCAAACCGCTTCCTCTCTGGCTGCGTGGGCTGAGGGGGCTACAGTATATTTCAGGAACACGGAATTGTTTGCCATCGATCCAGGAGGCTACAATAGTCACCCACTGTGACCTCCACTCCACACCATCAGAAGATGTTGTCTCCAACAGACTCAAAGTCACAACATATGGCAGTCAATGGTACAACTTGTCCACCTTATTGGAAAGATTATCATATTAAAGCATTGAGATTACCCTGGATGGACAAAGTTGGCAAGATCCTTAAGTTGAACTGTCACTAGGACATCATGACACATGGACAAACTTCAACCCTTACAATGTCCATCACCAACATGTTTTAATAAGAGATGAACGTACACATTTGGCTTCCTCAAAATGTTTACTTCAAGCAGGCATCTCCACGCAGAAGGTCAGTCTTCTCTGGCCTTTGATGGGATCCAGCAGCTTCCTCCTCCTCCTCTAGGCTCCCTGCCTTCACGATGGGGAAATGGCTCATGGAAACCAAATCTTGGAGGTGGATGTTGTCTGCTGGCGTCAGCCCTTCCTCCCGAGGCCAACCAAAACCCAACTGACTGTCCTCTCTTCCTTTGAAAATGTACACATGTCACAAATCTGGGCCCTCCTGTAACTCCACACCAGTGGCAGAGAATATCGCTGGACCCCAGGAGCTGCCTCTATGTAAAGACCAAGCCAGCCCTTGACAGCAGGGGTAAGCAAGAACCAGGGGGGTGGCGGGGAGGACTCCTGGTTCCCTGACCCTGGTGGGAGTGGGTGGTTGGTGTAGCATCTTTTCAATTCCTCTGCCCATGTAGCCAGTTACCTACCCTCAATATCCAAAGCACTGAAACCTGAGTTAACTATTTTCTTTCTCCAACAGTCACCAACCAGCCTGACCACAAAGGGGTCAGAAAAGAAGCCCCTGGTGTGGCCTTCATTGCTTCTGAAGGGAAGGACCCCCTTTGGCTTTGGGCTTTATCCTCACTTCTCTGGTCTCAGTCCAAATCCTGGGGGAGGCAGAGGATGACAGCTTTCTGAGGTTGCAGTCTGGTAGAAGCCCAGCTGTCCCCACGGACTCGTGGATTCCCCTGGAGCCAGGAAGAGCAACTCCAGAGGGGGCCAGAAGGAGACACACGGTTCAAGTTCAAAAACTTGACATCAAAAGTTCAGATGTCAAGAGACATCTGCCAGAGTCTCTCCACTAGTCAGGCCCTGGGGAGGGAGGCAGACCAAGGGGCCCCTTCCAAGAGAGCATCTCTCAGACCCAGGAGAAAGCTGTTCAGGGCATAGCCGGGTCACCTGCAATTTCAAAGAAGAAAACCTGGGGCCGGGTGTGTAGGAGAAACCTACTGAATGGGTCCTGTTGGTGGGCAGCAGGTGTTGACTCCCTGGGTGGCAGGTCTTACCGGGCTCTGGGCCTGGACTGTATCTACAGAGATTTGTGGGTTGTTGTTCACCAAGGCTGTGACTGGCTGACTCTGGGTGGCATCTGATTGGCTACTGGGAGCACTGGCCACTCCTAAGGTGACAGTTTTCCCATGCAGGTCCACAGGTAATTAACAAACCTCCCCACACACAGACAGAGACCCCCCCAGAACAAATGCCTCCCCATCCCCAGGTGGATCTCGATGAATATGAGCAAACGGAGTCAAGACACAAAACCCTGTTGGTCCAGGTTGTCCTCCTGGGTGAGTTCTTGATGTCGGCAGTGACGGTCGGTGCCCCAGCTGGCTCCACCAGCTCCCTGCATCCCACAGCCTCAAAGACCAGCTCAGCCCCGCATCGGTCACTACTCCTGAGAGCCAGAGTTCGACCTGGTGACGCCTGTGCCATGCGTCCCTCGGCCGACCATCTCTTGGCCCCACTCCCGGTGGCTGGACTCTTGCAGTCCGCGGCCTTTGGTCTCGATGGGCAGGAAGCAGGAGGCCAGGGCAGCCAGGAGGCAGCAGCCACTGTAAACCGCCAGGGTCAGGTACACGGAGGATTCCAGCATGACCTGGGGGAGGGAGACATGCTGGTGAGAGTGGCCCTTCTGAAGCACGGACACCGTCAACCATTCAGGAAGTATTGATGACGCGAGGCCCTCTTGTAAACGCTCTGTGCCATTATCCCATCCTCAGTCCTCACAACGAAGAGCCAGGTAATTGTCCCCATTTTACAGAGGGAAAAGCTGAGCCTCAAAGAGGGTTAGATAGCATACTCCAGTCCGCACAGATACTAAGGATGGGGCTGGGATTTGAGCTCAGACCCCGTCAGGCCCAAGTGTCTGTATCCCTTGAATCTACACTCTCTCTCACAGCAGCACCTCTGCTGACTTTCTAGCTTACCAGCAGAGCTAAAGCCCATTGTCTTGTCTGCCAGATCGGTAGGGGCACGGTCTACCTCTTAATAATAACAGGATACCTCGAGAGGACTCGGCACCGTGCAGGCACACGGGCAGCTCTCAACAGCAGGAAGTAGTGACACACAATGGCCAAACACAGAAGCCCAGAACTGAGGTACTTGGCTGAAACGTGGTGAAATTCTGTTTATGTGAAATATCCAGAACAGATAGATTCATGCAGACGGAATGCATGGGGGGTGCTTGGCTGGCTCAGTGGGTTGCGTTTGCGACTCTTGATCTCAGGGTTGTGAGTTCTAGCCCCACGTTGGGTAGAGAGCTTACTTTTTAAAAAAAAACTCACATTGGTGGTGGGCTGGGGAAGAGAAGAAATGGGGAGTGGCTGCCTAGTGGATATGGAGTTTTATTTGATGAAAATACCTGGTTTGGGAACTAGATAGAGTTGGAGGTGCACAATGCTGTAAATGTGCTAAATGGTTTTCACTTTAAAATGGTTAATTTTATGTTATGTGACTTTTACCTCGGTAGAAAAAGTGATAAAGACAGGGAAAAACATGAATTGGATATCAAAAAACCAAAACGACTTCAAAATAAGATCCCTTGAAATGTATAAAAATGCTTCAAGACACACTAGGGGGCTGCAAAATTGGGCAAATATGCCCAATCATCCAACTCAGAAACCAGGGTCTGAGACATCTGTTTCCCACTACATCATGCTGTTTTCAACAATTTGTTTTCATCTCACTTGTTTTCATCCAATTAGGTTTTGGCCAAATCATATGGCACCCCCAGGCTCTTCTGCATAGGAAAGACTTGGGTTTGGGTCCCAGTTTCTCTCCCTCCCAGCTGTGTGGCCTTGGACAAGTCCCTTTACCTTTCTAAGCCTGTTTTCTCATTTATTAGCAATACTACTCCTTTCATAGGATGGGTTGTTAAGGTAAAATAAGATAATGCACACCTCAAGAGCTCTGCAGAAGGCTCAGCATGGAGTAACTGGTTGCCATGCTTGGGCTTTTGTCATGCCCACCCCCTCTGTATTTGGAGGTGACACTTACCTGAGCAATGAACGGAGTAATGAGAGCACCCACTCTTGCCATGCCACTGCAGGTGCCCAGGCCCAGTGCTCGAGTTGCCGTGGGGTAGACCTGAAACACAGCCATCAATGTGGGCTTGAGAAAATGCAGGATCCTTCCTCCTCTTGAGCTCAGGACTGATGGGACTGACCCCCATGGGCAAGCCTGAAGTTAGCATGAATTACTGGGGTAGTTGGTGACCACATCAAGAGGCGGGAGACCAGGTGGGGATTCTCATCTTAAAGGGGATAGAAGTTCAACTGAGAAAGAAGGCAAGAAGCCAAGCTGTGGGTGGGAACCCAGTAAGGGGGTCCTCCCTGCCCTGGGAGGCCCCCAAAGACTCCACCAGGAACTGCAGCCCATTCAGGATTCAGATACTGTTCTTCCTGCCACTTTTCATTCATTTACCTTGAAGCACTGGTCACAGCCCTTCAAAGCATTTCATAAAGACCGTAATGGAAATATTTCCACAGTTTCTCAGTGTGTACCCAGGAGTGGCCCTGTGCCTAGCTCTCTCTTAGGCAAAGTGACTGTGCACCTTCCAGGCCAAGGTAATTTAGAAGTAGGCACGTCTTCTCCACTCCCTTCCCCAGTCTGCTTGCTGGACTCCAAGGCACTGGGGCAAGATTTCTCAACTTTGACACCATGGACATTTGGGGATGGGTCCTTTTTCATGATGAGGGGCTGTCCTGTGCATTGTAGGATGTTTAGCAGCATCTCTGGCTTCTACCCACTAGGTGCCAGTAGCACTTTCTACACAGCTCTCCCGGAGTTGTGACAGTCTGAAATTTCTGCAGGCCTTGTAAATGTCCTCTGGGGGGCAAAATCACCCTTTGTTAATAGTGGTTGAGGAATTTGCAAGATGCAAGGAACTTGAGTCCCTGAATCACTGTGGAAGTGAAAGCATACCCATATTGGACTGTTTCATTCATGAGAAACTTCTGATGTGTCAATTCTATCCACCTGGGGAGTTGTTATAGCAGCGAGCACACCTCTAATAGCTACAGTGCTCGGTGCAGAAGCTTGGGAAGAATGAAGCATGTAAAGGGAAAAACAAAGCTCGTGCATGATCCCGACACTCAGAGATGACCATTGTCACATTTCCATGTATATCCTTCTAGAATTTTCTATGACTGTATACACACCGGCATTAATTTATTTATTCAATCAACAAATATTTTCTAAGTACCTACCATATACGTTTACATATGATATTTAAGCCACCCAATGACACAGGCAATATATAAATATATTCTCCTTATCAGAAATCAAAACACATGAACTCCCTTTGATCTACAACTTCTCCCAGGAAATGTTCCCCAGAGGTCCCCACTATTATGAAGATTGGAATGGATCCACCCAGATGTGTTAAGAGGTATTATTTCATACTTACCAGTCTGCAATTTGCTTTATCCATTCAGCACTATGTCTTAAAATCCTATGGACATCAGTCTATAGATATATACCCCATTCTATTTAACTGCTGTAATTGTATTCCACAATGGGTATTCCACAGTTTACAATTTAATAGATTGATAGACAGTGTATTAAAAGAAGGTCACAGACACTGTCCAGCAAAAGGAAGTCAGGGGAAGGGGAGAGCTGGGAGGGCTTCTTGGAGGAGGCAGGATTGGTGCTACACCTATGATGCAGTGAAGGGAGCAGGGTTCAGGACGCTGACTCAAATTGAGAGCTCTGGAGTGCTGTGGGAATGAGGGATAACCTAGACACCCTCCTTCTCCTGGCACAGCATCTGGTACATAATATTCTCCTCCTCCCTTTGCTCCTATCTGAAATAAGATGAAATAAAATACAATAGATATAAAATGAAGAAACCATAAACCCTGAGTGTGGGAAATTGGACATGCTCCAATGCTATCGTGTGGGGTGTGTTTATGCAACATTTTAGAGGGCAAGTTTTCAATTCCTCTCAATGTTTGTAATGTTTATAGGCTTTAACTTAGCAATTCCACATCTTGACATTTATTCTACAGGAAGCACACGCGTGCACAAGAGTATATAAAGCTGTTTACCTTGGCATTATTTGTAATAGTAAAAAGCTGGAAAACAGTCCAAATATCCATTAGTAGAATTGTTATAAAATTATGATTTGTTTCATACTATACTATACTACATAGTAAAGTATATTAATATTTATGTGTATATATACCACATAGTATCATATAATATCTAATATAAAGTATATATATTATATGGTAGAGTATATAATACACATGGTATATATAGTATGTAGTATAACAGAATAGTATATATAATATATAGTTATATATAGTAGAGTTAAAGGGATGGTATATAATACATATAGTATATATACACTATATGGTATAGTATAGTATATATTAGGATATTATAGGATACATTATATATAGAATATACTGTATATCATATAGTGTAGTGGAGTAGAGCAGCTATTGAAAAGAACAAAGTAGATCCACATGTCCTGTGCTCATGGTCTTCAACCTTCCCCTCCAGAATTCCCCACCTCATCCTCTGCCCTGGGGTTGGCCTACCTGGACCACAAAGGGCTTGCTCCTTGGCCCTCTGGCTTCTGGTTGGGCTCAGTCAATGGGAAGCCCCAGTGGAAGATGGGAAGGAGGTAGAAGAGAGAGGTCTGGGTCTTTATTCTCCTGCTCTTTCCCTGCCAGGTTGATTCAGGCCACATGTATCTTTCAACTAAAGGCCACAATTTCTCTCTATACAGGTCTCTCAGGGACCCTGGAACTCTCCCCTCTCCTCACCCCACTGGCCTTGGACGGCAGAAGTGTCCCCAGCTACCTCCACCCCAGTGCAAGCTCTGGGGCACTGCTTTACTGCTTTCACACCATTGTAATTAGTTTCTTTATTAAATTTCTTCCCAAGGCAGCCCAGCTGGCTCAGTGGTTTAGTGCCACCTTCGGCCCAGGGCGTGATCCTGGAGACCTGGTATCGAGTCCCACGTTGGGCTCCCTGCATGGAGCCTGCTTCTTCCTCTGCCTGTGTCTTTGCCTCTCTCTCTCTCTCTCTCTCTCTCTCTCTGTGTCTCCCATGAATAAATAAATAAAATCTTTTTTAAAAAATAAATTTCTTCCCAGTTGCTCACTTTCCCAATTTGGTACATGCACTAACACAAATTAGTATATGCCTAGAAGAAAACTGAACTATCCAAAAAGCTTGTATCTATGAAGGGAGAATGTGGGGCCCTTTAATTTTTGGTTTTATGCAAATCAATACCATTTGGAACTTTTATGTTGAACATCAGCTTTCATAAGCAGAAAAAAATGATTGAAAGATAGCCTGAAATAATGAAGAGCTTCACAGTAACTACTCAGACAGACCCACAGACAAATTTCATGCTGAGGATCCCAGGCTGGGTGTTGCTGGAGGCAGAGCTCCCTCCCTCCCCTTCCCAGCTGCTCCCAGACACTTGTCCTACCTCAGGTGTGTAAACATAGGCTGCCTGGAAGCCTCCAGAAATAAATGCTCTTGCAATGAAGAGTAACAGAGTAAGCATATTTCTAGGGAGAGAAAAAAAAAAAAAAGGTGAGCAGGTATTTTTTGCTTGTTTCAGCAAAGTCTTATCTGCCCCAGCAGAATTTATACCCTAGGAATTGGCACAGCCCATCTCCACACCGGCACACCATCTCGGTGCCTTCTCTAGAGGCCTGCCTTTATAAGTCTATCATTCTCCAAAGTTCCAGGTCAAGAACTGCAAACATCTGTGGTGCCCAGGTTGGGGGCAAGGTCAGAGAGAAGTGATATAAATCATTGAAAACCCAGACAGGACTTTCTAGAGTCAGGAACCAGCTGAACCAGTGAAAGTAAACTTCTGTGCAGTATTTTTAGGATAATCCTGGTCCCTGACCCTCTGATCCATTGTTCCCATAAATGTCTAAGAACAGCAACAGGTCAGGGTGTAAACTACCTCTCCAGGCTTTCCACAAAGTCCTCATCAGCTTTGGTCTGGTACCTCTCCGAGATCAAGAGAGGCACAAGCCACTTCTATCTTGATAGATGGGAAAATGGAGAAATGCCAAAAAGGGATTATACAAACAGGAAGTATTTCCGTTGAACAAAGGAATACTTTTAACCCATACATAAACAGTTGTATGCATAATTTCACCGGGAGACAGTGTCAAAAGTCTAAATGTGAGCATGTTGGAGCAAAACCTGGACCAAAGCGCCCTCCTAGTCCTACCCCCATCGAGTATCCAGGCCCAAATTCGAGTCTGATCTTGTGGTCCAGAGCCCCAGTCCTAGTGAGGGGCTGGGGAGGGGGCGTCTCTCAGATGACCACCAGGAGTGTAGTCCACAGCTTATAGTCCCAAAGAGCCAGTGACCATGACCTAAGATGTGAGTCTGCTGGCTGGGGAGAGCTGGTTTCACAACCCACCTTCCAACACAGATGAACAGCAGGAGGCTGCAGAGGGAGAAGATGACGAAGCAAAGGGCCATGGTCTTCTTGCGGCCCAGGCGGTCAATAATCCATAGAGTCACAAGGACACCTGGGAGAGAGCAGGGGCACCATGGCAGGTGGCTTCCAATATGGCTCCCAATGCCCCCCATCTCCTGGTGTTCACACCCTTTATAATTCCCTGCCCCTGAGAGTGAGCTAGACCTAGCAAGTCTCTTCTAATGACTAGAATACAAAAAAGCATTGGGATGTCACTTCTGGGTTGAAGTTATAAAAGAATCTGTGGCTTCCATTTTGCTGGCATTCTCTCTCCCTCTGACTCTTCTTAGGTACTGGCCTAAAAGTGGCCTCTGGCCAACAGTCAGTGGAACTGAGGTTCTCAGTCCAACAACCCTGGAGGCATTGAATCCTGCCAATGACCATGTGAGTGAGCGTGGACCCAGACCCTGCCCCAGTTGAGCTTTCAGATGTGACTGCAGACTCTGAGCAAACACCTCTGTTGCAGTCTTGTCGGATACACTGAAGCAGAGGACCCAGGTAGGCCACTCCCAGCTTCCTGACCCACAGAAACTGTGAGGAATAAATATGTTGTTTGAAGCCACTAAAATATAGGAGAATTTGTTACACAGCAACAGATAACTAACTAATATAGGCACCAAGGGATGTGGCACTCATTGAATCCAGGTAATGGACACCTAAGATGGGAGTCAGAATCACCTGGGTTCTAAGGCCTCCTCTTGCCTCTGACTTGCTATGTGGTCTTGGGTTTGTCCCTTGTCTTCTCTGAGCCTCAGTTACTTCATCTGTAAATGGGACTCAATAAAAATAAGACTCCCTACTTCAGTAGAGGCAGTATAGCATGATGCTTATTATGAATAATTTTAATAATAATTATTAAATCTGGGCTCAGCACTTTTGGATCTATTATCTTGCTTAATCACCAAAAAAAAAAAAAAACCTTAAATAAATGCTATCAATAGCCCCATTTCCCGTACTTATTCCATCAAAAAATTAAGTGCCTACTGTGTGTCAGGAACTGTTCTAAGAGCCTTGGGATGTGCCAGTGAACAGAAACAACAAATCATAAATGTAATAAATAAGAACCATCTGAGTTTCTGAAAGGTAAAATCATGGAAATCATTGAAAAGTCATGGTGCTTTAAGTCACAGAAATGGTTACTGGCCATGTGGTCTAACTCTAAGCCCCTCGTCTTACCCACTGGGCTATATGGGGGAAGGGTTGTAGATGAAAGACAAGGTAGTATAGGAGTGAAGACTCTGGTCTCTGTGGTGGGACCTCAGTTTTTAGCTCTGCCAGGTGTAGGACACTTAATATTGTAGCTGAGCTCTTCTAGAAGCAGACTCTGGGACAAGGGCCCACGTACAAGTGTTTGCTTGAGAGGTAACCCAAAGAAGCACCAGTGGGAGGTTGAGAAAGTAAGATAGAGAAGGGAAGGCAAGAGTGTCCATTAAGCAAGTTACCACTGTGGGCAATTGCTATAGAATTCCACTGGGGGGCTCTGGAAGCCAGTGTGGAACATGCATCTTAGAATTTTTATATATCACCAACTCCTGCAGTTATATTTGAAAGCAGTTCCCAGGTGTTAACTCCCTGGCACTTCTAGCCACCTTGCTTGCTTTTAGATCTTGAGCCTTTCCATTCCTCCTGAGATAGCACTCAGACACGACGCAGACACTGGCAGCTGCAAGTTGCAGGAACAGTTTTTGCTACACCTCTCTGGGCCTTAGTTTCTTCAGTTGTAAAATGGGGATAATTTTGCTACTTCAGAAGACTATATGGGACATATCTATAAAAAATTTAGTATAGAGCCAAATATACATACAGCAAACACTCAATATATGCCAGATACTATTATTGTTGTAATCCTTACTGGTTTTTTTAAAGGAAAAAACATAGATCACCTTCACTTTATGTGCAGGTTTGGATTTTTTTTGACATTCCGCTGATCCTGGGTGAGTGCTGGTAGAAGACAATTATGCATCTCTTGTATTTCTTAAGTGCAAAGACACCAGCTTCCCTTTGTCCCAAGCTATCATTTCATTTGGAGAGCCGACAGCCTTGAATGATGGAGATACTGTCTCCTTCCAGAGCAAGGGGCAGGTCTGTTTACTGTCCAGTACAATAAAGATGATGTCTCTCTCTGGAGCAAAAGCTGGGCAGGTTTCCGGCAGCCATTATAAGAGATTTGAGTTCCCTAAGCCTGGGATTCCTCAGGTAAGCAAAGTGAAAAAGGGACTGAAGAAAAATATTGGGAAGTCAAGGAAAACTGTAGAATATAAGGGTCAAGAATATAGGGAGTAGTAGGTCAATCAGGCCCATGGAAGAGAACACTCAGGGAATTCCTCAAGTAGCAACCATCATCTATTATCAGCTTTTGTATGCATTTTGGTGAGCTGGTTCTTACAGACTGTCTTCAGAAAGACATGAAGGGGTGGGGACAGACTGGACAGACTCCAGGGTGGCCTTTATGTTCCCCACCTATATATTTTTTAAAGATTTTATTTATCTTTAGAGTTAGAGCACAACAGCTATACCCACTTACACTTGCACGTGTAGCATCTACCTGGACCCTCTCTCATCATCCTCGTGAGACTTGGGAGCGAGGGGTGCTGACACTTATAGACTAGTCGTTGCTTGCTAGTCTCTGTCTCTGACCCAGGAATCTCTTGTCTTCTGTCAGTGAGTGTGACAATGGGCAGCCTAATTTGTTAGCCTTCAAATAGAGTAGCCTTCACAGTTCTTGTCACCTTGTAGCTAAGGGTTGAAAAAATAATCTAGAAAGGGAATTTGCTTCCAGGCAGCACCAGGTGGAACCACCAGATGAACAGCTGCCACGTTCACAGGCTTCCTTGCCCCAGCCCCACCTCACACAGGTTCCTCACCTGGGAACTCAGAGAGAGTAGTCCACAGCAGATCCATGTAATCCTCCTCACTGAGGTACTCACAGGCCAGGCTGCATTTCGCTTCTACTGCCTTCTTCTGGCTAGAGACTGGGGAGGTGGGAGACAGGAGAAAGAAGAGCCATGCATAGAACCTTGAACCACAACCTCCTGCTCCCCCTCCCCATTCCCTGGGTATGATTCAGCTGGGAAACCGTGGAAAGAGCCCAGGCTCTGGAGCGAGACAGACTCAGATGTGAATCCCAACCAGCAGAGCTATAGCTTTATCTCTCTGAGCCTCAGTTTCTTCATTAAACTGGAGCTAATAAAACCACTGTGCAAGGTAGTTGGGAGAATGAAATCAGGCTGTGCATATGAATGTGCTTAGCCCAGAATTGGCACATACTATGTGTTTTCATGGCAGACAGACTCCAGGGTGGCCTTTATGTTCCCCACCTATATATTTTTTAAAGATTTTATTTATCTTTAAAAAGAGAGAGAGAGAGAGAGCATAGAAGGAGAGGGAGAGAATCAGGCTCCCTGCTCAGCCGATCAACGTGGGGCTCAATCCCAGGACCCTGAGATCATGACCTGAGCAGAAGGAAGACGCTTAACCTTTTGAGCCACCCAGGTGTCCTGGTCCCCACCTATATTATCTGGCCCCCGTTACTTCCTTGATCCTACCTTCAGTCTCTCCCTTGCTCTGCTCACTGTACTCCAACCAACCGATCTCCTTGCTGTTCCTTCAACACTTCTGCCTCAGAATCTTTGCACCGGCTGCCTCTTCCTGGATTGCTCTTTATATACCCCTGTGACTAATTTCCCCACCCCTTCATGTCTTTCTTTCTTTTTAAAGATTTATTTATTCATTAGAGCCACAGACTAAGAGAGAGGCAGAGACACAGGCAGAGAGAGAAGAAGGCCCCATGCAGGGAGCCTGATGCGGGACTCGATCCCAGATCCTGGGATCACAGCCTGAGCCAAAGGCAGGCGCCTAACCGCTGAGCCACCCAGGCATCCCTCATGTCTTTCTTTAAATCTCACCTCATGGAGGCCATCTTGATCATCCCATTCAAAACTTCAACCTACTCACTGCCCCTTACTCTGCCCCTCATTCTTGACCTCCCTTATCCTCCTCAACGATATTTTTGTCCCATACATTTGTTAAGAAATAGCATGGAAGACTTCAAAATGAGCAAAATGTTTTGTCTAATGCACCCTTACAGGTTGTAGCACCTTTCATTATCTTTGATCTATGCACATTATAAAATACTGATATTAATGCAGGGCACCTGGGTGGCACAGTTAGTTAAGCATTTGCCTTTGGGTCAGATCATGATCTCAGGGTCCTGGAATCAAGCTCCAAATGGAGGTCCTTGCTCAGCAGGGAGCCTGCTTCTCCCTCTCGTCCCTGCTTGTGCTCTCTCTCTCTCAAATAAATAAAATCTTTTAATAAGAGAGAATATTGATATTAATGCAATTGATTCTTGTCCATCAAAATGTAAATTGTGTCTAGTGATGCAATTGATTGTCTTATGTGTACTGACAAATCGTACCTCCAACTGAAAAGCCTTTTCAGTATTTCTGATTGCCTCTATACATTTATTTTTTGAATTCTCCTTTGAACCAGTTGTAACCTCTTACTGGCATTAGTAGACAATCCTCCATGGGTTGCTCACATTTCTGCATGTTTCAAAAGCAAAGACACCAACTGTCTTTGTTCTGGACTACCTTTTCAAGGACCTTTAACCAACAACTTTGACAGGAAGGATCTACCTTTGGAGCAAGGGGCAGGTTTGCTGATAGCCTTCGGAGGCACAGGGTCCCTGCAGGGCAAGAGTAGGCTTTACCTGCTTTAACCCTTTACCATCCAGTATAAGAGAGCTAGATGCCCTAAGCTCAGAGATCCTCACTCTTAACATAACCCATTGCTTTTGCAGGTGTTACCTCCCTCTTCACATTGCCCTGTGGGAATGGGAGCTCCTTACTGGTGTAAGGAAATGCTGATACTTATCTCCTGCTATTATTGTGAGTAATAAAGTCTTTTGTCTCTGATCCAGGAGTGTTGTGTCTTTTTGTGAGCATCTGTGGAAGCTGTGGGAGGCTAACTTGTTAGCTTACAAATAGGTAAATCCTCAGACTTTTCACAGTTCTTACCTGGTTCATTCATTACTTGATGGGTTAAATAAAATAAAATCTTTGACATGTTTCATTGTATATTTGTATGAGAGGCATGATTTTACCTTTTCTTTAAACATTTTTCTTTAGCATACCTATCACCTGCCAACATGCAAGTTTTGTTTACTTATTATGTTATTCTCTCTCTTTTTCTCTTTCTTCACAAAAATATGAGCTCAAAGGGTAGGGATATTTGTCTTTTGTATTCACTTATGTATCCTAACACCTAGATCAGTACCTGGCAGATAGAAAATATTGAATGAATGACTTGTCGAAGGTCACACAACCACTTGGTGCTAGAATTCAGGCTCCCTGATTTCCAGCTATGGGCTTGTTCCACAATATCACTTTTCCACTCAGGTATAAGAAAGAGCTTTAAACAGGAGTTGGTAAACTATCACCTGAAGGTCAAATCTGGTTTCCTGCCTATTTCTGCCTGGCCTGCATACTAAAAATGGTTTTTACATTTTAAAATGATCTTTAAAGATCAAAAAGGAATAACACTTGACATAAAATGACATGCAATCCAAATTTGCAGTCATGAATAAGGTTTTATCAGAACACAAACAATGTTTGTTCATTAACCTATTGACCACAGCTACTTTCCTGCTCCACAGCAGAGGTGTATGGCCCACAAAGCCTAAAGTATTGACTCTCTGGCCCTTTTTTTAAAAGATTTTATTTATTTATTCATGAGAGATGGAGAGACAGAGAGAGAGAGAGGCAGAAGGGCAGAGACACAGGCAGAGGGAGAAGCAGGCTCCATGCAGGGAGCCTGAAGTGGGACTTGATCCTGGGTTTCCGGATCACACCCTGGGCTAAGGGCAATGCTAAACTGCGAAGTCCCGGGGCTGCCCTCTCTGGCCCTTTATAGATAAAGTCTACCAACTTGTGCTTTGTAACATTCCCCTGGATCCTCTGCTTCGCTTAAGTGGATCCACTGTTAGGAGCATGTGATTTATACTCAATCTACACTAAACCCCAGATCTGCAACTGAACCACCGACTCATTAAATCCTTGTACCAATAAACCAAACTATTAGCTAATATTCTAGAGCCTTAATATGAAAAAGGTAACTAGGCAAATCCCGCAGACAAGCAAGAACTTGATCCCTTTATCCTCTACCCTGGGTTCAATGTTAGGAAGCTTTTTTTAAAAAATAGAATGGTTTGAAAGCCCAGGATTTGCATAGACTTTGCTTTCTTTTTTAAGGGTTTATTTATTTGAGAGAGAGAGAAAGAGTGGTGGGGAGGGGCAAAGGGAGAGGGAGGGAGAGAAGCAAGCTCCCCGCTGAGCAGGAAGCCCCACTAAAGGCAGGGCTCCATCCCAGGACCTGGAGATCATGACCTGAGTAGGAGGCTGATACTCAACTGCCTGAGCCACTCAGGCGCCTAGACTATGCTTTCTATTTGTTCCTTTCGTCCAGTGGTTCCACCTCTAGCTGCACAATAGAATCACCTGGGGAGCTTTTAAAAGCCACTAATCTCTGGGTCCAGAGATGCTGATTAAATTGGTCTGGGCTTTGTTTAACCTGGTGCTGGTGTTGTTTAAAAGCTCCCCCCAGGTGATTCTGTTGTGTGGCCAGAGTTGAGATACAACCTGGTTCTCAGATTTCACATGCACGTGAAATTGCTGCATAGGGTCATGGCCACCAGACTCAGGGCTGTACATCACTGAGCTCTTTAAGCGACACAAGATATGACTGCTGTAATGTCACTTCTATCATGACAAGATTGTTCAGCTTTCTACAGAGTATCTTGGAGACCACAGTCCAGGTCTTCTATGCTCAGATTTGGCAGAGACTTTCTCCTAGAAGTCTCCAGGGTAAAGCCACTGGCATTTGTGCATGGCCCAGGTCAGGAGAGGTGGAACCTGGGGTGAGCATGCATGTACGACTGTGTATGGTGGGAATAGGGTAGTTTGATACTCACTGCTGCAGACATCTCCTGCCTGAAAGAGCTCAGTGGTGAGCAGAACTAATCCATAATAAGAAAACGCATTGGAAAACCTGTCAGAAAGGAAACAAGAAGAGGTAAAGAAATGATAGGAGATATGCAAGTTCCCTTTCCCCATCCCCTCAGGAAGGACTTGCATCTATAGCAGTCAGGACCAGTCTTTGGATATGGGCGACACAGGGATGTTGGGGGGCTTTCCTGGAGCCCTTGAACAGGCAAATGGTGTACAAAGCATAGTGAAATGATTAAGGGACGTGATCTTGGGTCCTTTAAAAGACCAAGAACAGCATTATATCACAGAGAACACTCAAAGCTGGTTATTCAACTGGCAATAGGAAAAACAAGTATAAGGGACCAAAATTTGGAAGAACACAGTTGTGGCTGACATCTCTCAGGGCTTCTGGGCCAAGCTGGTCAACATGGAGAGAGGAGGGGAAAGCTTTGATAATACAGAACACTGGGCTCCAGCTCTGCCCTTGAACTCCTGAGAGCTGGATCAACTCACCAAGCATTTATTAAACACCTGCTGTGTGCCCCGTACAAGTATGGATTCTACAGACTTCCCTAAAATTTCAGATCAGAATGAAACAGTTAATTAATTTCCGATGGTCCCAGGAACTATAACACTCAAGCCTGTAGGACCAGAACATTCTCATCCTGTGATACAGTCACATGGAAACTGTCATAATCAGACCACAGTAATGAATTTCCTTGGGTTACAATATGTGCTAGCAAATTTAGCGATTTCTGTAGCGTGCAAAAATTAGTCTTTAATTAATTGCTTTTGTATTTGGGTAGTGTTGGCCCAACTGAATCTCATGCATGCAAAGATAGATACCCTCAACCTGGTCTCCCTTTTTAAAAATTCTACAGATTCTACACTTGGGCACAGAATAGGTATCTAATAAATGCCTGGTTCAGCTCTCAGGAATGCAGGGGCAGAACTGGAGCCCAGTTCTGTGTATTATCAAAGCTTTCCCCTCCCCTTCCTTGCAATTGAACACTTTTCAGGGCAATCTTCTGCTAATTAGCACCTCTACTCGAAGGTGCATGGGAAAAGTGAGAACTGGTTAAAGTAGAATGCAGAGTGTTAGCAAGGTCCCTTCTGCACACTGTTCATGCTGTATACATGATTTGGTAGAAAGAAAGTTCAAGGAATAGCTGAGATTTAACTAGTTGTGGATTTTCAGGTTATTACTCTGTACAAATCCCTCCCTCCCATCCTGCCCACATCCAGATATCAGAATGGCTGTTTTTTTTAAGGAAAATACATACCACCACTGGTGGTATCCAAGGCCATATGAGCCAAGAAGGCAACTTAATGGAGCAGGTATATTAAATATCATTGTGACAAAAATTCCTATTTTACATTTCCTTTCAATTACAGTTGACCCTTGGACAACATGGGTTTGAACTGCTCAGGGCCCCCTTGTAAACAGATTTTTTTCAATAAACACAGTACACTACTGCAAGTACATTTTCTCTCCACATGATCTTAATAGCATTTTCTTTCCTCTAAGCTTACTTTAAGATATAGTATATAATAGATATAACATACAAAACATGTGTTTATTGTTTATGTTATCAGTATGTCTTCTGGTCAATAGGAGGCTATTAGTTAAGTTTTGGGGAGTCAAAAAAATTTTTGACTGCTCAGGGGTCTGTGCCTTTAACCCCCTTTCTGCATTGTTCTTCAACTGTATTTTGGTGGTTTCCTAGTCTCATTTACTTGCTAATGAGTCCTTAACACCTACCCTCTCTCTGTGTCTCTTTATTAAATACAGCAGTTCAGTGTCTTGGCAAATCATCAATCTAGCTACTGTTTACTGTATTTCTCTTGAAAATCTATGGCATGCAATTAAGGTTTGCTTCTTTAAAGCAGACGTAAAATTCCCTCTTAGAAGAATCTATCTGAACCCTTGTGCCCTATTGGTGGGAATGCAAACTGGGGTAGCCACTCTGGAAGAGTTTGGAAATTCCTCAAAGAATTAAAAATAGAACTACCCTATGATCCAGTAACTGTATTACTGGGTATTTACCCAAAGAATAGAAAAACACTAATTTAAAAGGATATATGCACCTGTATGTTTATTGCAGCATTATTTAAACATAGCCACGTGGGAGCAGCCCCTGTCCATCACTAGATGAATGGATAAAGAAACTGTATGTATATGTATGTACATAACATACATAATATACACACACATACAGATACACACAATGGAATATTATTCTGCTATAAAAAAAGAATGAAATCTTGCCATTTGTAATGACAGGGATGGAGCTAGAGAGTGTAAGGCTAAGTGAAATAAGTCAGAGAAAGACAAATACTATATGATTTCACTCATGTGGAATTCAAGAAACAAAATAAATAATGGAAAAGAAAAAGGGACAAACCAAAAAACAAACTCTTAACCATAGAAAACAAACTGATGGTGACCAGAGGGAAGGTAGGAAGGTGGATTGATGAAATAGATGATGAGGATTAAGAGTACATTTATCATGATGAGCACTGAGTGATGTATAAACTTGCTGAGTCACTACATTGTATACCTGAAACTAAAATAACACTGCATGTTATCTATATTGGAAATAAAATTTAAAACTTAATTTAAAAAAGACATTTATCTGAGTAAGAAGTGAGTCCAATTAAAGAAAAAGACTAAGAAAATAATAGTACAGGTGATACCTGGATAAGGCAGAGATCAGGAAAGTGATGCTTAAACCACTGAATTTTGTAACTGTTGCCTCAGATCAAAGAGTTCTTTGTGCATCACATAAAACAGAACCCAAAACAGAGCATAGGCAGAAGGGAATCAAAGTGTCAAGAAACAGTTCTTACCATATAAACCAGAGCAACAAAGTTGTCCATCTAAAATGGGGCGTGAAAAGATCCTTCATTCTGCCTCGGTCTTCCTGTTTCAAGACAAGGACATGCTGTTTGCTCTCCTTTTCTCCAGCTGGACTAGCCAGAGACTGGTGGACACCCACGACTGGGAGGGAGGTTGCTGGTGGGCTAATGCTCAGGATCCAAGAACCCAGGACTCAATCCCCCAGCACAAAGTCCCCCAGCCCGGTGAGGCCCTCCAGCTAGGATCTAGCAATGTCTGCAGGCTTGATTGCCCAAGGATTGAGACATTCTGCAATCCCCAACCCCAGCCTGAAATCCTGGAGACAGGAAGCCAACTCCATCAGCTTGGCTCCCAAAGACTCTCTGGTAGTCCCATGGACCCAGGGAGTAGACAGTCAGTACAAGAGAGTCTAACCATTTCATGCTCTGCCTAAGCCAGCTCTAGGTCAAGATCACAAAAATTAATGTGCTGAAAATCAATTCACCAAAAGCCAATGTGTCAAAAGATTGATTAAAATGACTCACTTGCTAATTTCATATAATTTGCTAATATATCAAATCTTTGCCCTAGAATGTTCTTTTTTTCCCTAGATTTTATTTATTTATTTGAGAGAGAGAAAAAAAGATGAGCAGGGGGAGGCGCAGTGGGAGAGGGAGAAGCAACCTCCCCACTGAGCAGGGAGCCTGACTCTGGGCTCCAACCCTCATGATCTGAGCTGAAGGCAGATACTTAACAGACGGAGACACTCTACAGAGCTCTTTTTAAGAGTATATTCTATGACTGTGATTATATTTTTCTTAGATATATTTAACCAACATATTTTTCTTAGTTTGAGAAATGCTTGCTTATTTAAACATGCTAAATGCTTAAAAAAAGATTATGGATTATAGGTGGTTTCGTCTACCTATGACTATTGTCTTTGTGAATAAAAATGTATTTTTTTAGTACCTGAAAAGACAATATTCATTAATAATGTTTCTTGAATATATTTGAGAATGTATTTGTTGAATATATTTTGGAATAGATTTCATTAATATATTTGTAGAGAGAACATTTTGAGGAATAAATGTATCAATATATACATAGGAAAAATATATTCCCATTTATTACATATATTCAAAAAGAATGATCCTTGAAACATGTTTTTTGTAAAAAGACACATTCCCAAGTTAATTCAGGAAAATTGGCTTTTGGAGAATTGGTCTGCTTCTGCTCTTTTTGCTGGTCTCAGGATTTACCACATCCCATGATGCACACACTCCCATGCAGGTGCACAGACACACGTAGGACACAGACAGTGGGCCAGGCACTGACCTGTCTGGAGATGATGAGTTTCCCCAGCGGCATGGGCGCTCCATTTTCCGTAGCTATCCTCTTTAAGGTGGCGATGGCCTTTTCCTGATTCCCAGACAGCACATCATACCTTGCGCTCTCTGGCAGCCACTGTGGGGATAGGTGTGGCAGGTTAGGATGGAACAGGACACTGGGTGTCAGCCACATATTCCATCTAGTTGTGGTGTCTTTAAGGATGAGGGCTCTGGAATGGGTTCATGTAGTTATGATTGCTATTATTATTATTAATGGGTGTTGCTGTCATAGTCCTCCCCCCCCAATATCTTAAAAATAATCCTTACAGGACAGTGTCCTCCTTCACCCCCTCCCCACTGAATATAGTGAGTAGCAGGAGGCCAAGAGACAAAGACTGAGATGTCTTAAAGGATACCTACAAAACACAGGACCGCAAAGAGGAGCAGCGGGACAGCCGAGAGGATGAGTAGCCAGCGCCAGCCCAGGCTGGGCATCACAAACACAGCCAGGATGACCTCGAACACTGTCCCGATGGCCCAGAAAACCTGGCACAGGAAAATAAGATCAGTGATGGGAGCAGCATGTTAGCACATGAGCAATGTCAGCATCATTGTAGACAATGCTACTGATATGGGAAAGGGGTCGTTGGGGTCTGTAAAGTCAGAATGGCCACCACTTTTCCGGTGGTCCATATGGTTGGGCCAGGGCCACCATGTTGTCCATCTCCTGTGGGTGCCATCCACATGGTGTAATATTTGCAAGGTACCCATTGGAGTGTACAATGTGGCAGCTCAAGTTAATGAGATCAGTGCTCCCTCCTGTGAGGTCAATATGGTAATTGGCACATTGGTTTTTATCTATTGACATCCATATCTCTTGACCAATAGGGCCCTAGTATCCTTTGTCACAATTGCCTCTTCCTTACAGGGCTGAATATCTTCTGTGTGCCTCTTGGAGTCACTCCCCATCCTTTCCCATCTTGCCCTTTGTATGTGCTGCACACCAGCTCCCTGTCTTGGCTTCCCACTGAGGGCAGCCAATAAGAAGCCCCACAGGAAATGGGAGGGAAGGGGGAAGGTAAGAGAGGTTGGGGCATTTATTCCTCTGGCTCCCTCTCCACCAGCTAGTCAGGGGCTGGCTGCATCTCTCAGCAAAAGATCACAGCTCCTGTCCAACAGATCTTGACATACAACTCTCTCTGTCCCTCTCTCTCTCTCTCTCTCTGGACTGCTAATTATTTCCTGCCTTTGCCTGGCAACTGGAACTTCAAGCCGGGGGTTATTTAGAAATAGTCCCTTTATCCAACCCTCCTCAAATTATCCTAATTTGAGTATGCTGTCTCCTGCCGGAACCCTGCAACTATTGTCCATTGCCAAACATGGTCCTTTAGCTTCCCCATCAGTTCTGGGAGTCTGCGAGAGGCTTCCTAAATCCCGGTTTGCTTAAACATAGTTTATTTTTGTTGCTGACAACCAGGGGTGATAGTCAAAATGTCTAAGAAACTGGTACAGTGCTGACCAACCAGAATGGATACCAGACACCAGTCATATACTCCCAACACATGCACACCATGACTGAGCCAGGAGTTAACTTGGGGTTCTAAGGGGTTCTATGAGAGCATAGGGTGTCAGGTGATGAGGAGAAATCAGAGACCAGGATCTGCTGGCACAGATGCATCTCAATATTTGAACAGTTGGTTGATCCATACCAATCTGGACCAGCTAACTACCATCCTTACTGGTCAAGGGTAGATGTAGCCAGGGTGGTAAACTGGGCTGTGGGGTTAATGTAATTAATACTGTCAATATGGTCATGTTGACTAAAGAGGTCAGAATGGCATCATCGTCATCACTGTAGACATCAGTGTCCAGAAAGGACAAATAAACCCTACTGCCATTGCATGGAGAGGGGACATTGGGCAGCTACATATTTGTCCTGAGAGCTTCCAGATCATGAGTGGAAAATGGTCACAAGACCCTGGTAGAAAGAAGGTTTGAGAGGGACTAGCTGGACCAAGAACTTTTTAAGGCCGCCTCTAGGCTGCAGAGGTGGCCACCAACACAAGATACAGGTGAGTCTGGATGCAAACAGGGGTAGAGGGTGATATGGATGAGGGCTGGGAGTTTTGGTCTCCTTAGGCTGTCCTCTTCGGCAGCAACTCTCAGATAAAGACCATTTCCAGGGATGCCTGGATGGCTCAGAGGTTGAGCCTTTGCCTTTGGCTCAGGGTGTGATCCCAGAATTTCAGGATCAAGTCCCACACCGGGCTCCCTGCATGGAGCTGCTTCTCCCTCTGCCTATATCTCTGCCTTCTCTCTGTGTCTCTCATGAATAAGTAAATAAAATCTTTTAAAAACCCACAACATTTCCAGAACAAGAATGACATACCACCTGCCTGCCACCATTTTTTTTTTTTAAGAAATTGAATTTTTGTTGTCAACCAAAGCACTTATCTGTATAGTAGGGAAAAAAATCAAACCAACCATGTCCTAATTGACGTAACTGACAAACTCCCGTTTCCTTATCCTGTGGCTCAGGACACCTGAGAATCTCCTGCTCAGGGACTGAGCACTCTTGGGGAACCCAGACCCCCCTCCTTACCTCAATCAGCAAAATACACTTAGCTCTGGCCTTCATGGGAAGGAACTCAGCATATAGCGTCACCCTGAAAGCAGAGAGACAGGAAAGGAGTTAAGGTTAGGACTGCCACAGCTTTCTGAATTTCTTTTTTTTTTAAGTATTTATTTATTTGAGAGAGAGAGAGAGAGTGCAAGAGAGCAGGGAGAGGAGCAGAGGGAGAGGGACAAGCAGACTCTGTGCTGAGCAGGGGGCCTGACATGGGGCTCGATCTCATGACTCTGAGATCATGACCTGAGCAGAAATCAAGAATCTGACACATTCTGAATTTCTGGGCCAACATTCCTCTGAGGGTGGTCTGTGGACCACTTAACTTCAGAATTTTCTGGGAGGATGGCTAAGTACATTGATCCCCAAGCCCTTCCCTAGACCACTGGGAACAGACTCTCAGGGGTGGGGTTCTGGCATCTGCATACTTAACTAACTCCCCACATGGTTTTCGAATTTAATAACTGCTGCCATGGAGCCCTACCCACAACCTAGGAAATCTAGGGGAAAATAGGGTGTGAGATAATGGGCACTTCAATCTAGAATTGAAAAAAATTATTCAGGTTATCCCTAATGCTCATGTCCTGAATAGTCTTAAAAAGTATGGGCCTTTCATTCTGTAGGATGCCCCTCATCCTAAGTCCATCTGAAGTCTCCCTGAGACCAGACTCAGGCCACATTTGCTTGGCAAGAACCCCACAGAAATGATACTAAGGTCTCCCCAATGCCTTACATCAGGGCCACATGATGTCAACTCATCTCATTGCTGCTGACATTAACCTTCGTCATTGGATCAAGTTGATGTCTGACAGATTTCTCCATCCTAAAGTTATCATTTTTTCATTTGTGATCACTAAATACTTTGTAGGGAAGAATTCAGAGATTATGCCAATGTCCTGTTCCCCATAGAACCTGTATCACCAGCTTTAGTATTCCATCCATTGACAATTTCTTTTTTTTTTTAAGGTTTTATTTATTTATTCATGAGAGACAGAGAGAGAGGCGCAGAGACACAGGCAGAGGGAGAAGCAGGCCCCATGCAGAGAGCCCGATGTGGGACTCGATCCTGGGTCTCCAAGATCACACCCTGGGCTGAAGGCAGTGCTAAACCGCTGAGCCACCGGGGCTGCCCCCTCAATGACAATTTCTGCCTGAATCAATGCTACTATGGTGGTAACAGGTGGTACTTTTTATTCCCATTATTCTTTCTACATTTAGGATTGATATTATACTATAAGGAAGAGTTTCCCTTCTCCCTCTTTTTTTTTTTTTCCCTTCTCCCCTTTATCTATCTATCATCTATCATCTATCTATTCATTCATTTAATCACTATGGACCTGTGGATTCCTATTTTATTCAGTGGGTTGTAAGCCACTAACCATTATTCTTTTGATGCTCAGACTGTCCCATCTGGCCACTGGAAGACTTTTCAATCCAATCTCTATATCTTTTTTACATGCCTCCATCATTCTTTGAGCACTTCTTTACTTTCTGGCACAAAAAGATGTTCAGGCTCCTGATATAATTTCCTTGCCTCAACCATGGTATCAGCCATTTTTCTAAGAAGTCCTGGTTCCTCTTGGTAGAGGACAGTATTTAGAAACCAAGATCTGAGTGTGGAGTGTGCTCATTGCTACTGGTCTGTCATTGCTCCTAGGTCTTCTCAGTGGACAAAGCTAAGAGATCTATCTATCCATCATCTATCTATCTATCATCTCTCTTGGTCTCTTCATTTCTCTCTCTCCACATGCACACTATACATCTATGTCTATTTCTATATCTGTGTGTATGTATTTAAAAAAAAATGAGTTCACACTGATACTTTCAATTTCAGTCCAACCAGAAGGTTAGGGTTCTTTCTTTCCTTCTTTTTTTAAGTAATCTCTATACTCAACGTGGGGCTTGAACTCGCATATTCCACTGACTGAGCCAGCCAGGCACCCCAAGGTTAGGGTTCTTTCTAGCCCTTCCAGTTTCCATGTTTATAATTCCTTTCTCCAACATTGAGACACCCAGGCCTCATTATCCTCAATATATTTCTTATTTGCTTTATCAATTTATTTGTTTGTTGAATGTAACCAATGCCCTAACTATACTAGCTGCCTCCTTCATCTACTACATTCATGCCCCCTTCTCCTGTCTTTTACTTCTTCAGCCATTGGCCATGCTGGAAAGAGAAGGAAACCTCTAAACTACTTCTCTGCCCTGCCTTTCATTTTGCTAGGAAGAGGCCTTCTCTCTTCCCACATCTCCCACCTAAGTCAAGCATATGAGCAACTAGATGGCTTCATATTACTCTCCTCGCTCTTCATAAGGGAGATGGGGTAGAGAGAGACTAATTTCCATGGACTCCCTTTTTTTTTTAAAGATATTATTTATTCATTCATAAGAGACACATATAGAGAGGCAGAGACATAGGCAGAGGGAGAAACAAGCCCCCTGCAGTGACCCTGTTGTGGGACTCGATCCCAGGACCCCAGGATCACTACCTCAACCACTGAGCCACCCAAACGTCCCTCCATGGACCTTTCGATACAGATGGGGTTTGTAGACCCATCTAGATCTCCTAGGATCCCTTTACTAGTTCAGTTTGCCCAACTCAAAGAAGGAAAAATTCTTAGGGGCCTCAGAGGAAAGGCTAGGACTTTAGTATTTCAGATATACTCTATTTAGAGAAAAGTATAAAGAGAAAGTCAATGCCATTTAGTTTACTTCACAATATAAGTATTTTAGTATATTCTTTCTTCCTGTCTTGATCTTTCGTCTTTATCTCTCTTTTTCTTTCTCGAGATCTCTCTCTAGCTAACATCATACTCAAGAATTTTGAACCCTACTTTTTATTCGATTTATAAATAGCATCTCCATGCCATTTAAAATCCTCTTACACACATATATTCCATCATATGCATGAACCATACTTTTCTTAATAATAGCTACCTTTTATTGAGCACCTGCTATGTGCCAAACATTCTTCTAGATGTTTTACATGCATTATCTCACTCAATAAACATTTCAAATCAATGGGGTAGATAATTATAATCTTCTGTGTGTGTATATATCTTTAATTCTCATTTTCTCCTCTAGATCTATGCCAGGTAAATTGTTACTTGACCAGGATCACATAGGTAGTAAGTTAGTAAGTAGAAGAGCCAAAATTCTAATCCAGATCTGCTAAATTTTGTAGCCTATCAACCATTTCCCTATTTCGATGGTTTCACAATTACAAACAATACTTTAGTAAACATCTTTAGGCTAAAAACATCTTTGTCTTCATGTGGCTCCCTTAGGATAAGTCCCTGTTAAGTGGAATTTGTGTCAAAGGGCATGTATAGATTTAAGGCTTTTGATATATATTACCAAAGCGGTTCCCAAAAAACCTTGTTCCAAGTTATATGCCCAAGTTATATGCCTACCTCTCTCAACAAAAACCATTAGGAATTTCACTAACTCAGCTCTGAGAATGGGGACCAAGATTATAGTGGTTACGGAGGGTTATAGTGATTACAATGGATGACCTCTTTGAAATTTTTAAAAATATTTTATTTATTCTGAGAGACACACAGAGAGAGGCAGAGACATAGACAGAGGGAGAAGCAGGCTCCATGGAGGGAGCCTGATGTGGGACTCGATCTCGGTACCCCAGGACCACGACCCCAGCCAAAGGCAGATGCTCAACCACTGAGCCACCCAGGTACCCTTCTTTGAAATTTTTGTGCTATTCTCCAAATGATGTGCCTACATTATTTTTAAAAATCCATAATAATAAGATGAAAGGCATGTTTACCTTTTCTCCACCAAATTAAACTACTAACCATGCAGCAGCATATTCTAAGGGCAAAGCTATTCCTGTCCTTAGATGGCAAGGATTTCCTTTTATAATGAAGGAATTATTGGAAATAATTCCAATGCTATTGGAAATAATTCCAATGCTATTCCAATGCTATTCCAATGGAGTTCTTTCTTTCTTTCTTTCTTTCTTTCTTTCTTTCTTTCTTTCTTTCTTTCTTTCTTCTTTTTCTTTTTTTTTGTTACATAAGTAGTACATGAAGGCATTTTCATTGTAAAACAATTTAGCGATACACAAATATACAGAGTATATGATGATTCTTCCTCTTCCCCATTGCCCCTACTTCCATCCTGCTCCCCCAGAGCCATATCAACCAGGAGTTTGCTTTGCAAATTTCCAGCCCCTTCTCTACATAAATAAATAAATTTAAACAATATATCTTTCCTTTTTCCTCCCTTCCCTTTTCTTCTCTCCCTCCTGTCTTCCCTCCCTTTCTTCCTTCCTTGCTTTCTTTTTTCCTTCCTCCCTCCCTCCCTCCCTTCCTTCCTTAACACGTATGCAGCATAGTCTTCATGTTTCACCCATACAAATGCTCCAACTCTTGCCACTTCCATGCATGTCCATCTAGTTTCCAACTGTCAGCACCTGCAACTCTCCCCTGGTGCTTTCTCTGGTTATTAAAACTTGCTCTGCCAACCTCTGTGGCAGACCAAGAGTGCCAAGGAATTTAAACTTCTCAGGAGGAGCTCTCAACAAATGACAGTTCCCTCATCCCTTGAACAGGACAATCTGGAGATACATGCGGCAGGATCTCCCAGACTAAACTACTTGCTCTAGCATCTCTGTATCAGGATCTGCTTTCAGTAAGACAGTTTGGAAATCTTTCCATATTAACATACATATAATAGATCTACTGCATTATTTTTAAACAGCTACAACCCTGTTGATGAATACTTAGATGTTTTTCAATTTCTTGTTTTTGCCACCTAAGCCACAAGAAACATTTTTTCCTGCAATCGTTGTGCCCCCTACTTGGCCATTATTTATGGCAGTTCATTATGAAAATGAGCTGTTTGATCTTCATCCAAAGTATGATGATTATTACAATCACACTGAAGAATAAAAGAATGAGCAATGAAAGTAGCAATGCCAAGAAACAGTTGATACTGGTGTGAATAAATTCCCACTGAAAATAATCACATTTATAGCACTTGGCAATTAGAGATTTGCCATTTGGATCACATACTTGGAAAGAAGTGACCTGTGATCTCCATTTGGCATTTCTGCTTGGTCTTGAGGGGAAAGAGCAGTGCCAAGGACAGGTTTGTGAGCAAGCTCTAGACACCAATCTGAAGAATCTTCTAAGGAGGTTTCAAGGTGGAATAGATGGGCAGCTTCCATGAGCATTAATCTTTAAAAGTGGCTAACACACAACCAGGGTGCCAGTTAAGGCGGGTTTCCATCTCAGTCTCTTAGCTAAGGGGCATTTCTGCCGGAATACACAGCACCCACTACTGGAAATAATAAACAATCTGTCCTGGTGCCAACAGGTCTCTTACATATATTTTGTGTATATTTTGTAATTAGAGGCAATGATCATTTTTGATGCTTATTTGCATTTTCTAAATTTTTCTAAAACGAAATGGTATTACTTGTAATGATAAAAATAAAGTTACTTCTAATTTCTTCGCTTGAGTTAAAGTCTCTTCCCTCTTGCTGCTCCTCCATAGAGAGAAAAGGTAATTATTTGGCATCCCAAATGTGATCTTCTTTCCTGTCTTAATTAAAGGGAATAGAAACCACTCAGAACCTCCAGTTCTACATCCCCAGATTCATCTCCAAATCAGTACCAGGGACCCAGCAGACATTAATGATCTACCAGGACTTTCTGACTATATAAGCTCAGAATCCTTTCATGACATCTGTTCAAATGTAAGAACTTTGGCATTAGATGGGTGTGGATTTGAACCCAGTTGCTCCATGTGGTAGATGGTTTGTACAAGGTGCCCCACTATTTTCCCTCCCTGTATCTTGCTTCCTTACAAGTCACTCCATGCAAAGTCTACTTCCCCAACCCTTGAATCTGGGCCTTGAGTCTTGCTCTCGTTCAATAGAGAATAGAAGTGAAATAGAAGTGGTATTGTGCCCATTTCAAGCTTGGATCTCAAGATACTCTATGGCTTTTGCTTGCAGATTTGAACCCCTGCCCAGGTGCAGGTGACCAGGTGCTGGGGCTAGCCAGTTGGAGTTTGAGAGGCTTGTGGAGCACAGGTGAGTCAGCTGTGGCCATGCTAGCCTAGCCAGCCCCCATCCAATTCACCAGTTGACTGGAAACACATGAGTGAGCACCACTGAGCCCAGAACAATCAAACTGCCCAAGTTCAGAATCATGAGTTCAATAAATTGTTGTTAAGCCATAAATGTCGGGGTTGTTTGTTACAAAGCAAGAGGTAACTCCACACCACATTTAATAACCATCTGGCCTTAAGCAAGTTTTTTTTAACAATCTCTGAGCCTCAATTTCTCATCTGTAAACTGGGAGTGATAGGGTTGTCAATGAACAGCATAGTGCTTAGGACTTGGTAAGCACTCAATGGACATTACAATAATGATCAATATTAATGTTACTATTTTTAGTACCAAGGACCAGTATAAACACCTACTTTGGGAGAAGAAATAATAGAAGAAAAAAAGGAATGAGGCATCTGGCTGGCTCAGTCAGTCATAGTCATGTGACTCTTGATCTTGGGGTTGTGAGTTTAAGCCCCACATTGGGTGTAGAGATTACTTAAAAATAAAATCTTTAAAAAATTTTAAAAGTAAAAAGAGGGATAGAAGGAAGCACATAAAAAAGCACAGATCAGGGCTGAGGGATGGGCTCTTTATTAATAATACAGTTTACAGATGAGCTAACTAAACTTATTGAGGTCATAATTTTTGCAAGATATGTAAGTCAAGTTATTATGCTATATGCTTTGAATATATAGTGTTAGATGTCAATTCTACATCAATAAAACTGAAAGAAAAAATTCAGTTGTTTTTTGCACTTTTAAAAATTATACAGCAAAGACTTACTCATTTGGTTTTGTGAGATGGTGCAAAGTCTAAATGAATGGAAACTCTTGGTTGCTTTAATTATATAAAAATATCTTCAATTAGGGACGCCTGGGTGGCTCAGCAGTTGAGCGTCTGCCTTCAGCTCAGGGCGTGGTTCCGGAGTTCCAGGATGGAGTCCCACATTGGGGTCCCTGCATGGAGCCTGCTTCTCCCTCTGCCTGTGTCTCTGCCTCTCTCTCTCTCTCTCTCTCTGTGTGTGTCTCTCATGAATAAATAAATAAAATCTTAACAAAAAAAAACCCTTCAATTAAAAGAAGTCTGCAACTAAATGTTTCCAAATAATGAACTCAGGGGAGCCATTTTTATAACTAGTTAAGAACATTGCATAATTAAGACATGATTATTTTTATGTAAATGGCTGGCGTGGAAGTGCTGGGAAGCCAGTGGCTCTCTTGGGTGGCTAAATATTTCTTCTGTAATTTTGTTTCTGTTTTTTTTTAAGGTTTTATTTATTTATTTGAGAGAGAGCACACATGAGTGGAGTGAGGGGCAGAGGAAGATGTAGACTCCCTGCTGAGCAGGGAGCCCAGTTTGGAGCTTGATCCCAGGACCCTGGGACTAGGGCTTGAGCCGAGGGCAGATGCCTAACCCACTGAGCCACTCAGGTGCCCTTTATTTCTAATTTTTATTTGCTCTCCTCAAATAAGCTATACAGTATTTAAGAAAATATGTTTGCAGGGTCAAGTGATGTTTAAATCTGAGCTCTGCCCTTTGTCAGCTGTGATGTGGGAACAGAGGACTAGCTGAGGACAAAGCACACTGACAAGTCCTTGAAACAGGCAAAGAGACACTCCTCTACAGACTCAACTACCTCAATGTTCATACTTGGCTAAGGCCAGAAGGCAATCTTAGCCCGACCTCCAGGATCCTGTAAGTCTACTTTAACATATAAAAATTCCTTTAGAAATTTCCCTTTATCTCTAAACCCCCAAGATACGTGTTGGCAATCATCCCCCAAGCACATGGCCCACCAATACACATCTGAAGGGTCTCATGACTAAGGTTTAATTAGACAGTAATAAGTAACCTTTTCCCAACAACAGCTAGCCCCCTCAAGGTCCTGGAAACCTTGCTTCTTCCTCTCATTCCACCATTTCAAACAAGGATCACTGAACATTCTAAATATGTAGTTCCTTTCCCTTCTCCCTTATGGGAAGAAAATTCAGGTAGCTATTTGGAGGCTGGGTTCAGCCATCATCTACCTGAGTATCCCTGGGAAAGGAATTTAATGTGTACTTCTGAGAGTGCTTTCTTTCCAGCCACTAGGGAAAGATTGTCCCCTAGTCAATGAATGGCTCATGAATGGGACAGTGGCTGTTTGTAGGAATTCCTGGAGTTGGTCCAGACATGGAGGACATTGGCCACAAGCCCCTGCCAGCCCAGATTTATAGGCTTGGCTTAATGGCCTTTGCCTTGAGCTCCGGTGGTTTTTAAGCCTATTCTAGGCCCAGGAGTGTATGTCAGATGTCTACTCTGCAGAGCCCTGGAGGGGTCAATAATGAATAGGGAAGGAAGGACTGGAGGGAACTGAGAGCCACTCACTGCCCTTCCAGCCTCTAAGTGGCAGAAAGAGTCTGGGGATTTGTTTTCATATTCAATCCATGTGGTTATATCTCCTGTCCCCATTTATTCCTTCCCTAATAACCCACTGAATCCAACATCCGTCACACTGACACCTGAGCTTCACAGCCTTTGGGAGACCACGCAAATGCTTACATTCACTGAGTGCTCTCTGCCAGACACTGTCCCAGGCATTTCACATGTGCTATCATGTAATATTCTAACTGACCCCATGATGTAGGTATGCTATTATCCCCATTGTAGAGATGAAGGAACTGAGAAGTAGAAAGGTTTAGTGACTTGCCTAAGAGCACACAGCTGTTAAGGGACAGTCAGAATTTTTTTTTTTTTTGACAGAATTTGAATCTGGTAATCATGACCAAGTCACACTACTTCAGTGTTAGCATTACTCTTCTAGATTCCCTCTCTTACTCTTCCCCAATTGTGATATTCAACAGGCTCAACAGGCTCAAGAAGTCAACCAGTGAACTGTTAACCCCCAAGAGGCAATTGGGCCAGATCCTCATGCACATTCTGCCATTCTGCAAGCAACAGAGACCAACGCAGAGCACCCAGGATGGAGTCGTCCCATGTCACATGGTGGCATAGTATTGGTACTGGACATCTTCCATTGTGGAAGGAGCAGTAACTCATCTTGATGGAACTGGCACATATTCTGGGCATGGGTTTGCCTTTCCTGCCTACGGGGTCCCAGCCAGCACCAGCTTTCAAAGTATTCAACTCATTGACACAGAATCCCACATTATAGTGTTTGAGACCGAGGGAGCTGATACATATCAAAGGAGATGCCCTAGTGGTATATGACCATGGAATCCACTTATGGTACCTTGAAGATGCTGGCCTGATGGGGGATGGAACTGCCTCTTGAAGATGCCATGGAGGCATTGGCTTGGAGATAATGCTCTGTGAGGATGGGATACTGTCTTCTAGGATAAAATATACCCTTAAGTCAATGTCCATCATATGGTGCAATGTAGAAGGAATACATCCTCTGAAATCAAAGGGTTGAAGGAGGAATTTGTAATTGCCTCACCTGTGGAGTTAGAGGTCCTGGTTCCAGAGAGGGCATGCTTCCCCCAGGGCATGCTTCCCCAACAAGAATCCCATTAGACCCTATGTAACATCTGCCACTTAGTAAATTTGGGTTCCTTGTGTCAAGAAAGAGTCAGCATTCTGTCTTAGGAATTGATCCTGGGCATCAGGAGGCAATAGGGTTACTGTTATCTAATGGGGTACCCAGGTGATATCCTGGACATCTCTTGGTAATTCTCTGCCCAATTTTGGTGTTAAATGGACAAGAAGCAGCTATGGCCTGAGAAGGGCACAGTGACTCAGGCATGTGGTCTGGAACACCTCACCAGGTAAACCATCTTGATCAGTGGAAATGCTGGCCAAAGGCAATAGGAACCTACACGAGCAGCTGGAGAGGGAGATATTAGGCATCAGCAGCAGCCATGAGACCAGCAGCAATAACAGGGACTTTAGTTTACCTCACTAGCCAGCCTCTTTTAAGTCTTTTCAGGGAAAAGACCAATCAGAGTGCTGGAAAAGCTGTTCCCTGATGGGGTAGACTTATTATATGAAGCAAGGAGATCCAAGAGGTACAAAGGGTTTCTGTGATATACCACCTGGACTCACCCTTCAGGACTGAGGGACATACTCCCTCTGGAACGACCAGGAATGTTACCTGCTAAGGGCTCAGAATTGGGGCCCTGCCAGAAATTGCCTTGCCCCAAAGTAGCTACTTTGCCCAAGGTCACTCTCTCTTTTTGAGGGCACCTCATGTCCAATATGGCTGATGTGAAGGTATAAAGGTCCAGCCCCCATGCCTCATTTTGGAACAATTCTAAGGAGCCATTCCAGTTCTGGAACTCCTATAGGGTCAGCTCTGCTCAGCTCCTCCCTCTGTCCATTCAAGCTTTACTCACTCCCTTGCAGGTGCTGATCTCAATAATTGCTTGCACACTAATCTCCATCTCACATTCTGTTTTCTGAGATCCCCACCTGTAATAGGGACCGTATTTGTCTTGCTCACGCTGTATCCCCAGCGTGTAGTACAGGCCAGTGCCATAGTAGGTGCTCAAGAAATATTAAATAAGTGAACAAACTGGGCCTTGTGGGAAATTTCCCTAAATTATTGTAACAAGAATTATTATTCCTTACCTTCAACCCATCCTACCCACTATTGCCAGATTAATACTTCTAAAGTACCTCCCCTGCTCAAGAAGTCTCAGTGGCTCCACACTGCCTGTAGACAATTCCTTTGGCCTGGCATTCAAGACCTTTAGGAAGCTTGCCCTGGTCTACCTGTCCAACCTTAGCTTTCAATTCTCACATATCTCACCCCAACGAGCTAACCCAAATGGACTATTATCCTTCCTCGGACTCAACTCTGGCTTCTTCTTTTCATTCAGATCCCTTCATATGAAATATTCTACATCATCCTCAATCTGCCTCTAGGTCTTTCCAAATCCTTTGCATCTTTAATAGAGAGACAGTACAATGCAATGGTTAGCACCTAGACTCTGGACTTAGAGGGCCTGAGATTCTCACTATGCCTCTTTCTGACTGTGTCACCTAGGGTAAGTCACTTCACTTCTCTGTGCGTCAGTTTCTGTATCTGTGAAATGGGATGAATAATTGAATTTACCTAGGGTTTTGCGGGGATTACATGAGATAATCTGGTAAACTGTTTAGAAAAGCACATGCCTCCTAGTAAACACTAAATATTGGCCATTATCATCCTATAGGATGGCCCCTTTTCTTTAGGGGGCCAGATAGGAAATAATGTCTTTGCTGAGACTACTCAACTCTGTTGCTGTATATGAAAATGGGTATAGTTAATATGTAAATGATGGATGTGGCTGTGTTCCAATAAAACTTTATTTTTTATTTTTTATTTTTTTTAATTTTTATTTATTTATGATAGTCACACAGAGAGAGAGAGAGAGGCAGAGACAGGCAGAGGGAGAAGCAGGCTCCACGCACCGGGAGCCTGACGTGGGATTCGATCCCGGGTCTCCAGGATCGCGCCCTGGGCCAAAGGCAGGCGCTAAACCGCTGCGCCACCCAGGGATCCCCCCAATAAAACTTTATTTATAAAACTAGTCTGCAGGTCAGATACACCCCATATGCCATTGTCTGCCCATCTTCCAGGACAGAGTGGCTTCTTCTAACAACTGTGACTATTCTCAGTGCCTTAACAACAGCACCAACAAAGACTCAGTTTGCATCTGATTAGGCCCACCACACCTCATGCTTAGGTTAGAAGAGGAAGAGGGCCCTCATGTGCCTTGTGATGGTTAAGAGCATGGATGCTATAGGCAGACAGACTCGGGTTCTTAGTTCCACTACACACCATATGTCTTGGGCAAATGATTTCACCCATTGAGTCTTGGTTTCAACTATAAAAGGGAGATTGCAATCATTTGATAACACATACCTCCTGGGGCTGCTGCGATGTGCCTAGAAATATGTCCAATCAAGGCTAGATCTATAGTTTTATTTTTTATTTTATTATTTTTTAATTAGTTATTTATTTTTAGATTTTATTTATTTATCCATGAGAGACACACAGAGAGGCAGAGACACAGGCAGAGGGAGAAGCCAGCTCCACGCAGGAAGCCTGATGTGGGACTTCATCTGGGGACCCCAGGATCACACCCTGGGCCTAAGGCAGGTGCTAAACCACTGAGCCACCCAGGGATCCCCCCACCCCTTTTTTTAGATGATCTATATTTTTATTATTATTTCACATTTATGACTTTCCAGCTATTGTGTTGTGTTTTTCTAAGATTTTATTTTTTAAAGATTGATTGATTGATTTGAGAGACAGAAAAGAGAGAAAGCAGGAGCAGGAGGAGCAGAAGGAGAATCACAAGTAGACTCTATACTGAATGCAGACCCTGATGTGGGGCTCGATCCCAGGACCCTGAAATCATGACCCTAGCTAAAACCAAGAGTCAGATGCCTAATTGACTGGATCACCCAGGTGCCCCTTAAGATTTTATTTTTAAGTAATCTCTAGGCCCAATATGGGGCTTGAATTTACAATCCCAAGATCAAGAGTTACACACTTCACTGACTGAGCCATCCAGGTGCCCCTATTATGTTGCTTTTGTTTTGCCAATCATTACTGATAATGGTACTATTTTCTGGCTACATCATACCTCCTTGATGCCAGAAGCCCTAGTGGACCATCTCTGCATCCCCCCCAGGCTATGAACATAGTTGACTGGCTGTCTTGCTGGGTGGCCAGAGCTGGGCGTTTACTTACGACTGGGGGACCCCTCCGATCCCGAAGCCCACCAGGCCCCGGAGCACCAGGATCCAGCTGTACACGGGTGCGAAAGCACTGAGGATGCCATAGTACAGAGTCCAGAGCACACTGATCTTCAGCCCCTGTGGAGAAGGAAGACACCAAGTCACAGAGCTTCTCAGTACCTCCAGGCCATGTGGCCCCCAAACCTGTTGAAAGTCATCAATGGGGTCATGCTAAACAGCAATCCGCACAGATTCTCTGTGGGATGGTGCCAACCTCCAGGGGGAAGGGCTGTGGGAAAATTCTGCAGCATTCTTGGTTGCCCCAATGATTGGCATTTAATATATAGGGGCCTGAGATGTTAGATGCAGTGCATGAGACTCAATAAAGACTTGTCTTGTATCCTGCACCATCTCAAATTGAACTTTCTACTTGCCTATCGTCCAGGTGAAAACTCCATGACTATCTGTACCTTGACCTTCACTCTATTTTATATAGAAATAAGATTTGAATATACACTTAATTTTGCAGGAATCCAACTTCTAGGTAAATCAAAGGAAGTTTGTGTGTGGTTTTTCTGGAACTTTACAAAATTGTTCTTCATTTCAGAAAGCCATGTTGTCAATGGCAACACTGCATATGGTATTTGAGTCATTGAGGGAACACTCCAGTATCTGTCTGCATTCATAGGGTTTCTACGTGTATCTATGAATAGACTGATCTAAATCTATTTCAAAATGTCAAATATAAAGAAAAAAGCATCAACAAAATTCAGTTAAATACAAGTTTATTTATAATCAGAGACAAATATTAACTTCTTTTTATCTGGACACTTGTGCATGCACATTTGCATATTGAAAATAAATTTAACTAACTGCCTCCTTTAAAAAGTTCTCCATTATATCATACTTGGGGCATTATACCTGATTTATTTTATTATTTTATTTTTTTTATAACTGGTTTCTTTTAAAGATTATGTGGGTGGCTATTTTATTTTTTAAATTATTTCTGGATAATTAAGGGCGTTATTAAAAGTTTTCATAACAATTTCTAAGTAAAGGGAACATTGTATTTCACGGGGTTGAGAACCACCTAGAGATAACAATGCTGCAAAACAAACATGCTGCGTATTCCTGGAGTGTTAATTACTCTTAGAGACTGAGAAACAATCAAGGGTGAATGCAATTTAAGGTGTTATTTTTTTTTATTTTTATTTTTTATTTATTTATGATAGTCACACAGAGAGAGAGAGAGAGAGGCAGAGACACAGGCAGAGGGAGAAGCAGGCTCCATGCACCAGGAGCCCGACGTGGGATTCGATTCTGGGTCTCCAGGATCGCGCCCTGGGCCAAAGGCAGGCGTCAAACCGCTGCGCCACCCAGGGATCCCGGTGTTATTTTTTTTTTTAAGATTTTATGTATTTGACAGAGAAAGAGCACAGGCAGCAGCAGAGGGAACGGCAGGCAGAGGGAGAGGGAGAAGCAGGGAGCCGGATGTAGGGCTCAAGCCCAGGACCCTGGGTTCACGCTAACCAACACCAAACATATTATGGAATAGAACACAAATTCTATGTGGATTTTAGACCTGCAACATGGTGTCTGGGCAGGTCTCTCTCTGTAGTACTTCCCCCAGATCCAGCCTTGAGTGCACCCTCTCGTCTCCCTGGGGACACTTCAGGTGGGAAGTCTGAAGCACACTGACTTTAGCTTTCCAGTTAAAATGAATGAGGGTGCCTTGGCTGGCTCAATCAGAAGAACATGGGAGTCTTGATCTTGGATGTAGAGATTACTTAAATAAATAAACTTACAAGAAATTAAAATGAATTAAAAGGGACTAGAGAGGAAATTTGGAGGTCTGACAGATGACTTCCAGTTTCTTGGAAAATGATTTCAAGTGGGAGAGAGAATACTTTAAATAACTTTCATTAGCTTGCAAGAAAGTGATTTTTCATTCCAATCATTATTCTGATTATGTCCAAGAGAAAAGATCTATGTGGTGCTAGTCTGTCTTTAACATCTTTTTAAACACTCTTAATCTCTATTTTTAACAGATTGGACAGGAGGCAACTGTAACCAACTAGAATTTAGTAACATTGTTTTATTTTCATTGTATTTATTTTTGCAGCTATTTCCTTTTTAGGACAATTGCTACTGATTTCCTATTTAGGACTCTCTATAAAGTTTCCCTTTCCAAAAACATGCATTTAAGGGTTTTTAAAAACGATTTTAATTTATTTATTTGAGAGAGAGAGAGAGAGAGAGAGAGCAAGTGGGGGGAGTGGCAGAAGGAGAGGGAAAATCTCGACTCTCTGATGAACATGGACCCTGAGATCATGACCTGAGCTGAAATCAAGAGTTGGAAACCTAGCCAACTGAGTTAACCAGGTGTCCCAGTTTGTTTGTTTTTTTAAAAAACGAAGTTGTGGGCACCTGTGTGGCTCAGTGGTTGAGTGTCTGCCTTTGGCTCAGGGCATGATCCCAGGGTCCTGGGATCAAGTCCCGCATCAGGCTCCCTGCAGGGAGTCTGCTTCTTCCTCTACCTGTGTCTCTGCCTCTCTCAATGTCTCTCATGAATAAATAAATAAATAAATAAATAAATAAATAAATAAATAAATAAATAAAATCTTTTTTAAAAAGTAAAATTGATATAAAGAAAGATATTAAGTATATAACAAAACAGATGGGATAGGAATTATCTAAGCCTAGGGAGTTATGGATCTATTGCAACAATAATAAAGCAACATTTCTACACTCCGAAACACACGACTACGAAATTAGTATTTGCCACATATTTACTTACTTCCTTTCTTGTGGCTTAAGCTATCTTAAGAAGGGTTTGCTTTCTTGGAACCCAAGGAGTCTTGAATCAGAGATAGGACATCATTAGCAGCAAAGAAAATGAAAAGAGGGAAAACAGAGGAGGAGAAGAGGAGCGGGTAGAAAAGAGGGCACCCCGACTGGCACCTGAGAGTTAAGCCTCTCTCCAGCGACCGCCTGGGAGCTTCACTACCCCATTGGGGTCACCACATGACCCCATGCCAGGCAGCAAAGACCTGCATGTGACCTGTCCTGCAGGGTCACAGCAGACTGCAGCTAGCTCTGCATTTGCCCACTGATGTCAGGGCTTTCCAGCTGGCCAGGAAATGAGGACTCAGCAACCATTTGTGAGTATTGTCATGGGTACTGCAAAGGCACGGGCACTGCCAGCTGCCTCATCCAAGCACTGCTCGGGACTCTGCAGAAATGTCTCCTGGGCTTTTGAGCTTCTCATTAACTACACTTGTCATTCTGGCCTAACATTTGTTCTGCCTTTTAGATTGTTGGCCCAGTCTCCCCATTCCCCTCTCTCCCCCTCTCCTTTTCTTCCTTCAGTAATCATTTACTGAGCATCCCCTGTATGCCAGGTTCTAGAGAGAGAAGTATAGACATTATGTATTCATTAAATTGTTCATTCAATTATTCACTTAACAATAAGCATATATCAAGTGCCTGCTCTATGCCAGATGCTAGAAAAAATGCTATATATTATTCGTTCATTCATTCATTCATTCATTCAACATACATGTATTAGACACCTGCTGTGTGCCCAGCACTAAGGGTACTGATAGGCATCATCCATTCAATCATTTGTTCAATATGCATATATTAAGCATCTGTCGCATGCCTGGCAGTAAAGATACCATGATTCATTCATTTATCCCTTCAACATGCATGCACTGAGTGCCTCCTGAGGTACAGCAGGGAATGTGACAGCCAGAGTCTCTAACTTTATGGAACTTTCATTCCCATGTTGTAAATCACTGTCACATCTTTTTTTTTTTTTTTTTTTTCACTGTCACATCTTTACACTGGGTCCTCACAGCAGCCTGTGGAAAGAGGCTGTTATTTCCACTCCCATTTTACAAATCAGCACAGTGAGGGTCAAAGTAGTTGAGTGATTTGTCCAGGACCAGCAGTCAAACCTGGAGTCAGGACTTTCAACTCCGAATGCCATACTTGAATGAGCACTGCCCTCCTCCTGGGCCTATGATGGCTCCCATTGCCTCTGATAGAGGCAGCAAGGATAGGTGGGTCCAGGTGAATGCAAGAGAACTTGGCCTGTCTTGTCAACCTCTACTGAGCTCTAGCCAAAAGTTGCCATCACAGAATGTGGATCCTGGGCTGCCAGATAGCCCAATTAAAAAACAAAAACAAAAACAAAACAGAGCTCTTCATTTTTATGCAAAATACATTATTTTTTGAAGCAGAGGCAACTGATGCAAAATCCTATACAGCATTGTATGGGTTAAATAAAACACATCTATAGGCCATGTTCAGTTCATAGCTCCCTGGTATACAACCTGTAGCCTGGAAAGGCTTCAAGCTTCTGCTCTAAGAAGCTGAGGGTCTTGCTACCACTTGGGTGCCAAGTCTGCAGCCTCCAAAAGGAGCATGCTGATGTCATCATCATGAGCATTACTCAGTCCTGGAAGACTGTTGACTCAGTGCCCTTGGTGTCCTCCGGTCATGTGCAGGACAAGGAAAATTGTCAGGGGACAAGGAGGCTGGGGATCTTCAAAATATTGAGATGAGGGGATCCCTGGGTGGCTCAGTGGTTTAACACCTGCCTTTGGCCCAGGGCTTGATCCTGGAGACCCGGGATCAAATCCCACATCAGGCTCCCTGAATGGAGCCTGCTTCTTCCTCTGCCTGTGTCTCTGCCTCTCTCTCTGTCTCTCATGAATAAATAAATAAATAAATAAATAAATAAATAAATAAATAAATAAATAAATCTTTAAAAAAAATATTGAGATGAGAGGCTTGTTGCCTGCCAGCTACCTCTTTTTCGTCCTTACAGATAACATGGATCTATAGCCTTTGAACTAGCTACTGACCTGATCATATTCTGAATTTTTTTTTTTTTTTTTTTTGCGACACAGCTAATAGTAGTTTCCATTGGTCACCGGCTAACCATGCATCAGTAAATATTGTTCTAAGTGCATTAACTACATTTCTCATATAACCCTTCCAGCAGCCCTCTGAACTCCTGCTCTTGACAACCTAGTTTTATAAATGGGGAAACTGAGACTCAGAGGGGTGAAATAATTTGCTTAAGTTCCCTCACTCAATAGAGAGGGTGGAGCACCTTCACCCTGGCAAGGCCACACACCCACAGCTGCCCTTCCTTTGTGTGGCTTTGCCATAAGCCCCCAGGGTGTAGGAACTTCTATAGGAATCAAAGTGGCCCACTGAGTCCTAACCCCTTACGTGAGTCCCTTGCAAAGTCATGCAGCAGACACCCTCTCAGAAGCCTCCCAGCTGGGCGGAGGCAGATCAAGGAGCTAGGAGGAGATTTTTGGCACTAGCTAAAGCTTTGCCAGCTGCCCGGCTCACCCTCTGTTTCTGGAGGAGTTCTACAGAAGCTTTATAATTAGAACCTGATCCATCCTCCCTGCGGTTGGGCCAGAATTCCCTGCAGGGAGGGGGGCCCTGCAGTCTGGGGGTGATTTCTCTCCTCTCTGGTCAGGAGAGCTAGAGGACCACTCTATAGGCACCCTCTCAGTCTTTGTTTGGAACGGTTGAATGTCCAACTGCTCAACTGAATTCTGGGGGAATAATTCAGTTATGTCTCCCAGCAGCCAAGGTTGTGGACTCTGGAGCCAAACATACCTGCATTTGAACATTGGCTTTGCTGTTTATTGTCATGAGCTTGCCAAATGATAGGAACAATACTGGACATTTATGAATTGCTTCCTCTGTGCCAAGAGCTTTCTGTGTAAAGGCCCGTTTACTCCTAGGACACCCCTATGGAAGAAAGACTATTATGATCCCACTAACAAATGAGGAAACTTGAGGCACAGGGAGGTTGAGTAACTTGTTGAGGGTCATGCAGCCTGTCTGTGGAGGGGCTGGGATTTGCACCTTAGCAGTCTGACCTCAGAGCTCATGCTTTCACAAAAATGTCACATTAGCATTTCATTTGTCCAAATGAGCACTGGAGGTAAATAGGAAATTAGGGTGGAGTAGTCCCAGCTGATACAATAAGATGATACAGAATGAACTCTTCACAATAGTGCAACTTGGCATCATCTGTGCATTCATTCTAGTGCCTCGTTTCTCAACCCTTGCCCCCTTCACACTTAGGACTTGGTAGTTCTTTGTGGTGTGGACTGTCCCATGGACTTTGGGATAGCAAACAGAATCTGACTCACTAGATGCCAGTAGCACCCCTCCCCTCAGTGGTGACAACCAAAAAACGTCCCCAGACATTGCCGAATGTCCCCTGGGAGGAAGGGGGAGATAAAATCTGCCCACTCCCTCCCCCGTTGAGAACTGCTATTCTAGAAGTTGCCAAAATGTGTTCAGAACTCACAAGATTCAGTAAATGGCATTACTGAAAACCCATCTACGAATCTTTTAAAAACCTGAGCTATATAGTTTTCTCCTTCCCACCATAAAATGAAGGTATCTACATTCTATAGGGCTACCTCCTGGGAACGCCATAGGCATGACCCACGTTAGTGGCAGAATGAACATACTCTGCCGAGGGATGTCAGGATCATAAGCTAACGATCTTTTTGGACTTGTCTGTAAAACAGAGAACAGTCATCCAGGAAATCACTTGCTGGTCTGGAGAGGATGAGAGAGTGGCAGAAAGTGGCAACAAGGGGATCTGATTTTCATCCATCCAACTCAGCCACTCGAGAAGTATTTATGGAGGGTCTGCTATAAAAGGCAGGTGCTGTGCCAGGTGCCGGGGCCACCTCAGGATGCAAAACAGGCATAGCCACCTTCCTCATGGGCTTTACTGCACTCACCAGGCTGCCCTCCTGCCCCTGGCAGACATCACTAATTGATCACAGAGCTGTCCCACTGAGCCTTCCACTCCTCAAATCCATGTGTCTGGAGTCCTCTACTGAACGATTAGAGCAGACACAAGGGAGGACAAACCCATTTGCCCTTCAGTTTCAGGAACTCAATAAATGGTAGCTGTTACTATCAGCTATTATCTGATCCAATCTCCTCTGACATAAATAAGGAAACTGAGGCCCCTTTACTGTACCTCAGTAAAGTTCCTTTTCATGGGTTCCTGCATTTGTGTGTGTATATGCATGCTTGCCTCAAGAACAAGTAAATAAAAAGTGTTTTTAGCAGGAGACAGAGGGACAAGTCATCCACCCCATGCCCAGTCTGCACAGGAAGAAGCCACGTGAAGAAATTAGAAGAGCTTTCTCCTTTGATTATTTTAAAACTGCGAAGGCTAATGTTAGGTCCAGCCTCAGCCACACATTTGCAGTTCCCTTCACCGCTGCGGCGCCGCCCAAGAACGGCTCTGCTTTATTATAAGAGGTGCTTCTCCTCCCTCCCTTCCATCCATCCATCCTTCCTTCTTCCCTTACTTCCATCCTTTCTCCCTCTCTCCCTCTTCCCAGCTCTGGCTCTGCTCTTTTCCAATCAGAAAATTGCTGAAGCAATGACTTACACCCTCCAGAAAAAGGAAGTGCGTGGGAGGGTGTGTATGGGCAGAGTTTAGAGAGCTACGGCCTGAAAATCAGAGTAATCCAGGTTTTATTCTCTTTGGAAGGCCTGGAGAGATCTTCCCAACTGACCTCCCCAGCTTCTAAAACCATCCAAAAGTACCTGTGCTACAATGGCTAGAGTTGGTTTCCCAGCCTGGTCACTTCTGGTCCTGCCCCAGCCACTCCTTAGTGGTTTCGTAAGTCAATGTTTCCCAGGTGCCTACTGGCCTATGTATTTCCTGTCCAGTCACAGCGGGAGGGCCTGCAGCTGGACTGCACTGTTCAACCATCCATCCATCCATCCATCCATCGAGTCAACATACATTGATTGAGCATCTACGGATTCAAGCCACTACCCACGTGTTAAAGCAAGAGTCTAGACCTTAGAAAGAGTGAGATCTGGCTCTGTGATATATAAGCTGTGTAGCTTGGGCAAGTTTCCCATGCTCTGTGCCTCACTTTTCCCTTCTGTAAAATCAGATTGAGAATAGCACCAGGGTTTGGGTGAGCAAATGCATGTTTCAGGCCTGGTACAGGGCCTGCCATACAAGGTACTGTGTTATTTCCAGTCCCTGGTGTGCTGGTTATAGTGGACCCCACCTGTTACCTCCTCAGCATCCATGTCTCCATTCTTCTTTCCTAACAGAATTCTAAGTTTTTTTTTAGCTATCTACATTAGTCTAAGTCAATAGTTCTCAAAGTATGGGCTCCGGACCAGCAGCATTGGCATCACCTGGGAACTTGTCAGAAATGCTTTCATTGCAATGCCAGCTCACATATGTCCTGTGCCTATGATGTGCCTGGCATGGTCCAAAGCCATTCATGCCTAGGATCTCAACCCTCAAATGTAGAATCTGTTATTTTTTGTCTTTAGACATATGAAGAAATTGATCCTCAGAGAGGTCAATTCACTTGCCCAAGGTCACACAGCCAGGAGTGGTAGGGTCGCAACTGAACCCAGATCCACCTGATTCCAGAGCCCAAGCATGTAACCACTACACCACCCTGCCTCCCAAGAAGCTGCAGACTGAAGAGAAGAGTCCAGGAAAAAGAACAATAAAGCAGTCAGCAGGTGCAATCACTCAGAATGCACTACTGGAGTGGCAGCTATTCCTGAGCAGGGCCCTTAACCAAGTAAAGCTTCTAGATCTACAAAGCTCTTTTCTCCCATCAGGCCCAAGTTTATAGTTTGGAGAACTGTAACTTCACATGCTGAAGGAATCAAAGCACCCAAGTGCAGCCTAGCAAAACCAGAGCAGTGTAAAATACAAAGGGGACCATGCAGTAACAAGTGAATCAAACAGTACGAGCTCAATGCAATGCCAGACCTGTAAGTTCCCTTCTTCCTTGTTTGCAAATCCATTTCATGTCATATCTGAGGCTGGGCTTCCCCCAAAGCAGACCCTGACACAAGAATTCTCGTACAAACAGTTTATTTAAGTGGTGATCCCAGGAGGAGTGGGGAAAGCAGACAATTCAAGGTACCTTCATGAGCAAGTTCCCAAGGACCAGAGCTCAGTGCTGCTGGGATTAGGAGATGATTCATTTAGGGCAAGAAAGTTGACAACTTTATCTACCAGCCCTTGACTTCCCCCAGCCTTGTGTAAGTGAATAGTGGGTGCCAAGGGGACCCGGGTGGGCACCAGTGGCATCTTCTGCATTCTGAAATGTACACGCTTGGGCCTCACTAGGCATGTGTGTTTTCGAGAGTCCATGGCCTCAGAGCAATGTCTTCTCATTGCATTTTGACAGAGCTCATCGGGCCTCCCAAATGCTCAGCAGCACTGTTTCGCTGCCTGTCAACACCACCATGGAGATAACCCAGAGGACATGCACTTAGGAGAGGTCGCCTTACTGTTTTCCTGCCGTACTGGTCTGAGATGTTTCCCCAGAGTGTAGAGCTGGACATCATGCCAACAAAGACTACCTGTGGATGGAAAGACAGGGTCTGTTAGTGACACGGAGCATCGCAGAGAAGAGGAACAATGACTTGAACCTGTGATATCCCATCCTGGTCTGAGTGATGAGCCAACACTGGCTGAGATCCTGTTAAGGTACAAACACTGTTTGGGTGCTTCGTGTTGCTATTTAAGCCCCACAACAATCTTGTGGGGTGGGTAATATCATTATCCCTGTTTTACAGATAAGGAAACTGAGACTCAGAGAGGGGACATCCCTTGGCCAGGGTCACACAGGTGTAAGCAGCACTACCTGAGCTGGGATTGGGCAGTATAGGCGCAGAACTAGCATCTGAACAATTTCTCACCTACCAAAGAAATGTCTCACCCTGTTGCTAAGAAAATTTCAAAGGTAGAGCTTGGAGAGTGAGAAAAACAGAAGACAGAAGGTTGGGATCCCTGGCTCAGCGGTTTAGCGCCTGCTATTGGCCCAGGGACTGATCCTGGAGTCCCGGGATCGAGTCTGGCATCAGGCTCCCTGCATGGAGCCTGCTTCTCCCTCTGCCTGTGTCTCTGCCTCTCTCTCTCTATCTCTCTGTCTCTCATGAATAAATGAAATCTTTAAAAAAAAAAAAGAACTGTAAGCTATTTGTAAGCAGAAGCACTCATGGAGAGCTCTTGGTGTGCCCCACAAAGTCACTGTTACATTGTTAATTTTTGAACAGAGCTGATGCAGTTTAAATTATTATACCCATTTTATAGCTGGGAAGCCTGAGGCTCAGAGAGCTAAGAAACCTGCTCCATATCCCAGGAACAGAGGATAGAGCCAGATCTTAAACACAGGAAGGCTGACTGGAGCCTTCATACCTGTGCCTATCCTTGTCCTCTCCGAGTATGGGACAGCACACTAAATGCTTTGTACTCACATCTTACCCAAAGTTCATGGTGGCCCTTCGAGGTGGGTGCCATTATCATCCCCATTTTGCAAATAAGGCAACTGAGGCTCAAAGAGGTGAAGGCACTGCCCCCAAACCACAGGCATGTCCTTGGGCAGTGGGCTGCAAATGGAGGCTACACAGAGCCAGGTGCTCCAAGCAGACATGGCTAATTTTAAAAGAATTAATTTCCAGGTCCTCAGCTTCCATACAGACTCTTTCCTGAGAACAAGCTATGGCTCTTGTCTGTTTCTTGCCCCACCTTTTTCAACCACCCCCTCCCACTTCTCATTACCCCACCCTCCCATCTCTGCAGTGCATCTCACAGGGCAATGCTTCGAGGCTAAACCTTTCAGACCACCTCAAAAAGGACACCAATGACAAGATACAAATCCTTTTGCGACTCATCTAGTTTCCAATTCCTTTTTATTATTTTTAACCAAATTGAAAGAGAACCTAATGAAGCCATCAGTAAATCAGATCACTGAAAATAATCTTTCATAAGCAGTTGCTGTATGCTCTTTAGCATATAACTTGGAAGTCGCTGAAAAAAAAAACAAAAAAAACAAGTGGCATTAGTTTATTGAGTTGTTACAAAACTCCTTCAGTCCCCCCTCAATTTTGATATGTAAATAAGGTAAAAATGAAAAATAGGAAGGGAATTGCTGCTAAACCCCATCTTACTTTAGTAGAAAGTAATCATCCAAGAATACATGATGTAATTGAGAGACACTCCATACCACTCATTAAGAGGTATGTTCCTGATAAAAATTCACTTGTGTTCAACAGCTATTTATCAAAATTCATTTTTTCTTGTTTTGGTTTATTGCATATAACTAAAAACTATCATGATAACTCAGTGCAGGAGAAAAATGTCAACACTTAAGAGCCTTATGAGCTCAGAAAATTAAAAACAATAATTTAAAATTTATATATTTTGGCTTAGGAAATTCTGACAAGTGACAAATGACATGCTTTCTAGCAGAGTAAAACATTGCTAGGATAAAACATGGAGAAATGGGGACACCTGGGTAGCTTAGTGGTTGAACGTCTGCCTTTGGCTCAGGGCCTGATCCCAGGGTCCTGGAATTGAGTCCCACATTGAGCTCCCCACAGGGAACCTGCTTTTCCTCTGTCTGTGTCTCTGCCTCTCTCTGCGTCTCTCATGAATAAATAAATAATATCTTTAAAAAAAGATTATCTTTTTAGAAAAGATTTTATTTATTCATTCATGAGAGACGCAGAGAGAGGCAGAGACACAGACAGAGGGAGAAGCAGGCTCCATGCAAGGAGCTAGATGTGGGACTCCATCCTGGGTCTCCAGGATCACGCCCTGGGCTGAAGACGGTGCTAAACCGCTGAGCCACCCAGGCTGCCCGAATAAATAAAATCTTAACAAAAAAAAAAAAAAAAAATGAAGACATGGAATGAAAATAACAGTCCAAGAAGAACACAAAATAATGCAAAATTTCCAAGTATTTCTGATTACCTTATTCATGTTATTTTAAAACAGAGGACATGGGTATCAGACATGTATTTCAATTCCATTGGACATATTTCAAAAAGTAGATATGAAATTTTACTTAATTTTTTAAATATTTCAATACACCAGAAGTCATAGAATCTGCAACCTACAATTTAAAAACATTTAATGTTGGGGTGCCTGGCTGGCTCAGTCGGAGGAGCATGCAACTCTTGATTTTAGGGTCGTGAGTTTGAGCCCCATATTGGGTGTAAAGATTACTTAAATAAATAAAACTTTAAAAAATTTAATGTCAAAAAAGTTAAAAAAAATAAAATAAAGATATTTAATGTCAACTTAAAACCCTTTGAGGGTCGTGGGGTCTGCATAGTTTTTAGAAAATTCTTTTCTAGATAACCTACAGCAAAAATGTTTGAAAATTGGGATTCCTGGGTGGCTCAGTGGTTGAGCCTGAGCCTTTGGCTCAGGTCATGATCCCGGGGTCCTGGGATGGAGTCCCACATCCGGCTCCCCACTGGGAGTCTGCTTCTCCCTCTGCCTGTGTCTCTGCCATTCTGTGTCTCTCATGAATAAATAAATAAAATCTAAAAAAAAAGAAGTTTGAAGATTGCTGTGTAGGGATGAAGCGTTGCCTTAATTATGTGCTAAGGGATATCCTTGCACCAAGGAAGAATTAAGCATTCCCCACAAACAACACAATTCTGCCACATTTCCTCTCCTGAAGGAGAGATCTAGGCCCTGCAGAGCACTGGTCTATACCACACTAATTATGGTAACTTGCACCGTATTTCTTATAACAATAATGTAGTCCCCATTATCCTCTTTATGTATGTTATGCAGGTAAAGCAACTCCTGCGGCGCTCTAAATTTTCCGCAGAAACTTGGCCATGAAACTTTGAAACTTCACAACTTCGCCAAGCCCATGAGTCCAAATTTTCTACCATAAGGAAGTAGTCCAGGGCTATAGCTGGGAGTTGAGACTCTGAGTCTTACAGACCCGGATTTCAGCTCTGTCTCTTACAGGCTGTGTGAGCTTTGCAAGTCATCACACCTCTCTGAGCCTTAGTTTCCATATCTGTGGAAATGGGAGTGATAAGAGCACCTCTTTCACAAGGTTAAGAAGGTTAAAAAGATAATGTATGCCAAACCCGCAGCACAGTGTTTGGGACACAGTAAGGGCTCAGTAAATGGTGATTGTTACAGCTGAGAAAGTCTCCTCAGCGCAAAAACACGGCCCTGTTGGGTATGCTTCAGGGGGTATCAGTGAGAATCAGGAATCCGAGAGAGAAGTATCAATTACTCAAGCCCTACCATACACTAGGCACTGTGTGTATTTTGTTGCTCATTTGCAGGGAAACGGGCATTATCACCCCCATTTTGGAAGAGATGTAGAAGAGCTGTAAAGCGCCTCATTCAAGGTCACACATCTAAGTGACTAAACCACTAAAGGCTTGTGTATGTGTCTCTACAACTCTTCCCATGGGGCTGCACAAGTTTACTTCTAATATCAGACCAGGCCTGGTTGCTGAAGGTGCTCAAGCCATTCCAGAACAGTTACAGCATTCTGGGAGGTGCTCCTGCTTAGCAATTACTGTACCTGCCGGTAGCTAGGCTGTGTGACCTTCCGTGAGTGATTTAACCTTCCTGTGCCTCATTTTCCTCAGCTAATAATAGTATCTACCTCCTAGGGTTGTGAGAATTAAAGAGCACAATATATATTAAGCATAGATTGCATGTAATCTCTGTAAAGCCCTTTGCACAGTGAGAACTCAAATATTAGCTTTTGTACCATCATTATTACTCTCTTATCCAGCCTGGCCATTCCCCTCCCTTTTAGAGGGTTGCTGCTGAACTCCCCTAATACTCCGGATTCTCCCTCACTCTCCTTCAAGTGTTAATTCAGGGAGCTGTGCTCCCTACCATTTATTGAACATCTACTATGTGTCAGGCACTGTGTTGTTTCAATCCCCAGATCACCCTCGTGAAAGAGGAGTTGGTATCTCCTTTTTGCTGTCAAGTGAGGCTTATGAGGTTTACGTCCAGGTGGGTTCCAACTTCCCGGTAATTGAGTAGAATGTCTGGGACTCCAAGTCATTGGCCCCCTGGGTGCGGCAGTGCTGGCTGCAAACCTGCCGGGATATGTGAGGTACAAGGCGGGGTAAAGGAAGCTGGGGTCACGTTGTTTCTAATCAGGGCTTAATTCTTTGCTGCTGAGCCCTGGGCAGCAGCAAGAGAGGGAGACACCCCCACATAATGCCCTAGGGGTGTCCTGAATGCGATAGAAGAGAGCTGCGGGGCTGCCTACCGAGGTCAGCAATGCAACCTGCCAGCTGGGGAGTCGCCACTCGCAGTGCAGCTGTGGAGCAAGGATGCTCAGAATCATCATCTCCATGGCATCGGCCATCTGCAGGGAGGAAGCGAACATCGTGAGGCCAGGATGCGCCCAGGGCTGGGGGTGGCTGCGCCCCAGTCCGTGACCCCCGAGCATGCAGAGCCCTCCTCCTCCACTGGCTGCTGTGCACCCTACCACACATCAAAACACACCCGGAGGTCCGGTAGCTCAGACGGTAGGTACCATGCAGGAATTGACGAAGAGGCATCTAACATTCTGTGTTTAAAAAAATAGGGGTGCTCCTCAAATAAAGTGGGGAAGCATTATATTTCTAAAACCTGAGAAAAACTTTTTACAGAGGTAGAGAGACAATGATCTTTTCTTTTTAGCTCAATTAAAGACTAGTTTATCTTTGGTGCATAGGTCATTGTTCATGTAGAATTGTCAGTATATTTAACAAGTACGAACTTTTAATATATTAACACATACTAGAAAACCCTGGTAATTACACATCATGGTATCTTCTTGAGAGTAGACAGAAACGATCTCCTTGGCCGTGGGAATGCGATAGATAAAAGATGGCTTTTTAAATTGGGGCGGGGGGGACAGTGATACGGGGAATTTGGAGATCCATTTGAAAAAATAGGTTAGCTCACCATCTTGCAACATTCACCAAAAATCAGTTTCAGTTGCATTAAAGGTCTAGATGTGTTCTTTGCTGGAGGTAGGTTAGATTTATAACAAGGGGTCATGAACCTCTTAAAGCAGAAGGCACATTTTCGTTTGTGCATGTTTATCTAGGGTGAGCTCCACAGAAGACATCATAATCTTATGGCAGCCCTGAGCCCCCAAAGGGTTGAGAACCACTTAATTAGCTAGAAACTTCAAATCTACCTTGAGGGCAATGACCAACCACACCCAAACTCCGGCCAAGGCCAGATCTTCATGATCACCAGCATCACTCAACATAAACTTTTGGTGATTCAAGCAAAGGCTCCATGTGGAGAGAATTATGTCCTTCCTCACAGCCCCGGCCCTGGAACCCAGCTGAATAGCATGAAGGTTTCCTGGAGACTGAATGTAAGGTCACGGCTCCCAGAAATACTTGCCCAAGCCAAGCCTGTGAGAACAGACAGCTTCCATTGAAATTTTCCAAACCCAATGGCTTCCACCGCATCTTCCACCATGAAAGTATCTGGAAAGGAGAAAGGGAGACGGGAGGAAGGAATGAGTGCATCCTGCAATTATCCTCATGTGGGAGTGCAGGGTGGGGGAAGGCGTTTCAGTCAAACTTAGTAAAGGCAGCACACCACTCCTAGAAATGTTATCCTAGAAAAACATTCCAGCTACAAAGTCCACTGTTTGTAAAAGGGAAAACTGGAAAACCCAGCATGTCTCTCAACAAGGGTTGGTTAGATAAATTACTATACATATCATAATTATATATAAATTTTTATATATCCACATTATAAAATATGACCTGCCTGTTAAAAAGAATGTGCAGATATAGAAAGATGCACACAACATATGGCTAATTAATTTTTTAAAACAAAGCAAAATGGGCAGCATATTTACTACGCTTTTCTTCTCGGAAATGTACGTGCCTGTGTGTACGTGTATGCATGTGGATGCATGTATGTGGCAATGCATGGAATGCGTACCTAACTTGAATTGTGGTTTCATTTTTGTTGTCTTTGGAGAGAGCAAGAGAGAAATCCTATGAGATTTTAGCTGTCTTCAACAATGCATCGCTTCCATAGTTGGGAAAGCAGGAAAGACTTTTTATTTTATTTTTTTATTTTTTTATTTTTTAAGAAAGACTTTTTTTTTTTTTTTAAGAAAGACTTTTTAAAAGCAAAGTGCCGCTGCACTCCGATGGAGCTGTCCACATTATATTGTGAAGTCAAAAATTAAACTGGGGAGAGGTATGCATCATTAAGAGGGGCCTTTGTGATAGAATTAGAAACGTACGTGTGCGCCATGCAGGGGAAGAAAGACAAGGGTTCAAAAACCGTTAACAGAATCATCTTTGAGGATAGCATTCACTTTCTAACTTTTCCAAACAAATATGTTATTTGTGCGCTCAGAAAAAGTAGGAGGTAATTGATATGCTAGTAAGTATTTTCAAAAAATATAATGACTAAACATAATCTACTAGGCTGGTCTATGTCCTGCAACAGCACTGCTGCAAAAACTGGTGACATCTGAATAAAGTCTGGGGTTTAGTAAATAGGACGACACAGTGTTGGTTTCTTAGTTTTAGCAAATGCACCATGACCGGGTAAGATGTTAGCGTCGGGGGAAGCTGCATGAAGGGTATGTGGGAGCTCTCAGAACTATGTTTGCAGCTTTTCTGTAACCCTAAAATGGTTTCCAAAAAAGTTAATTAAAAAAATAAAAATACTAAAGGGAGCGTGCTGGGTGGCCCTTCTGTGGGCTGCCTCTGAGGATCTCATCAGCTCCCCACTGGGAGTTGTCATCTTTTTAGAATTTCAATCATGGATCTCTTACATCAATCATGATTTTCTCCAGAAGTGTGAGCCGGTGTTTATCACATCAGCAGGGGCTGGTTTCCTCCAGCAAAAAATACGGAGGAGAAAGCAGAGTGAGTCCTACAGAGTCCTCAATAATAAGAATAATAATACGTAGAGTAATGGTGTGTGTCTGATTGCTCACTGTGGGCCAGGCACTGCAGAAAGGCATTGATGTACACTACCCCACTTAGTCCTGCTCGACTATTAGTTCAGACCCAGTCCCAGTTCCATTTTGCAGAGGAGGACATGGACTTGCCCAGTGTCACACAGCTGCCACACTGTAGCTCTGGGAGCTGAGCCCAGACACTGCTCCCAACCACTACCTGCCCCATCCTGGTCATTGCCTCCTTAGATCTCCCAACCCAACTAGGCTTTGGGTTTAAGACATTAACCCTCTCTCATGTTGGGAATCTGGGGCCTTGCAGGAATGCATGGAATGCTTTCATCCATCAGCATCATGTGTGAGGGGAGATGAGGTCCCATGGTACCACCTCAGGTGTCTTGTTTGACCAGTTCTACTCAGAGGAGCACAAGGTCATAGGTTGGAATATGGGCTTTGAGGCCACATTGCCTGGCTGTAGATCCAGCTTTGCTAATTTTTAGCTGTGTGACCCTGGGCAAGATACTTAGTCTTTCTGTGCTTCAGTTTTCTCTTCTACAAAATGGGGAAGATAAGTATAATAGTTCCAGTTGGAACTGGTGTGAAGATTAAATGGGTAATATGTGTAAAGTGCTTAGCAGAGTGCCTGGCCCAGAGTAAATCCTCAGGCAGTGTCAGCTGATCCTGTCACTATGGTCATCACCCTCATCACCAACACCATCATCATCACCACCATCATCATTACACTATCATCACCACCACCACCACCATGGTCGTCATCACTATCCTCCTCCTCCTCCTCACCTTCATAATCATCATCATCACCATCACCACCACCATCACCATCACCACCAACACCATCATTGTTGCTGCTGTCCTCAGCTGGGTGAAATGCAATGAAGCTGACTGGCAGGGATTGTGATGTAACCTTACTGCTGGAGGAAGCCATGTAGGCCCAGCCCACACTTCCAGTGTCTCCTCTGGGCCCTCTAGGCCCTCCTACCTGCCCCTTCACTAGATGCCTCTGAGAGCACGATCTGGGGAGGTCACACTGGCACCTCAGAGCCCCTGACTGTGGCCCAGGCTGATGTCCCAACTGCAGAGCCCTCTCACCGTCAGTGGGATTGGCAAACTCCTTGGGCACAGCTGCCCCATCGTCCAGCTCGACAGCCTCTAGGCCCGCGCGGACCCCTTCAATCTGGACCTCATGCTCTCCCGAAGCCGTGTCATCCTCTGACCTTGCACTCTCGCCCGTGCGACGGAATTTCACCACCCTAGAGGACAGAGCAAATCTGGTCATGATAGCTAGAACTTCCCTTCGATGGCCTTGCTGCACAGCCCTTGTGCCCAAGACAGGTGAAAGGCTTTTTCTTGTGATCCAGAGACTTGATGTGGGGGGAGGGGGTTGGCATTTCTATTGAGTTGGACTGATGGGGATCTGACAGCTTCAAGAGTTACATATCAGGGCTGCCACATACATTCGTACAGGTTGGGCACTGCACAACTCCAGGGGGACCCTACTTACAGGTTAAGCTATGTGAAAGAGGTTATCTGTGTTCTAGATGTAAATACTGTTTGGAATCACATGTGTTTCAGAATTTAGATTTGTCTTTCTGTATGTAACAGAGGTAACAACTTGGTCACCTAGGGGTTACATTATGCCCACAAAAGGCTGCCCAGACTACTTTTTAACTTAAAGTGGATGACCAAGTTTTTAAATTGGGAGAATTAGTGTAAAAAGCCAGGTATCTCATGTCTCTTCAAAACATAGAGTATCTGGGGCACCTGGCTGGCTCAGTTGGTAGAGAGAGCATGTGACTCTTGATCTCAGCTGTAGGGTTGAGCCCTATGTTGGGTGGAGGGATTACTTTTTTTTTTTTTTTTAAAAAGATTTTATTTATTTATTCATGAGAGACACAGAGAAAGAGAGAGGGGCAGAGACATAGGCAGAGGGAGAAGCAGGCTCTATGCAGGGAGCCCGATGTGGGACTCGATCCTGGGTCTTCAGGATCAGGCCCTGGGCTGAAGGTGGCACTAAACTGCTGAGCCACCCAGGCTGCCTGAGGGATTACCTTTTGAAAAAAGAGTATTTGGTCATCTGGGGCCCACGTTCCTATAAGGGAGCTGTGTGGCTAGATCTGGGTAGTGTGCTCCCTGTAGACAGGACACACCAAACTTGATGGCAATTTCCTCCTCTCCCAATTACCTCCAGCCCTGAGGGTCCTTTGCCACTTATCCTCATGTGTTCTGTGTTCCTCTTACGTGGCACTTACCCCCTTTGTCTGGCCCTGTAGGCCTTTGAGTTTGAGACCCATGGACTCCACTTTGCAATACATTCCCTCAAATTATGCTCTTGTTACTCTGGAAAAGCCTTGATTTTTCTGAGCAGCAATCACGTCATCTGGGGTTCAGCAGCAAAATTACCTGTGTCCTTCCAACTCCTTCATTCCCAAATACAAAACTCCTGTCTGCCAGCCCTGTGGTGGGTTTTGGGGTCATAGCAGAGATAGGATAGAGGTGTCCCTCTTGTCACAAGAGTGATATTGAGTGAGTAATGCCTGTTCCCATCAAGGCTTTGAAAAAAGAACTCTGGGATGTCACAGACATGAATGGCTAGAGGGTAAATTTGGGCAATGTTTTAACAAGGTAAAACAGGAGAAATAGGCAAGTAAAATATACTGCTATCATTATTATTAATTTATTTATTTATTAACTTGCATTATTCCATGTATTTCACCAAGCAATAACTGGTACTCTGACATAGAAAGGGTAAAGCTTCAAATTGCAGAAGCATGGGGAACATGTCCTGCTTGTGAGGTTGGAGAAAAGAAAAAAACCAGATGAAATCACAGTAATTTTGCAAATACCTGAACCCCTATTCTCTGACAAGGCTGGGCCCAGAGAGCTTGAGTGGTCAAGCTCGCCTTGGACTAGAACTGTGGGGCTGAGCACAGAGCACGGGGTTTGCAGGCCATTCTGGTCTGACAGAAAAGCCTGGAGCTAACTCTCCATCCTGTCTTAGCACCACCACCACAGTCCAGCAGCATCGAGCTTACGTTCTGTGCCCCGTGCTACCTGTTGTTTACCAGCATTCGATCTGCACAACTGCTGAGGTTGGGAGGTGATCACCTCTTTCTAGAAAAAAAAACGGAGGCCCTAGAAGTCACGTGACTCACCCACAGCCACACAGCTAGAGACACAAAGCCTGATGCCTGTCAGATCATAAACCTTATATTCCCAGCCAAAGACAGGATGCTATAGCTCCAAACCCTTCTATTTCTCTCTACCCACTCTAATTTTTATTCCACAAAAACATTTTATTTTGAGATATTTAAAGCATTTACAATTATATAGAATCTGCCGTCCAGCTTAAGGACCAAACACTTCTATTAGGTTGAACCATGTAAAATTGCCAATATTCGACCATAATTCAGTCGAAGCTACCACGACTCCTTTCTGCTTTCCTTCTTTCACATCCTGATGGGAAATGCTCTTCTTTGATCAGAAATCTTTACATACATCATTATTTGACCTAATCCTCACAGAAACCTGAGTGGTGGTGACTATTATCATCCCCACTGGCTAAGATATATCTATAGTCACTCTGAGCCTCACTTTACCTCCTCTCTAAATGGGGTGTGATAATTGTGTAATAAATTGGATTCCTGGGCAGCCCCGGTGGCGCAGCAGTTTAGCACCATCTGCAGCCCAGGGCATGATCCTGGACCCAGGATCGAGTCCCACATCGGGCTCTCTGCATGGTGCCTGCTTCTGTCTCTGCCTCTCTCTCTCTCTCTGCGTCTCTATGAATAAATAAATAAATCTTAAAAAAAAGAAATTGGATTCCTTAGAAGCAGAGCTGTATGGTGGGATCCTTTTTTTTTCCAATGGTGGTAAAATATACATAAAATAAAATTTGCCATTTCAACCATTTGTAAGTGTCAATTCTGTGGCTTTAAGCATGTTCACACGGTTGCACAACCATCACCATCATCCAAATCCAGAATTCTTTATCTTCCCGATCTGAAACTCTACCTGTGAAACACTGACTCCCCATTCCCCTCTCCCTCCAACCCCCACTAACCACAATTCTACTTTCTGTCTCTCAATTCGACTACTCTAGTTACCTCATGTAAGTAGAATCATACAGTATTTGTGCTTTTGTGACTGGCTCATTTCACTTTGAATAACAGCCTCAAGACTCATTCATGTTGCAGCACGTGTCAGAATGTCCTTCCTTTTTGAGGCTAAATACTATTCCATTGTATGGATATACCACAGCTTTTAATCCATTCATACATTAGTGGACACCTGGGTTATTTCTGCCTCTTGGCTGTTGTGAATAATGCTGCTTATGAACACGGGTGTGCAAATATGTTTGAGTCCCTGCTTTCAATTCTTTTGGTTCTATACACAGAAGTGGAATTGCTGGATCATATGATAATTCTATGTTTAATTTTTTGAGGAGCCTGCATACTGTTTTCCACGGCATCTATACCAGTTTACATTCCCATGATCAATGAAGGAACAGTTCCAATGTTTCTATATCCTTGCCAATAATACTGTGTTTCATTTTTTGGGTAAAGGCCATTCTAATGGGTGTGAAATAGTATCTCATTGTGGTTTTGATGTGAATTTCCCTAAAACTGAGCATCTTTTAATGTGTTTATTGGCCATTTGTATATCTTCTTTGAAATAAATGTTTGTTCAAGTCTTTTATCCATTTTTCAATCAGGTTGTTTGGGGTTTTTGTTGTTGATATATTCTGGATATCAATCCCTTATCCAAGATGTAATTTGCAAATATTTTCTCCCATTCCACAGGTTGCCTTTTCACCCTGTTGACTATGTCCTTTGATGTATACAAGTTTTTATTTTATTATTTTTTTAAGATTTTATTTATTTATTCATGAGAGACACAGATTGAGAGAGAGAGAGGCAGAGACACAGGCAGAGGAAGAAGCAGGCTCCCTGCGGGGAGCCTGATGTGGGACTCCATCCCGGGTCTCCAGGATCACGCCCTGGGCCGAAGGTGGGCACAAAACTGCTAAGCCAACCAGGGATTCCCTGCATACAAGTTTTTAATTGTGATATAGTCCTGCCAAACCCAATGCCATGAGTCTTTTTCGTTATATTTTCTTGTAAGAGATTTTTGTAGGATTAAGTCTTTGATCCATTTGAGTTGATTTTTGTGTATGGTGTAAGGCAAGGGTCCAGCTTCATTATTTTGCATGTGGAAATTCAGTTTTCCCAGCATTATTTGTTGAAAAGATTGTCCTTCAACTCCCATTGAATGGTCTTGGCACACTTGTCAAAAATCACTTGGCTGGGGCAGCCCCAGTGGCCCAGCGGTTTGGCACTGCCTTTGGCCCGGGGTGTGATCCTGGGGACCCAGAATCGAGTCCCATGTTGGGCTCCCTGCGTGGAGCCTGCTTCTCCCTCTGCCTGTGTCTCTTCCTCTCTCTCTCCCTCTCTCTCTGTCTCTCATGAATAAATAAATAAATAAAATCTTTAAAAAAATCACTTGGCTGTATATCTGAGGGTTTATATTTGAGCTCTCTATTCTATTCCATGGTCTATATGTCTTTCCTTAGGCCGGTACCACTGTAGTTTTGTAGTCAGGATTGAAATCAGGAAGTATGAGGCCTCCAATTTTGTTCTTATTTTGATTTTATTGCATTGGCTATTCTGGGTCTCTTGAGATTTCAAATGAATTTTATGATAAATTATATTTCTGCAAACAATGGGTTGGGGATTCTTGTGCAATTATTTGTTAAGGAAGTACTTCCATTGTGAAGTGAGGGTGGAAGGACAAGGCAGAGGGACAAGCTGAACAGGGATGTGGTTTCTGCTGGAATCTGATCCGATGGGGAACTCTGGAATGTGAACTATGCCATTTAGATCGTCCCACCCAGAATCCTGGGGGCGCTGGGCTCACATAGGTTATTGGCACATCACCCCAGTGGTGAAGAGCATAACCTCCCAGGTGTCCCCAGGTGAGGCAGCTCCTCTCAAACAAGGGCAATCTTCTAGAGCAGACTGCAGCTGTGAGCTGTAAGCAGCCAATCCTGGGGCACCTGGGAGATGCACCAGTCTGGTAAAGGGGATCTGTGACAGGAACCAATGGTATTTGCTACAAATAAGCCCCTCCAGAGTTATTATGCAGACAAATTTAAATCACTGTACAAACATTGAATTCCCCTCCCTTAAACTTCTTAGAAAATAGTTCTCAAACCGTATAGCTATTTTTATTGAGTGCTTGTTATATGCTAAGAGCTATGCTATAAGCCTTTCACATTTTCTCCCATTACCCTGACAATTAACCTATGAATTAGGTACTACTGTTGTCTCCATTTTACAGATGAGGAAATATGCTCAGGGAGGTAAAGGCATTCATCCAAGGTCACACAGCTTGAGGGAGTTGAGGATCAACCTGGTTGGCTTTTGTATTTGAGCCCAAGGTCCTAATCACCAGGCATCAGTTTCTCTCTCCAGAATTCACATGTGTCTGGGGAATGAATGTGAGGCCTGAACTGAACTGGCCTATGTGGGAAAGATTTGCCAGACAGTGGGAAATGGTGTGTTTTGGAGCAGGAATCAAAAGGCACAGCTTCATTCTACACTGGCTGACAACTCTGCAGGTCATCACACTGGTGCAAGGGTTTTGATCTGGATGGAGCCTTAGAACCCCAACAAGGCTGGTCACAACACTAATGGCTGGGCCCCACTCCCAGAGGGTCCGATTCAGTAGGTCTTAGCCAGGAACTGAGATCTTGCATTTCTGACACGTTCCCAGGTGGTGCTGTTGTTGCTGATCTGGGGACTGATTTAATGCATTGGAGCCAGATGAATGATTCTGCTGTATGCCTGCCCCCTGCCAATCATGAAACAGTCAGGCTGAGGAATGGAGCCTCTATTCTGTTGGCTGAGGTGGGTGCCTGCCGCTCGTCTGCCTTATCTGAGAGGCCCAGAACCCCTGTGATACAGGGCTCAGGCAAATGTCCCTGCCATCTGGAGCTGGAGTCTCCCTTGGAGCTGGGAGGCAGACGTCACCGAAGAGCAAAGGCCAGGAGACAGACTGTCTTAGGCCCAGAAATCTGGATAGAAGGTGGGGTCTGGGCCTTCACTTAAGCAGTACTTGCCAGCAAGACCAGTTTTATTCTGAGTATGTATTATTGGGAGTAGCTTTAGGGGGCATGCTGATTGAGATTGTGGGAGTGTTCCCAAGCCAGTGGTGTGCCTATAAACTGAATTTCAACTAAAACCCCCAAACCATAAGGGTGTATAGCATATGACAATATGTGACCAATTTCAACCTGTCAGTGTTTAAATAACAGGGTCCCCAAATTTCTGAACACTTCACTATCAATCTGCTCTTAGAACTAATATGAATAGTCTGTAGCACACCACTGTATAAAAGTCCTCAAACCACTGACACCTGCTATAACACGGATGGGTGAAGTATTATGCTGAGTGAAAGAAGCCAGACACAAAAGGTCACATGTTGCAGGATTCCATTGAGGCGAAGTTATCCAGAATAGGCAAATGCACAGACAGGAAGCAGATTAGTGTTTGCCAGGGACTGAGGAGGAGGGGAAATGTGGAATGACTCTCTAATGGTACAGGGTTTCCTTCTGGGGTGATGAAAATTCTCTGGAACAGATAGAGGTAATGGTTATGCACTATTGTGAGTGTATGCCCATGTTCACTGCAGCGTTATTCATGATAGCCCCAAAGGTGGGAGCAACCCAAGTGTTTATCAGTAGATGAATGGACGGATAATCAAAATGTGGTCCATTCACAAAATGGAGTACTATTCAGTCCTATACAGGAAGAAATGTCAATGCATGCTACAATGTGGATAAACCTTGAAAATGTCATGCTAAGTGAAATATGCCTGTCACAAAACAACAAATATTATATGATTCCACTTTTGAGATACTTGGAGTAGTCAGCATCATAGAGACAAAGCAGAGTAGCAATGGTCAGTGGCTGGGGGAGGAGGAATGGGGGGTTAGTGTTTAATGGGTTCAGAGTTTCTGTTTGAGAAGATGAAACAGTCCTGGAGATGGATGGTGGTGCTGGTTGAGCAACAGGGTGAACATATTTAATGCCACAGAACTATACACCTACGAATGATTACAATGATAAATTTTGTTATGTTTCACCATCCAAAAAAAGATCCTCAGCCCTTAATACTGCCACAGATGTTACTGGAATCCATTTGTTCATTTATTCAACAAATATTTATTGAGCACCTGCCTTGTAGCACCTCCAAAGGTACTTGCTAGGATTTCAAAGGGATTTCCTACAGATTTAGGCTCCTTCCTGTGGTGCTCATAGTCTGCTGGGGAGGGGAGCAGCACCTTAAAAAGGTGCGTAGGGGGGCGCCTGGGTGGCTTAGTGGGTTAAGTGTCTGCCTTCAGCTCAGGTCATGATCCCAGGGTCGTGGGATCAAGCCCTGTGTCGGGCTCTCTGTTGAGCAGGGAGCCTGCTTCTCCCTCTCCCTTTGCCTGCTGCTCCCCCTGCTTGTGCTCTCTCTCTCTCTGTCAAATAAATAAATAAAATCTTAAAAAAATGAATAAAAAGATGTGTATGTGTGTGTGTATCACTACATAGCTATCTTGTACATTGTAAGAAATGCTACAAATAACAAACACCATGGAAGGCTAGCTGTGTGTGTGTGTGACGTTTCAACTCTGCAGCCCTCTGAGTAAGGGGTGGTATTAAATGGGAAGGAATTGCAAACAGGTGGGACTCCTTGTCCCCCAAGAAGTAACCTCCCAATCAGAAGCATAAACAGCCCCCAAGATACTTGTAGGAGATGGAAATATAGAGAAGTATCAGATGAGTGAAGGAAATGGACATTTCCATGCATTATCACCTCATTTTCAGGGATAAAGGGAAGGTCGATGGATCACCCTTGACTCTGAGGGTAATATCACGGAAGGAAATGACTATGTGGCCTGATAATCTTCCCTGAATCCTGCTTGTATCACACTCTCTCCTCAAGGACTGTCCAGAGCTCCACACCTCTTTTTGTGGCAAATAGTGACCACTGCAACTTGGAGGAAGGTAACCTGTGACAGCTTTCAAAATTTTAAGCGCTCTGTGCTCCCACTCAGAATCGTGCTGCTGGCGGTTCAATGCAGGGACAGACACGAGCAGGTGATGATTTACTGTACGAACAACTGCTGATAAGGATTGTTAGCTTACCATGCCAGGTGCCAGGTTTGTGCTCTGCATTGATTACAGTACGTAATCTCGCAGGTTAGTGTTTGCTAATGGGGTGTCGTTAACCCCATTTTACAGATGAGGATAGTCAAGCACAGAGGGGCCAGGAGCTTACCTATGGTCAGATAGTAGGTGTCTAAGCTGGACTTTGGCAAAGCCATCTGATTTCAGAGTCCCCACTCTCAGCCACTCTGCTATAGTCTCTTCTGGTGCTGGCAAGCTTTTGCAGCAAAACCAGAAACAATCATCATGAGGGGAATAATTACACAGATTATGGCACATCCACTTAGGAAAATGTTTTAAAAAATTGTTGATCAGTATCACAATATCACAACAGTCCAGGTGTCCACCAATGGATGAATGGATAAACAAAGTGTGGTGTGTATATACAATGAAATATGAAGCAGCCTTGAAAAAAGGAAATTCTCACACATGCCACAATGTGGATGAACTTTGAAGATACCCTGCTAAATGAAATAAGTCTGACATGAAAGAGTTCACCTATATAAGGAAGCCTAAAATAGTCAAATTCACAGGAACAGAAAATAGAATAGCAGTTGCCAGGGGCTCAGGAGAAAGGGAGTCAGTTTATCTTTTTATTTTATCATTTTTTTTAGATTTTATTTATTTATTCATGAGAGACACAGAGACAGACACAGAGACATAGGCAGAGGGAGAAGCAGTTTCCCCATGGAGAGCTTGATGCAGGACTTGATCCCAGAACCCCGGGATCACGACCTGAACTCAACCTTTGAGCTTTGAGCCACCAGGTGTCCTAGGAGTTAGTGTTTAATGGGAACAGAGTTTCGGCTGGAGAAGATGAAAAGTTCTGGAGATGGATGGTGGTGGTGGTTGTACAATAATGTGAATGTACTCAAGGCTGCTAACGGTATGCTTACAATTGTCGAAATGGCGATTTTTATTTTATGTATATTTTATCACAATAAATACACACACACACAAGTTAATCTGTAAGAGCCAACAGGAAAAGACTGGGGCTTATTATTTTATTTTTTAGAGAGAGAGAGAGAGTGCATGTAGGGTGGGAGGAGAGGCCAAGGGAGAGGGAGAGGGAGAAAGAGAACCTTAGCAGGCTCCACACCCAGCTCAGAGCCCAGCTCAGGGTTCTATCTCATGACCCTGAGATCATGACCTGACCTGAAATCAATAGTCAGACATTTAACCAACTGAGCCACCCGGGTGTCCTGGGGTTTATTATTAAATACACTAGAATATGACCTTGTAATCTAGGTCCTTTGTTACTAAGATTTAAATGTGATCTTGAACCAGCGGCCCCAGTATCCCCTACAAGCTTGTTGGAAATTCAGAGTTCCAGGCCCTAACCCAGACCTACTGAGTCAGCATCTGCATTTTAACCAGGTCCCCAGATAATTTGTGTGCGTGTTCAAGTCTGAGAAGTCCTGCTGCATTTATGTTTCCACAGTTCTAGGTACTCTAGAAGGATCCCTAATAAATCAAAGACTGGTTGCTTCTGGGGGAAGGACTGCATGGAAGGGGGACTTTTTGCATGGGAAGGGCATTTTTTTTTCTTGGACCTTTCTGTAATATTGACAATTTTTAACCTGCACATCTATTACTTTAATAATACATATAAATAATAATAGCAACTATTTACAGAGCTCTTATTGATCATGTGGCATCTGGTAAGCCTGTTGCAGATGCTTTCATCTGTGGAATAGGAATGACAATGGGCTTGCAGGACCACCGAGAAGGTTAATGGGAAAATCAGGAAAAAATGAATGCTAGCTTCCCTCAACCAGGCTCCATTCAAGTCACCTTTCTGCCTGAGCTTGGAGTACACTGACTTTGTGAAATGTGACTCTGAGAAAGTGGCTTACCTCCCTGCAGTTGTAAACCAGGATCTGTTCAAACTCCTTCTCTGGCACACAACTAGAAGCCAGGGCACCTTTATTTAGGAAAACTTGTTTTAAGACAGACATACAGAGAGACCTTTGACACTAAATGATACTCAGAAAGCCAGGCTACATCTTGAATCAGTCAGGTTCCTAAAAGTATTTATCAACCATCGGAGCCAAGATATCCCAAGCTGGGGGGTGGAAAAATGTGATATGAAAGATAAAATCGCAGTGACATACGTTAAGTGTGTGAGGGCTTTGAAACAGGTTGGCTCACAATTTCTTGGCATTTGTTGTGTATATACAGCATGTAATTTACCAAAATAGCAGAGAACATTTATTTCACATAATTTTGCTATTTAAAGAAGAGAAGAGCTCGAGGAGATGGCTGTCAACTTAAAGGTCTTGTTTGCACCATCATGTAATTTGCTCCGGTAGCTTAAATTAGGGTCTGAGACTTGGTTAGGGTATATTAGATAAGATACTTTTTTTTTCATCTGAGCTTCTGGACTTGTATCCTCTGAGTTGATAATCTGCCAGACCAAAAAGGAAGCTTAGAGCTAACTGTGATTTTCACAGGGCGGCAGTTAGTGTCCTGTCATGGAGAGAGTTGGTCTGCCCCAGGGGAGTAGAGAGCCCAACTGTGGCAAACAGACTGATCTAGGTTTGGATCCCTTGTCCATGACAGCTGCTGTGCGACCCTGGGTAGGTTACTTTACCTCTCTGAGTCTTTGTTTCCTCCCTGATGGGATAGAGATGGTAATTCCCACCTCACAGGGTTGCCATGGAGATGAAAGGAGCCCATATAAACAGAGAGTGGCACAAAGCCTGGCACAATCATTCAGTGTTTCGTGTTTGCTGAGTGCTGACTGTTCTCTGAGTGCTGGGATAGATACCAAAGGGACAGAATAATAGATGCAGCCCCTGCCCTCATGGGGTGCAGCGCTCTAGTTGGGGAAATGGTAAACAAAGAAATTGTAATACATTTGCACATGAATGGATCTTGAGAAGGAAACTGAAGGGGTGCCAAGAAAAAGAATTACTGGAGGAAGAAGGAGTCAGAGTAGACCTCCCTAAGGAGGCTGAGATCAAGAGGGCTAGGAGAGTGGCGCACAGATTGGGGAGGAGAGTGTTGGGAAGAGCAAGGAAGATGGATGGTGCAAAGGCCCAGAGGTGGGATCCAAGTGTGGAGGTCAGAGAGACGGTCCAGATCATGCAGGGCTCTGGATACCACTGTGAGGATTTTCCATGTTATCCTGAGGCCAAGAGGACACCACTGAAAGTTTTCAAGTGCGCAGGAGAGGGTAGAAGATGATGAGAGTTGAGTTTTGAGAAATGAGTACACTCATCTGGTACAGGTTTCCACAAGAGGAGGAACAGATTGTGGAGCGTGTTTTAAAATATAGATTTTATTATTATTTAGGTATAGCAAGGCCAACAGATTAAGAGACGACTGCCAAGAAAAAATACACCTTGTTAGGTGAGGCAGGAGTTAACTCGTGGAGGGACAGTCCCTCCAGGGTCAGTAAGATGTCAAAACACTAGAATATAGAAAATATAAGGCATGGTTGACACAGAAGGACAGCACGGAGAAAGGAGGCAGAGAGACCAGGGAGGAGGCTGTGTGATCAGCTGTGTGAGAGGTGATGGTGGGGTGGTAGGGGGACTATAGCAGAAGGAGGAGCTGAAGCTTTTGTCATTTGCCCTCCCCACCACCCACCAATCAGTAGAGGAAGACATCTTTCCTGGGAGACCTGTCTGCAAGGCATAACAAGTGCTAACTTGTTTGGGGGACTCAGTTGGCAACGCTGATGACCAGCACCCCTCAGTTTTGTCCAAATGCTTAGCTGTGTTGTCACACTGGGGCTTCTTTGGAATCTAAGACCTATTGGCAAATGGGATTAGATGCTGTGGATCTGAAGCAGCAGAAATTACCAAGATCCCTTAAAATAGGATTTGCTTTTTGTTTCCTTTGAGACAACACCTGAGCACCAAATCACACATTGATCTGAGTGACTTGGGAAGAGTCTTTGCAGGGGCTGGACCTCTGTCTTCAAATATTTGAAGTTTGGGCATGTGAAAGATGATGTTTGTTAACTTGGATCCCAAGACCAGAGCTTGAACATCAGGGTATAGAGAAGAGGGAAACAGATTTCTTTCTTTTTTTTTTTTTTTTTTTTTTGGGGGGGGGGAACAGATTTCAACACTGTCTGGGGAGCTGCCTTAGGTAGAGAAGTCCAGAGATGAAAAAGGCTGCTGTCGGAGGTAGTGGACTCACCTTTGTGACAAATGGTCTAGGAGAGATGGGTATCCACCTGTGTGGACCAGGGATGATGATATTTAATATGTACCACTCCGTCACACCTAAATGCTATATATACTTACTATCTTATATGATGATATAAATTCAACAGCCCTGGGAGGGAAGTGTTATTCATACCCCCAACTTATAGATAAGTAAATAGAAGCTCAGAGACATTACACCAATTGGCCCAGGTTCCCTGGATAGTATATAGTGTACTAGTGTCACTGGCCTGAGTAGTTTCACAGCCCATGATCTCAACTAATTAGCTGATGCTCCTCTGAGGCCAAGAACACCCTTAGGGAACTGATTAAAATGCCAATTCCTAGATCACTGTCCTGACCTGATGCTTGTGCATCTCTGCACAGTAAAGCCCAGAGATCTGAATTTTAATAAGCTATGGATGGTGGCCACAGATGTTTGAAAGCCACCACTTGATGCCCTCCTGCTCTGGATTGGGGAGACAAGGTATGAGGGAGTGTTTGGATACAATGGATTTTAAGGTCCTTTCCATTCCTGAATGTCTAGAAGTCTGTAATTAAAGGAAATTTTAGTTTTCTGTGGATTTTATTTGTTTATACTTTCCTGCCACCCCCATCGATCTGAATAGCATTGATTGTGCTCCCTGGATAATGGACCATTAGCTTATATTCTGGACAAAAGGTAACAATCACAAATAAATAATAGTTATCATTTATTAAGACCTTATCATGTGCTGATAGCTTCACTAAGCACTTGAAACTGAGGCCTGGAGAAGAAAAAATTACCTTCCCATTTGGCAGGAAAGGCAGGATTTGAATCCAGGTCTGCTTGAGTAGAGAGCCCTTGCACTTGATTTTTCTGTGCTATGGTTGCAGTGGAAGGAGGGTAGGGGACAGAAGTCTGTGCTACAACTCTCCAGGTAGTTTGTCTTTTTAATTTATTAATTCATTCAACAACGCATGCCATGAGGACCTTCTCTGTGTCAGACTCAGCTCTTGTCCTCATAGATCTTACAGTCTTTTACTAAAGGTATACTGAGGATGGAGGAAGGTGCAGAACTTGCTGGTAGAAGATTTACTAGGGTCCTGACATGACTAAGGTCAGAGAAATGAAGTTGAAAGAGAGATCCAAAGATGCTCTGGAAATGGAGAGACTGAATAATTTATTGACTACACTAAAATACTTTAGTGGTTCTCAATGGGGCACAATTTCTTCTCCTAGGGGACATTAGCAACGTCAGAGATATTTTTGATTGTCACAGCTTGGAGTGACAGGCTGTGACATCTAGTGGGTAGAGGCTAGGGATGCTGCTAAACGTCCTATAATGCATAGCACAGTCCCCCCACCACAAAGTATTATCTAGTCCAAAATGTGAATAGGGTCAAAATCGAGAAACCATGTACTACAGAGTAAAAGATAATTAATAACTATAACAATAATTTCCATGAGCCAGGATGATACCAGGCACACCCATCTAAAGAGCTTAGAATCCTAAAGCTGAAAATGCCTTCAAAGGTGACCCAGGGACCCCTTAGGTCTCAGGAAAGTGAATACATTGCCAAAGATCACACAGTGATTCACATACAGATCTGCATAATTCTTTTAGACAGCCAGAGAAGTGTTTGATTGGGGCTATAAAGCTATTCTTTGGGCCAGCAGACTGTGAGACGATACTCCCTATAACCTAAGGTCACCCAAGCAATGGCTTCTTTGCAAGGGGACCTTCTTTCTTTGGCTCTCAGATATTTCCCCTCTTAAGTCACTAAAACACATACCCCCTAGAGGTGAGGCTGGCATGTGTTTGAAATGATGAGGTGTGAACATCTTTGAGCTTAAGGTTTTAAAAGGTTTTGGTGGGTTGACCTTGAGGATCCCTAGGTGATTAAAATAACTCTTTGCTTTTTGCCTGAAGTAAATGATAATGAACCCCTATCTCTTCTCCTAGGCCAGGATTCTCCCCCTTTGGGGAACATTTTCTTAGTGTTCTGAAAAGGAGGCCTTGGATTCCAGGTGATGTTGGAGGTTAAGGGAAACAAATCTAGAGTGGAGGGAGACAAATAACACCAGCACTTTTCATCGAACCCTTACTTGGAGCCAGGTGTTGTCCTAAGAACTTCCCAATAATGACTATCTTGATCCTCGCAGCAGCCCTGCCGTGTAGATACTGCCATTATCGTGACTTTATGGAGGAACACCCAGCCCATGGGAGATGAAGTCACTAGTCTAAGGCCACCCAGATTTTAAAACCCAGGTCTACCTGCCTCAGAGCCCACATTTTGACCCTTACTGCCAGTTAAGCCCAGCAGAAGTCAGTGGGAGATTCATTGAGGTAGTGGACTTAAGTTTAATCTTGAAAACAAAGCTTATGAGAAGGGAGGGAGATAGAGAATGGATTGGGCAAACACAGGATAAAGTTCAAGCTCATTGTCACATACTATGGGGCTCTATATGGCCTGGTCCTTGTCATCCTGTGCAGCCTCCCTCAAGCCACTAGTTTATTATGTTCCCTCCACTGACCTGATTTTGAGACACAATACTTTTTTCCACTACAGTGCTTTTGCCTATACTATTTCTTTTGTCCATAATATTCCTCATCCCATCTCTTTCCTTGGATGACTTACACCTACACATCTCTGGGGGCTCAACTGGCAGAGCCAGTAATGTTACTCCCTCATGGAAACCTTCACTGATTCTCCCCTTCCCCCATCTAGAACTAGTCTCATTGCACCCTGTGCTTGTCCTTTGCAGCCCTTAAAACAATTCTCACAATTATTGTGCAGTGATGTGTTCAATGTCTACCTTTCTCAGCACCAGACCAATGTCTGATAGAATTTTCTGCAGTTACAGAAATCTCTTAGATCTGTGCAGTCCAACATGGTAGTCACTAGCCACATGTAGCCATCGAGCACTTGAAAAGTGATTAGTGCAACTGAGAAAATGATTTTTCACATTTCACATATTTTATTTCTAAATTATATTTTATATTGTATATTATACTATAGTAATGATTTTATATACAAATTATATAATTTAAGTTGAAATTTAAATAGCCACATATGGCTAGTGACTAAAATATTGGACATTGTAGCTCCAACTTGTGACTTCCTTGAAGGCAAGGATTATACCTATCTTATTCAGTTTTAGAATCCCTTGTACCTAGGATGGTGTCCAAATGAATAAAATAAATCAGTCAATCAACCAATCAACCAATGTAGTCTACAAAAGTTGCTTTCAAGAAATCATCCTAGAAAGGAGAGATCTAGAGAAGTCTGACTTGCACAGGGTCACACAATAAGGCAGAACTAGATATAAAATCTTAGCCTCTGGAATCTCCTGTACATGTGCCTAAATGGACAGCAGGAGAAAAGCAGAGGTTGTTTGGGGCCTGAAAGGAATCATCCTAGAGCTGTATGAAGGAGCTTCCAAGTGCAAGGAGGGACTGTTTTCTTAGGAACTCTCATCCCTTTTCCCCCTCCTCGAACCCTATAAACTACTTAGTGGCTTATAATCTATTAACACTTGGCTTCCCATAGGACTGAGCCTGTTCCAAAGTCCACTCTTGCCAACCCTCTACAAGGCATTCTGATTTTTTAAAAAAAAACCATATTGCTCTCAGGAAATCTGCTGCCTGCAATCTGTGCACAATATACACAGGGTGTGGTTTAAAAAACATCTAAGTCGTGACTTGTAACCCACTCAGATTCACGTGGCTATTCCTTTTATTTCACTCCTTTTTTATAAATAGAAGTCAACACATTTCAGGGCTAATTTTGACTCCATTCAAATTGCAGATTACAATTCTGAAGATTCCAGAATAGGGAGCCTATATATTTTTATAACAATTTTTAAGATGTAATAATAATATTAGTTAATATATATGTTGAATGCCTTGTTTACCAGGCATTCAGCACACATTATCTCACTCGATCATTAGAGTAACTCTGTGAATCAAGGACTATTGTGAGCCCCGTTTTAGGGTGAGGGAAACTCAGTCTTTTTTTTTTTTTAAGGTTTTATTTATTTATCCATGATAGACATAGAGAGAAAGAGAGAGAGAGAGAGACACAGAGAGAGAGAGAGAGAGAGAGAGAGAGAGAAGCAGGCTCCATGCAAGGAGCCTGATGCGGAACTCGATCCCGGGACTCCAGGATGGTGCCCTGGGCCAAAGGCAAACACCAAACCGCTGAGCCACCCAGGGATCCCCGAAACTCAGTCTTAAAAAGGTTAAGGCACTTGCTCAAAGTCAAATAACCAAAAAGTAGCAAAGCCAGGATCTGAACTCAAGTCTGTCTTACTCAAGAGCCGATACTCTTAGCCAGTACACAATTTGGCCTCTCTGATAGATATTACGTGTATTTATGTGTTAAAGTATCAGAGAATAATCAAGAAATTTGACCTGCAGTTTAGGAAAAGATTACTTTTTATTCTTGTACTTCTTTTTGAACTTTTAAACCCTATATATATAATTATATTAGTATATTCTACATTAGTATAAAAAAGTAAATTAATTTTTAAATTTAAATAAATAAAAACCTCTTATTATTTTTATCTTCTTTTTAAACCAGAGAGGAATTGTCACAATAGTGTCATATCTATACCTGAATAGGTTAAATATACATGAATCTCTGAGTAAATCTGTAAAGTTCACATGCTCTGACATTATTTGAAAATTTATCTCAGTAAACTGCAGTTCTAATATGTACTGTATTTTTATTCTAAATACCAGATTTCATATTTCAGTTTCTGCATTATTTCTTATTTTGAGATAATAGGTTGTTTTTTTTTAAGACATTATATTTATTTTCAACGAAAATGGTAGGTTTCCCTCGAGAGATTTACACTCAGATATGTATATGTTTATGTATTCATACATTGACCTCTGGATATTGTAACTGAACATCCTTTGGCATTTGTGAAATAATGTTGTATTACATAAGATATGCTATTTGTGGATCAATTAATAAAAACTTAAAAGTAGAATTTAATTAAAAATTTTAAATGAAAATTAATTTTACTCCAATTGAGAAGTAAACATTAACAATACCCTTCAGTATTCAGAGCCTCAGAGAGCTGTATCCGTCACACTAAAAGTCACTTGGGAGAATTTCTCCATGGTTCAGAGAGGAAGAAAAGATTTTAAGTCAGGAAAATATACATACACTAACAATGATGTATCCTTTCCAACAATCCAGACAGTGCCTACTTTTACCATCCAAATGGCTACTGCTTCTAAAAATTAAAACAAAAATCCCCATTAGTGCCCATATCTCATAGTCTAGAGATCTGCTTAACAAATCACTGGCTTGTAGTAGGAGGCATCTGTAAGCCCCTCTACGTGGCCTCTGTCCTTTCCATTGCTTGGTTGTGTTTCCTGAGATTCTGAGAGCAAATTTGATATCCCTTAAAAATTCCTATCCTCTAGCTTTGTATTCCTGATGTTCTCAGGGATAGCCTTCGACAGAGTCTCACTCTAGCTAGCTGTTACAAAAACCTTTCATTCAGAAGAAGGCAAGAGGTTTCAGCCCTCTCATTCACACACACACACACACACTTCATAAACAACAATACTTTGCCCAAACCTCCCCTCTAGGAAGGTATTCTGGCTTTTTTAGAAACCACTTTGCAACCATCAGTACCGTTCCCTTCCAGAAGACCTTGCAGAAAAATTAGGAATTTCACGGCATAGGAGAAAAGGCTGGGAAAAACCGATGTCATTGCATGGACTCATCAATTCGGTCCACATTTCAAAACAGCGGCTAACGCTTTCTTAAAACACAGACCTCAAAATTTCCCTTTAGGATTGCGAGCAATTAAGAGGGAAAACATAACCCCTCTCGCTCCCCCTGAAGATTCTGACGGATCTGAAAAATAGAACTGAGTCAGAGATACAGAGGCTGGACTGCTGGAGCAGGAAAATGGCTTGTCTCCTCGGGGCCTAAGTCTGTCCTCTCAAACAGTTCCTTTTAAATTCAAGAAGCCATGCACAGATGCCCCCCTGCAGGGCTCCGTGTTTTAAAGGAAAGCCTGTCTGCCTCTCCCTCGCCCCCATGATACTCACGGCAGCTGCCTTAGCTGGAATAAGTCCTCCTCCATGTCCGCGCTGCGCCAGGACGAGCCCTTTTCATGGCCCTTACATGGTGTTGGTGGAGGACGAGCGGCCGGGGCTTCAGCACCGGGGTCCGGACAGCTCCCGCGCCGCGTCCTCCCTCGGCGGCAGCTGTTCGGGGGAGGGAGCCGCCGCCGACCAGCCCACGAGACAAAGCCGCCGCCGCCGCCGCCGCCGCCGGGAGAGGGGGCGGAGAGGGGGCGGCCGGGGGCAGAGCGAGCCGCGCGGGGAGAGGGGGCGGGGAGAGCCCTTCTGCTCAGAGGAATTCACGGGCTCTCTCTGGTTGCCGACGTTGTCCTGGGTGCCTGTAGGGCACACCAGCCTGTGAAATGGCTGTCGGAGTACCAATGAGCACTCTTTGGCTGACTACGCCTCTCTAAATGTTTATTTGTGGGGATTCATTAATGTTGACCTCGGCGTGATATCCTTGACACCCAGGCTGGTGTCGCAAACCAAGGGAATGAAAAATGCAAAGATGAATGCATGCATTTAAAATGTTGTTTATTGAGCACCTACTGTATGCCCGGCGCTGTGATCGGCACTGCGCATATGTGAAGCAAGTTAGACATGTCATTGTCATCACGGAGCTGTCTGGTCTAGGGAAGTGAATCCAGGAAAAAAAAAAAAAAAAAAAAAATATATATATATATATATATGTATATGTATAAGAAGGCCAAAGATCACTCATTCATTCCTTCAGTGAGCAAGTATTACTGAGTGATTTCTACAGCTCTGACGCTGGGAAATCAAAGATTAATAAAACTAAATCCCTGCCTTCAAAATCCTCCCCTATCTATGGTTTCCCCATCTTCCTCCAGCTAGAATGTCGGCCTTCTTTAGAACTTAAGCTCCATAAAGGTTTGCAAGTTTTGCTGATGTACCCCCAAGGGCCTAGAACTATAAAACTTTATTTATGTACACTGAAATTGGAATTTAATAACCCTCACTAAACTCAACTCCAGGGCTTAGCATTGTGTAAACTCAATACATGCTTGTTAAACTGGAAGCAAACTGATTTTTCATTCAGGTGAATAGGATTCAGTATCTATTTTAATCCCTGAAGAGCAAGGGTAATGATTTCTATTAGAGATGGCAAGTTGGAGGTCCATTGGTAGTGTGTCCAACTCATCCTAGTTTGCCCAAGACTTTGAGTTTTGCATTGAAAGTTCCAAGTCGTGGGATGCCATGAGTCCCAGGCAAGCTTTGACAGTTGGTTAGTCTACAACCAAAAGCGCTATCCACAGAGAGATTTATTTTGAGTAACCTGAAGGGTTAACAAGAATAAAGTGTAAAGATTCAAAACTACGAAACCCTTAGAAGAAAGCGTAGAAGTAGATCCTTATGACCTTGAGTTAGGCAGTGGTTTCTTAGACATGACATCAAAAGCATAAGTGACAAAAGAAAAAAATTAGATACATAGGACTGGATCAAAGCTAAAAGCTTTTCTGCCTCAAAGGATGCCATCAAGAAAGTGAAAGACAGCCCATGGCATGGGAGAAAATATTTGCAAATCATATACCTGATAAGAGACTTACTTCAAACAGTGTAAAGAACTCTTACAATTCAATAATAAAAAGACAATGTAATTTAAAAATGGACAGATAGAGACACCTGGGTAGCTCAGAGGTTGAGCGTCTGCCTTGGGCTCATGTCAAGGCATGATCTCAGAGTTTCGGGATCAAGTCCCACATTGGGCTCCTCGCAGGGAGTCTGCTTCTCCCTCTGCCTATGTCTCAGCCTTCTGTGTCTCTCATGAATAAAAAAAATAAAATCTTCTAAAAATTATTTAAAAAACCGGACAAATAATATGAATAGATATTTCTGCAAAGATGTGTGACTAGCTGGGGCACCTCGGTGGCTCAGTCAGCTAAGCATCTGACTCTTTTTTTTTTTTTTTAAACTCATAAGAGACACAGAGAGAGAGGCAGAGACACAGGCAGAGGGAGAAGCAGGCTTCATGCAAGGAGCCCGACTGGGGGCTCGATCCTGGGTCTCCAGGATCACACCCTGGGCTGAAGGCGGCACTAAACCTCTGAGCCACCTGGGCTGCCTTCCCTCTATCTCTCTTAAATAAATCAATAAATCTTTTTTTAAAAAAATGTGTGACTAGCTAATGAGTACTTGAAAAAATGCTTAACATCATTTAGTCATTAGGGAAACGCAAGTCAAAACAACAATGAGATAGCACTCTCTGGGGGCACTTGGGTGGCTCAGTGGTTGAGCATCTGCCTTCAGCTCAGGTCATGATCCCAGGGTCCTGGGATCAAATCCGCATTGGGCTCCCCACAGGGAGTCTGCTTCTCCCTCTGCCTATGTCTCTGCCTCTCTCTGTGTGTCTCTCATGAATAAGTAAATAAAATCTTTAAAAAAAATTGCACTCTCTGCCCACTGGAATGCCTAGAATTAAAAAGACAGACAATAACTAGTGTTGGTGAGGATGTGGACTGGATATTCCTCTCATATACAAGTCCTGGGAATGTAAAATGGTGCAACTGCTGTAGTGAACAGTTGGGTAGTTTCTCAAAAATTTAACACAGGGTTACTCAGCAATACCACTCACAGGCATATACCCAAAAGAAATGAAAACAGTGCACACAAAACCTGTACACGAATGTTCATAACATCATCCCTCATAATAGCAAAGAGTGGAAACAGCCAAATGTTCATCAAGTGATCATCAAATTATACACTCAGAAGAGTGAATTGGAAGTGCCTGGGTGGCTCAGTCAGTTGAATGTTCGACTCCTGATTTTGGCTCAGGTCATGATCTTGGCTCCACGTGGGGCTCAGGGCTCAGCACTGAGTGTGCTTGAGATTCTTTCCCTCCTATTCCCTCTGCCCCTCCCCATGCTCATGCTCTCTCTCTCAAATAAATAAATAAATAAATAAATAAATAAATAAATAAATAAAATCTTAAAAAAAACAAAACACAAAATAAAAAAGAGTGAATTGTGTGGTAATTATATTTCAACAGAGCTGTTCTTTTTTTGAAAAATGATTTTTGGGATCCCTGGGTGGCGCAGCGGTTTGCGCCTGCCTTTGGCCCAGGGCGCGATCCTGGAGACCCGGGATCGAATCCCACGTCGGGCTCTCGGTGCATGGAGCCTGCTTCTCCCTCTGCCTGTGTCTCTGCCTCTCTCTCTCTCTCTCTCTCTGTGTGTGTGTGTGTGTGTGTGTGTGTGTGTGTGTGTGACTATCATAAATAAATAAAAAAATAAAAAATGATTTTCAATAATTTTTAATAATAAATAATAAAATTTGGCTTCCAATTTTTCAACATTTCAACAGAGAGATTTCACATAATAGGATTATCAGCTCCTTGGGGAAGAAGGAAGCAGTGTTCCTCTACTGGGTCTTGCCTTTCTCTCTGGCCACTACCAAGTGGAGACTCGAAGCAGCCTGCCTGCCACTATCAAGGCAACAGTCAGCCTACAGCAAGCTTCCCACATTTAGCTTCCCTCACTCCTCTGGAGACTTTTGAAGTACCCCTGAAAACTGGGAGAACAGTACTTAGTACATAATAGATATTTTAAAAATCATAAAGCATTAATGTTTTCTCTTCTTTCTTAGAAATATGGTTATATTTTTCTAAAGCAGTGGTTTCCACCTTCGAGTGTGAGTGAGCATCCCCCAGAGGGCTTGTTAACATGCAGATGGTTGTGTGCCACCCCCCGAGTTTCTAATTCAGCAGGTCTTGGTAAGGTCTGAGAGTTTCCATTTCTAACAGGAATGGTACTGATTCATGATACTGATTCTGTTGGTCTGGGGACCACACTGAGAACCCCTGTTCTAAAGTTTTATCTGGATGAGATTATCAGCCAAGAAAAATATGACCCATGTTTGTTTATGTCTCTGATCTTTGAGACATCCTTGAGCAGATATGAATATTATAAAGGCAGTTACTTTCAGCTCAACACATTATCCATCTGTCTGGGAAATGGGGGCATGCCAAAAGCCAGATGGGTTTTATTTCACATCAGAGTAATGCATCATGATCTCTTCTCTCAGATTCTTAAAACAAAACCTATAGGGGCTGGAATAAAGACTGACAAGCTGCCCTGAAGCCTGAAATACTGAATACAATTATATGCTATGAACAAGTGATTCTCCTTTCAACTGTGTCCTGATTCCTATTATTATTAAGACAATATTCCATTAGTTATAAAAATGGCACTTAATTGTTTAAAAGGAAGCCTGTGGATTTAAATTCATAAAGAGATTTGTCCTTTTTTTTTCCCCTTTGGAACTGAAATTAGATAAAAAACCAAAAAGGGCAAATAAGCCTTTGGTGGTAGATCCCAGCTCTGCTTGCCATGCTGGTAGGATGGCACTTCCATCTGGAGTCATTCCCAGGTCCCTGGCATTGTGCTGGGGCTGTTAATTACCTACTGACTTTACCCAGGAGCCAGTAGAAAAGGGAGGCTTGGCTAGGAGGGTAAGTCCTTGTTAAAAAATATAAAGGCATACAACTTCAAAGAGGCTCTTGGTTAATACATCTCCTTCTTTTATGAAACACAAGATGTCTAATCTACAATGAAAGAGGCCTGAAGAGGGCAGAGAAAACCTATTTTCCCCTTCAATTCTGTCCTCTTTTTCTTCCTGTATTTTGGGGCAGCTGGCTCAAAGACAAACTTTGAAGCGCTCCTAATAAAACCATCTCATCCCTCAGACATTGTGTTTCCAGAGGGACATAAAACAAGCAAGAGGTAAATGTGAATCAGTGCCCAGAACACCTATCCAGACCTAGGAAAGAGATTATCAAGCAGAAGCAGTTCAAGACATCTGAGTCAACATTGAGGAAGTGATGGTATTTTCTCTGCAGTCTTGTATTTTCAATTTCTTTCATTCAAAGTGTTTGGCGCCTGGGTGGATGGGTGGTTGAGCATCTGTCTTCAGCTCAGGGCATGATCCTGGGGTCCTGGGATGAAGTCCCACATTGGGCTCCCCTCAGAGAGCCCGCTTCTCCCTCTGCCTATGTCTCTGCCTCTCTCTCTCGGTCTCTCATGAATAAATAGAATCTTAAAACAATAAAAATAAAAAATAAAAAACCCCAAACAACAAAGTATTTCCTATTTTCCCTTGTCAATTCTTTATTTACCTGTTTATTATTTAGAAATGTGTTATCTAGTTTCCAGATATTTATTAGTTTCCCAAATTTCCTTCTGTTACTGATTTCTAACTTCACTGTAGTTGTGTCTTTGAATCTAAAATGAAACTCTCGTAGACAGCATATAGTTGAATCATATTGTCTTGTCCATTCTGCCAATCTTTGGATTTTAGAGAGTTTAATTCATTTACATTTAATGTAATTGAGGCGCCTGGGTGGCTCAGTCAGTTAAGCGTCTGCCTTCGGCTCAGGTCATGATCCCAGGGTCCTGAGATGGAACCCCGTGTTGGGCTCCCTGCTCAGTAGGGAGCCTACTTCTTTTTCTCCCTCTACCTGCCACTCCCCCTGATTGTGCTTTCTCTCCCTCTATCAAATAAATAAAATCTTTAAAAAATAAAGTTAATGTAATCATGGATCATGTAGAAAACAAATTGTGTTTTATGTCTGTTTTGTTCCTTGGTTCCTCCATCACTGCCTTGTTTTGTGATATATGTATTTTCTAGTGTACCATTTTAATTCCCTTGTCATTTCTTTTACTATATATATTTTTTAGTTATTTTCTTAGTGGCTGCCCTGAAGATTACCATTAACATCTCAATTTATAACAACCTAGTTTGGATTAATACCAACTTAATCTTATTATTCTACAAAAACTTTGCTCCTGTGTATCTTCATGTCTCCCACGTTTTAAATTGTTATAGTTATGAATTACATTTTTATGCATTGCATAGGCACGCAATGTTCAACATAGATTTACAATTATTGCTTTATGTAGTTGTCTTTTAAATCAGAAGACAAATACGAGTTACAAACAGAAACCACATTTTTCATTTTTTAATATTACCCTTATAGTACCTTTACTAATGCTCTTTATTTCTTCAGGTGGGTTTGAATTACTAACTAGTGTCTTTTACATTTTGGTCTGAAAAATTCCCTTTAGTATTTCTTACAGGGCAAGACTGCTAGAAACAAATTTCAGTTTTTGCTTATCTGGGAATGTCTTAATTTCTCCTTCATTTTTGAAGAGTCATTTTGTCAGATATAGGATTCTTGTTTAACAGGTTTTTTTTTCTGGGGATCCTGGGTGGTTCAGCGGTTTAGTGCCTGCCTTCTGCCCAGGGCGTGATCCTGGGAGTCCCAGGATCAAGTCCCAGGATCTAATCCCGCATCAGGCTCCCTGCATGGGGCCTGCTTCTCCCTCTGCCTGTGTCTGTCTCTGTCTCTCTCTCTCTGTGTCTCTCATGAATAAATAAATCTTAAAAAAAACAAACAGGTTTTTTTCTTTTACAACATTGAATATATCATCTACCACTTTCTGTACCCTATAGTTTCTGATGAGAAATCAGTTGTTAATCTCATTGAGATCCCTTTCATGTGTCACCTCTCTTTCTGCTTTCAAAATTCTCGCTCTCTCCTTTCCGCCGCCATCCTGGTTGCGTGTGGTTGACTGTGTTCACCATGTCTTCTCACAAGACTTTCAGAATCAAGCGATTCCTGGCCAAGAAACAAAAGCAGAATCGTCCTATTCCCCAGTGGATTCGGATGAAAACTGGTAATAAAATCAGGTACAATTCCAAGAGGAGACACTGGAGAAGAACCAAACTGGGTCTGTGAGGAAGCATCGCACATCATGAAATAGCAAACATAATTGGCACACATATTTAAGCCACATGGAGATCACATGTTCGTATCTTATCAATATGGAAACATCCTTCCTACCTGGCCAATAGACATGTCTTATCAAGAGAATGATTTTCTCTGTTACTATGCCTCTATACCAGTAGGTTGGTTCAATAATAAATGTGAGACCTTTCAGCTGAGCTGCTGTTGTGTCCTGATTTGTGAAGTACTGAATTCCCCCTCCTGTCAGATCTCACATAGCACCGTCTGATAGAACTTTCTGCAGTGATAGAAATGGCCCTTGACAACGAAGTATTTAAAGTGTGGCTAGGGGACGCCTGTGTGGCTCTGTCTGCTAAGCGTCTGCCTTTGGCTCAGGTCTTGACGGGGAGTCAGCATGTCTCTCTCTCTGCTCCTCCCCCTGCTCATGTGCTTTCTCTCAAATCAAATCTTTTTAAAAACAAACAAACAAACAAACAAACAAAAAAACCCCACAAAATTCTCTTTGTTAAAAAAAAAAAAATTCTCTTTGTTTTTTGACTGCTTATTTATGTGTCTAGGTGTGGATAAAGAAGTGAATCCTCCTTGGAATTCACTGAGTTTCTTGGATGTGTAGATTATTGTTTCCCATCACATATTGGAAGTCTTTAGCCACTATTTTTTCAAGTATTCTTTCTGTCCCTTTTTTCTCTTCTTTTCTGGGAGTCTCATTGTGTATGTGTTACATGCTTGATGGTGTTTTAAGGTCTCTAAAGCTGTATTCAGTGTTCTTTCTTTATTTTTCTTTCTATTCCTAAAATGGATAATTTCAATTTTTGTGTTCATTGATTCTTTCTTCTGCTGGTCAAATCTGTTGTGGAGTCCCTCTAGTGAATTTTTCATTTCAATTGTTCTTTTCAAGTCCAGAATTTCTATTTGATGTCTTTTCATAATTTCTCTTTTAAAAAAGGTTTTATTTATTTATTCATGAGAGACACACACAGAGAGATAGAGGGAGAGACAGAGGCATAGGAAGAAGCAGGATCCATGCAGGGAGCCCTATGTGGGACTTGATCCTAGGACCCAGGGATCACGTCCTGAGCTGAAGGCAGACACTCAACTGCTGAGCCATCCAGGAGTCCCAATTTGGTGTATTTGGTGAGACATTGTTCTCATTCTTTCCTTTAGCTATTCATACCTGTGTATAGGAAAAATCTGCCCAGTTTTCCTGAGTCAGGAAAAACCCAGCTCTCTTTCCCGTGTTTCTCTTTTACTTTTCAAACTACTACCACATTCATCACAGTTCTGTCACCAGATTTCTAATACCATGATCTCTCATAGCAAGCAATTGTCTGTAACATCAGCTAGATGTCTTACAATTTAATTCAATCCTGACACTATTTACCTGGAGATAATGTCAGATCCCACAGGTTAAGGGCTCAGTCCCAAAAACTGCTTCCACTCCACTACAGATACCAGTTGCAATTAGTAGGTCCCCAGGTTACCTGTAACTTCTGCCCAATTTGGCTATAGACTAGAGGCTCGCATGACCCTCTTCCCGGGTTCAATTAATTTGCTAGGGTCTTTGACAGAACTTTGGGAAACAGTTCCTTACATTTATCAGTTTATTAAAGGATGTGATAAAGGATACAGATGAACAGCCAAGCATACAAATACATAGGGTGAGGACTGAGAGTGTCCCAAGTGTGTAGGAGCTTCTTGTCCCCATGGAGTTGGGGTGCATTTGCCAACTTGGAAGTTCTCCAAAGCCCTACTATTGGGATTTTATGGAGGCTTCCTCATATAGGCATGATCAATTATTAACTCCACTTCTAGCCCCTCTTCCCTCTCTGGAGGATGAGGGGTAGAGCTGAAAATTCCAACCTTCTAATCATGGCTTGGTCTTTCTGGTGATCAGCTTCCATTCAGAGCCCACTCAGAGTCACCTCAGTAGAATGAAAGATGCTCCTAGTGGTCTTATCACTTCAGAAATTACAAACTTTTCAAGAGCACTGTGCCAGAAACTGGGGGCAGATAACAAACACTTTGGAAAACTATCTGGCAATTTCTGGAAGCAATGTGCTAAGATCTTACAAGACTACTGTTTGAACAGGAGTGGGTGACTTTGTCATTTTTAGTGGGGAAAAGCAAAGAAAAGAATCCAGTCATTATTTGGCAAGACAGAAATTAACATCAAATAGGAGGCAACATACACAATTAACAATATTCATGCTCTAAAAAGCCTATAGGGGCTTGTTAGTTTAAGAAAGTGAATATACACAATGTATGAACTGATCAGTCATATAAATTATGTAATGATTACTGCAATTGCTTATTGCAAATTATTTTATAAAGGACTTACATTGAACAGCTACCTAGGAAGGGTTAAAGGTGGGCTGATTGTCCTCAGGATCTGGAGTAGGAGGAGCTTAAAAGCTGAGTTTTAGGATTCCTCTGGAGACTGGAGATCAACCAGGATATAAGTTACCAAGGTTGCAATAATTCAGAAGTATTGCATAAGGAAAGACAAAATTATATATAATATTCTTTTTAAAAAAAGATTTTATTTTATTTATTCATGAGAGACAGAGACACAGGCAGAGGGAGAAGCAGGCTCCATGCAGGGAGCCCGACATGGGACTCAACCCGGGTCTCCAGGATCAGGACCTGGGCCAAAGGCGGCGCTAAACCATTCTGAGGCACCCAGGCTGCCCTATATAGTCTTCTCCTAAAAATTGTGTTTTTTTGCGATGCCCGGGTGGCTCAGTGGTTGAGCATCTGCCTTTGGCTCATGGCATGATCCTGGTTTGGGGATCGAGTCCCGCATTGGGCTCCCTGCTAGAATCCTGCTTCTCCCTCTGTGTCTCTGCCTTTCTCCCTGTGTCTCTCATGAATAAATAAATAAGATCTTTAAAAAAATTGTTTAACTGTATAAGAAATATAAATGATCATTAAAGAAATTAAGATAACATGCAAAAGCATTCATAGGAAAATAAAAAATACTATATACCACAAAGAGATAAACAGAGTTACTACTTTGGGAGTATATCCTTCCAGTTATTTTTTGATGCTGGGACACCCATACATAAATATCTTTTTACATATTTGAGATCATATTTATCCTATGGTGGCTTGCTTTTTTTCACTTTTTTACAAGCTTCTAATGAACAATTCTGACCAAAAAGAATGTCAATTTTGATACTATTTCCCTTGTTTTTCAGGTTTTAAATTTTTAATTATATTTTGCATAAATAATGCATGCCCATGGCACAAAATTCACAAAGGACAAAAGGATGTCTTTCTCTGTCCTCTGTAACACAGTTCCCTTACAAGAGGCAAGCTGTGTTCCCAGTTTCTTGATTCTCTCTATATTTATAAACACTTAATTTTTATTCTCTCTCACAAATGACAGCATTCCATTTCATTGTCCTGCACCTTACTGTTTTCTCTCAACATCTTAGAATATTCCTTGTCAATCCACAAAGAGCTGGCTCATTTATTTACATGGTACACAGTACTCTGCTGTGCAGGGTTACCGTAATTTTGCTGAGTATTTAGGTTGCTTCTAATCTTGTAGTATTAGCAAGGAAGACCGCAATAATTATCTTTATTCCTATATGTGTATGATAAATACTTATGTCGCAGAATATGCAGATTAAAAATTTCTCTAACTAGTTCAAATTGCCTTGGATGGAGATAGTCATGTGCAAGAATGCCTACTTCTTCATATAGTTGACATCGTTGTGCATTGTATTTTTCATGCTTTCAATCTGATATATATTCAGTCAGAGAAAGAGAGACAGAGACTAAGAGATCATTTTTAAGGTATTGGCTCATATGACTGTGGGAGTTAGCAAGTCCAAAATATTCAGGGTGGGCCAGCAAGGCAGAGACCCAGAGAAGAGCCAATATTGAAGTTCAAGTCTAAAGGCCATTTGCTAGCAGAATTCTTGCTTACTTGGGGGAGGTCAGTCTCTTTGTTCTATTCAGACCTTCAACTGATTGGATGAGACCGATGCACATTAGGGAGGGCAATCTATTTTACTCAAAGTCCACAGATTTAAATATTAATCTCACCAAAACATCCAGAATAAAGTTTGACCAAATATCTGGGCACCATGACCCAGCCAAGCTAACACATAAAATAAACCATCAGACCCAGGGAAAATATGAATTGCCTAAGTTCACACAGCCAGCTAGATGGAAGTTTTGGTCTAGATCTAGAACCAAGGATCTCTTTATTTAAGCCCAGTTCAGACTTGTAGTTTTAATACTAGTAACACATTTGATGCCACAGAGGGTTCAGGTTAAACAGAGAAACCCTTTTCACCTCTGCTAAACATTTAGAAATCTGAGATGATGCCTATCTTTCACCTCATCCCCTTCTGGCCGTGGGGTCAACTCACAGACTCATCTGGGAGAAGGGAGAACCAGCCCTGGGACTGTTGCTGACATGATGAGGGCCAGCTGTGTGGTCAGAGGACTTCTGGGAAAAACAGTAACAACACAAAAATGCAGGAGAATCCTGGAGTGCCATTTTGAGGCAGAATTTACCCATTTGTGAGCCATTTTGTTGTTACTGTTATGTTTTTTGTTTTGTGCGTTGTTTTTTTTTTTTTTTTTTGAGTGTGTCTATGAAACAACCACGTCAGAAAAAAAAAAAAAAGAAACCAATAACAAAATTCTGTTAATGCTTGTGTCCTTCTGTTTTTATTTTCTCTGTCTGGAAATAAAAGCAAGTGTTTCCTACGTGTGAAAGGATCTTGTCTTTCCAGAACAGACATGTAGGCCCAAAGCTGAGGAAACACACCAAGTGCTACATAATCTAAGTTGACAGAGTTGCTGGCCACAGCCAGCCATTGGGGCCCATCCTGCCCTCAGGGTTTACTAAGAGGGATTGGATTGCTGTGGCTTTTGAGAAGAGGTGCACCCAGGTCTCTACTAATGAGAATTCCCTAAGGAAAAGCCTATGTCAAACCCTGCATCAAGTTCTAAAACCTGGAAAGGAATTCAATGCTCTTTTTCATAGTCTACCTATCTAGTAGAAAAATACAGCACAATGATAACTTTTCAAAATATTAAAAAGAAACCCGATTGGATTCTAGATCTTTCTGTGGCTTTGTGTGACCGTATGATTACAATTTCTGAGGTCTGTCTTCTGAGACACAGGGGAGCTAGGAGACAGAGTGAGGAAGGTGTTCAGAGCTGGACTTCTCTCTTTCCAGGTCACTTTCTCCTCTGGAGTCTGGGAGAAGACTTCTGAATCACGTTTGAGTTTTAAATTCAAAAATAAACAGGACAGTGATTTAAATATTGTAATGAGATGGATCTCTGAAAGTAGTTACAAAGTTGCATTATTTAGGGACCTACTCCATGGTGTGTAAGGAGGGGGTCTGGGGCAGTTGAAAAATACCACTTCAGGTTTTTATCTTGTGGAGTTTAGGATCTCAAATAAACCATTTACCTGCAAAATAATCCCAGCAGCTGAGAGATGCCAAAGGTTCTGACAGATGACCTTGTGATCTCCCAGGATGCTGCAAATCCTTGATCTGCCTGATGGATGTTAGAGCAGACACTGCCTCATTCCTGGCAGTAGCTTCATCATAAATTAGTAATATATCCTTATTTTTCAGAATCTCTATTAGTCAATGACAGCCACACCCCTACTGGTTAGAGGAACAGCAAGGACCAGGCTGCAGGCATTGTTAACTTCATAGAAAGTGGGTACAGACCCTCCTTGACTTCTATGGGGCTATGTTCCCATAAACACATCATAGGTTGAAAGTATCCTAAGTCAAAAATGCATTTAATACACCTACCCTACTGACCATTACAGCTTAGCGTTGCCTATCTTAGATGGACTCAGAACACTTACATTAGCCTACACTTGGGCAAAATCATCTAACAAAAGCCTATTTTATAATAAAGTGTTGACTATCTCCTGTAATTTATTGAATACTTTACTGAATGTGAGAAACAGAATGGCTGTATGGGTCAAAATGGCTCTATCGATTGTCTACCCTCCTGGTCGCCAGGCTGACTAGGGAGCTGTGGCTGGCTGCTGTTGGCCAGCATCATGAGAGAGCATTGAACTGCATATCGTTAGCTCAGGAAAAAGATCAACACTCAAAATTCAGAGTAAGATTTCAACTGAATGCATGTAGTTTTCATACCATTGTAAAGTCAAAATATCATAACTCAAATTATAAGTTAGGGGACTGTCTGTACTATTATTACTCATGTGGTCATTGCAAGAATTAAATTGAGATAAGGCATATAAAATGGTCAGAAATTTGTAAATTGATCAACTATACTCTGTAATGCCAATTATTTAAAATGGTATGTAGACGCTGAGCATACCTGTTAGGATGGCGGAGCATTCACTAGGCGGGCTACAGTAGCAGCTCTCAAAATGTAGATGCAGGACCCCATTTTGAGGACCTTCTGTGGGGGTTATTGAGGTCAAAACTATTTTTCTAATAACACTAAGACTTTTTCATTTGCCCTTCCCACTGTCACTCAATCATGTGTGTACCCTTGAGTTTTCCAGAAGTACACAACAGGTGATGAGGTCACAGCTTTGATGTCTAATGAAATGCATGCTTTGGTATTCTTGGCCTTTAAAACTTTTCAGTCTTGATCAGTGGTTGCCAAAGGCTGGAAGTACGTGGAAGAGTGAACTACAAAGGGACAGGGGGTGGGACGGCTGGGTGGCTCAGTGGCTCAGCACCTGCCTTTCGCCTAGGGCGTGATCTTGGAGTCCCGGGATCTAGGTTCACATCCGGCTCCCTGCACGGAACCTGCTCCTCCCTCTGCCTATGTCTCTGCCTCTCTCTGTGTGTCTCTCATAAATAAATAAAATCTTTATAAAAAATAATCTTAAAAAGGAGCACCAATTCTCTCTGTTCTAAGGCTCTAGAAGCTGTGTTGTCTAATGTGGTAGCCACCAGCCACTTGCAGTTATAGAGCTCAGGAAAAGCACCTGGTTCAAAACCAGATGTACTTGGTACAGCAAAAGAATGTAAAATGATCTCGTTAATAACCTTTACAAAGAAATGACACTATTTTGGACCTATCGGGTCAAGTAAAAGCTGTGGTTCATACTAGTTTTTCTTTTCTTTTTTTCTTTTTCATTTTTTTAAAATTTTTTTATTTATTTATGATAGTCACACAGAGAGAGAGAGAGGCAGAGACACAGGCAGAGGGAGAAGCAGGCTCCATGCACCGGGAGCCCGACGTGGGATTCGATCCCGGGTCTCCAGGATCGCGCCCTGGGCCAAAGGCAGGCGCCAAACCGCTGCGCCACCCAGGGATCCCTCTTTTTCATTTTTTTAACTTTCATGTGGCTATTAGGAAATGTAAAATGTGGCCTCCGTTACATTTCTTCTGGAGACACAGACTTCACTGCCCATCTCGTTTCCACCACGTGCGAGCTGCTTACTGCCTCCTATGAAGTGTGGGTCCTGTCAGGGTTGGTGTGAAGGTTGAATGCGAGTAGCGTATGTGACGTACTTAGCAATGCATGGGAGTTTGGTGGCTATTATCAAAGGCCGGGGGTTCTCGACGGACGCCGTCAGCGATGGGCCACGTGTCTCTAAAGGCCCTTCCTCTGCAACCAATTTCCACTCTGACAATACCAGAACTACGGGGGCCGAGGCCGACCCCGCTTTCGGGCGGGACTGCCCTCTTCATAACGAAAAAAAAATTTTTAAATGACTCCAGGAGCTGGAAGTGGGACACCTGTATTTAAAATGCACGGAGCCAGCGACAAAGTTGATAATCCAGCCGGCCTGCGGGCCGCAGAGCCTCCCTTGGCAACCGACGCCGGCGCCCGTTGCTAAGGGTGGAGGACGCGGGAGGGGGGGCGGGAGAGAAGGGAAAACAAGGATGTGGTCCGTCCGCTCTGCTTCTCGGGCGGCAGCCGCTTCCGGTTCTCGGGGCAGCCGGTCCTCCGTCCTACCTTGCCCGGAGGAGCCGTGGGGCGGCGGCGGCGGGTTCCGCCGCGTCGGGAGCCTTCGGAGCCGCAGGTCCGGCGCGGTGGTGGCGGCGGGGGCGGGGGCGGCGGCGGGTCTCCGGCGCGGCGGCGATGCTGAGCTCCCGGGCCCAGGCGGCGGTGACCGCGGCCGACCGCGCCATCCAGCGCTTCCTGCGCACCGGGGCTGCGGTCAGGTGAGCCTTGGGGGGCGGGGCGGCCGGGGCCCGGGGCCCGGGGCCCCCAGCCTGGGCCTGGGCCGGCCTGGTCGCGGCGCCCGCAGCGCCCCGGGGGCGGGAGCGAGCCTTCCCGGGGCTTCGGCGTCGGGCGCGTTCAGGGTCGGCGGACGGGCCCGGGGCCTCCGGCTGCTCGGCAACGCCATTCTGTCGGGCCTCCCCGGTGGTGCCGGCGCCCCGAATTCTCAGCCCCCCCCCCCCCCCCCCAGCGCCGCCTCCAGCCCCGTCCTTGTCCCCAGAACTTCCAGACACCCTGCGGCTTGAGAAGCCTCGAATCCTGCCGGCGGCCCTCAGACCTCTCGGCGCCCCGCAGGCCTCCCAGGAGCCCTCAGCCCTCGGCGCCCCAGCCCCGGGGCCGCCGCCGTTCCCAGTGTCGCCGAGCTCCCCAGCCCCGCCGCGGTTCGCACCGCCCTGCAGGGCAACCGGACCGGCTCGCCCTGCCCCCACCTCGTCGGTACCCAGCCCTGTTATCGCGCCCCTCCGCCGCCAGTTAAGACAGCGATCCCTTATTCTGCGTGGGTCCTCAGTCTTATTAGCCAATTCCTATCTTGCAAGGGGCCCGGAACAGATCAGGACCCCTTCACCTGTAGAGGCTTGGAGGCCTGGTAGGGTCTCCCATTCCTGCTAGGGACCCCGATAGTATGGGGCCCCGATCCATAGGGTCCCTATGTCCCTTCTCTTCTTCATCATCTGCCCATGGGCTCCAGGCCCGAGGGCTGAACGCTGCACCCCCATTCCCGACCCTAAATGACTTGAGACCTGTTGCTCAGCCTAGCTGCTTTTCCTCTGGAACCGGTGCAGGTTTAAAGAGCTTATTATTCCAGGCCCGGGAGCCCTCAATGGCTATCCTGTCCAGTGCCCCCATTCTGCAGACGGGAAGCAGGCCTTGAGACGGTTTTGCCTGGGGCCCTGCAGCTGACCTCACCGTAGAGATGGGGGAGAAGACAGATCTTTTTTAACTCCCGGACCCCACTGCCCTCCTTGTGTTGTCAGTTTGCAGAGGAATGGGGGTTTCCAGGGTCACCATTTGACCCTGGGTTTTTTTGTCTATACTTTGCTGAGGACCTGGGCAAGACCTCTCCCCGCTTCCACACTCTGTCCTTCAGTTTCCCTCACGAGGTTTAAGCACAGACTTGGCATGAGTTCAGATCCACACTGCCTCTCTCACTTTGACCAAGTTGGCTACATCTCTTCCATGAAAATGAAGATGATGGGCCGCCTGGGTGGCTCAGTGGTGAGCGTCTGCCTTTGGCTCAGGGCATGATCTGGGGTCCTGGGATCAAGTCCTGCATCAGGTTCCCCGCAGGGAGCCTGCTTCTCCCTCTGCCGTTGTCTCTGCCTCTCTCATGAATGAATAAATAAAAAAAAGAAAAAGAAAATGAAGATGATATTAGAGACTATCTCTGTCAGGTTGTTTTGAGGATGAGATAAGATTATCACAGTGCCTGGCATATAGTATGCGCCCTTAAATATTAGCATTTGTTCAGGGGATTTAAAGCAGTTGTAAAGTGCTTTAGAATTTCAATGATGGTTTTGTTTTATTTTTAACCTTTCTAGCACTTTGGTTAATATACCTGTTGTGTGGAAGTCAGCACAGTAATGCACTAAGAAATTCAAGAATAACTTTAATGAATGAAGTTCGGATAATGATACTTAATAATTGTAGTGGCTAGCATTTCTTAAGCCCTTAATTTTGCTCTAGTGCTTCTTTGAGTCTCAGAACTCCATGAGCTAGGTCTCATGGTCATCCCCATTGTACAAGTGACAAAGCTGAGCTTGAGAAGGTAAAACGATGCTCTAAGGACTAGCAAGAGCCAGAATCGAACCAGATTAATGCAACACCTCTTTCTTTTCTTTTCTTTTTTCTTTTCTTTTCTTTTTTTCTTTTCTAAGATTTTATTTATTTATTCATGAGAGACAGAGAGAGGCGGAGACATAGGCAGAGGGAGACATAGGCTCCATGCAGGGAGCCCGATGTGGGACTCAATCCTCGGATCCAGGATCATGCCCTGAGCTGAACGCAGATGCTGAACCACCTAGCCACCCAGGCCTCTTGCAACACCCCTTTCTTTCTTTCTTTTTTTTTTTTTTTTTTAATTTTTATTTATTTACGATAGTAACACAGAGAGAGAGAGAGAGGCAGAGAGAGAGGCAGAGACACAGGCAGAGGGAGAAGCAGGCTCCATGCACCGGGAGCCCAACGTGGGATTCGATCCCAGGTCTCCAGGATCGCGCCCTGAGCCAAAGGCAGGCGCTAAACCGCTGCGCCACTCAGGGATCCCCGCAACACCCCTTTCTTAACCAAGTTCTGTGCACATTCTATTGACTCTATCTTGGGGAGAATAAAGATTTATTTGGAATTCAGTTAGCAGTTATGTATCATATTGGTTACGACATAGGAAGATGGTGGATGTTGTAGACAGAGTTACTAGCGTTGAATTGAATTGATGTTGACTGAGCTGAACTCAGAACAATAGTCACATGATCCAAATATTGGAATAAGAATATATTATACATATACACATACCAAACACTCATCTACAGTTATCTGTTGGCACACATATATATATTCACACATGTATTGTTTATTTGGTGGAAATATATAACTTTGTATATAACTTTAAATCGCTGAAATGTCTTTGTAGTAAAAGAATAACTTAAGTGCTTAAGTCGAGTTAACTCGAGTTAAGAAAATTTTAATTTAGTAAATTAAAAATTTAATTTTAATTTTAATTAAAATTTAGTAAAATTTTAATTTAGAGTATGCCTTCTCTCTGTTTAATAATCTAAAAGATAGGGATCCCTGGGTGGCGCAGCGGTTTGGCGCCTGCCTTTGGCCCAGGGCATGATCCTGGAGACCCGGGATCGAATCCCACGTCGGGCTCCCGGTGCATGGAGCCTGCTTCTCCCTCTGCCTGTGTCTCTGCCTCTCTCTCTCTCTCTTTGTGTGACTATCATAAATAAATAAAATTAAAAAAAAAAAGATAAATTCACTTATACGTGTTTTCTCCAGTGTCCAATCATTCAGGAAATGCTATTAGGAACCTCTTAGGTACCACGTGTGATCTAGAGACTTGGGATATGTCAGTGAGCGAAATGGACAAAGATCCCTGCCTGCGGGGACTTTGCTCTCCAGTGAGGGAGACAGACAATAACCGTAGCTGATAAGTGAATGCTATGTTAGAAGGTGATAAAAAGGGCACCTGGGTGGCTCAGTTGGTGAAGCATATGCCTTTGGCTCGGGTCATGATTCCAGGGTTCTGGGATTGAGTTCTGCATTGGGTTCCCTGCTGTGTGAGAGTCTGCTTCTTCCTCTCCCTCTGCCTGCCACTCCCTCTGCTTGTGCATGCTCTTGTGCTCTCTCTCTGTCAAATAAATAAAATCTTTAACAAAGAAGAAGAAAAAGAAGGTAAAAAGAAAATCCAGACCTAGGTAGAAGAGATGAGGAATGCAAGTTCTAATTGTTGGTTAGAAGTGAAGGGGAGGTGAGAGAGCCATGCAGTGATAGGGAGGAGAGCATCCTGGCAGAGGGAGCAGCAGTGCAAAGGCCCTGAGGTAGCCAATATAGTGGCAGCATGGGAGGCAGAGAACCTTGGCCTCCTCTCTGAGTGAGATGGGGCTTCTGTGCCCTGACTTAGATTTTAAATCCTAATGTCTAAACATGCTGATTGGGGCAGCCCTGATGGCTCAGTGGGTTTAGCACCACCTCCAGCCCAGGGCGTGATCCCGGAGACCTGGGATCGAGTCCCACATCAGGCTCCCTGCATGGAGCCTGCTTCTCCCTCTGCCTGTGTGTCTCTGCCTCTCTCTCTCTCTCTCTCTCTCTCCGTCTCTCTGAATAAATAAATAAAATGTTAAAAAAAAATAATAAACATGCTGATTTTCAAGACAGAATTCTATACTGTATTATTAGTTCAAGTTGAAAGTTAGGTGTTTGGTGGGCTAGTCGGTTATTTTATTTTATTTTTTTTTTGCTAGTCGGTTATTTTAATGAAATGTTATTTCTTCATACCTGTATCTGTATTTATACATATTGTGTGTGTGATTAGGGAAGACAGTAAACCTATTTTCCTTTTTAGATATAAAGTCATGAAGAACTGGGGTGTTATAGGTGGAATTGCTGCTGCTCTTGCCGCAGGAATCTACGTGATTTGGGGTCCCATTACAGAAAGAAAGAAGCGTAGAAAAGGTAAGAATGAGGTCATTATATCATAGTCTGCAGACTTGACCCAACCCGTTATTCCAAAACAGTACAAAAAGGGGAGGGTATTTTTGTTCTCTTGGATCTCCAGTTTTGGGGCAGTGTTTTCTTTTAAACAGAAATTAATTTTAATGACTCATTACTTTAGGCATAATGAAAAGATTTCTGTCTTCTTCCCCTCTAAAATCTTGAGTTTGAGCCATGCTCTGTAATGAAAAAGTTCACATGGCTTAATTGTCTGACTGTTCTTCTTTATATGGCGCTCGTGTTATTCAATAGCACAGCTGACTGGTTGTGTGATGCATTTGTGGTTTCACTGAGTAGCTGCTAGTCAGCTTGTAAGAGTTTCCATTTAACATCTTTAATACAAAACTCTGTTTCCTTATTTTATTATATTTATTTATTTATTTATTTATTTATTTATTTATTTATGATAGTCACACACACACACACACACAGAGAGAGGCAGAGACACAGGCAGAGGGAGAAGCAGGCTCCATGCACCGGGACCCCGACGTGGGATTCGATCCCGGGTCTCCAGGATCGTGCCCTGGGCCAAAGGCAGGCGCCAAATCGCTGCACGACCCAGGGATCCCCTGTTTCCTTATTTTAAAACAGATATGTTGATTAAAATTCAGCCACAGCAAGCAAACCAAAAAAGGGATTGATAGAGCAAAATGGTTGATCATTGTTAGGTCTGGGGGTGGTTATGATTGGAGTTGATTATATATCCTCTCTTCTTTTGTGCATGTTTAAGAACTCTTATAATAAAAAGTTTTAAAAAAATATTTCAGCAGAAAAGGGAAGTATGTCAGATTTTGTTGATCTCTTTGCAGAAAGACTGATCAGAATTGCTATGGTGGTGTCTTTCTAACTGATTACAAGAACAAAATCATTGTCCTGGGGAGCAACAAAAAAACAATTGTTTTCTTCTGTTCTGACATTGCTTTCTTATCAAAGGAGAGAGAGAGATGTTATGAAGTGTTTTTGTACACTCAGCATCAACCAAACTGTGCCAGACACCGTGGTGGTGATCAGAAGTAACACATGATAGGAGACCTGTCTGCTGTCACTTACAGACTTCTGAGGGAGCAGCCCTTGGACCAGGGCTCTGTACGGACAGGATGCCTGGCCCCCTGATGTGTGTGGATAAGGACTTTGTGAGATTGGGATTTTCAGTTTCAGGCTCCAGTACAGAAAGTCTGACTCCTGAATGGGAAAGAAAGAATTGGGCCAATGTGATGTGCTTTTCTCTTCTTTTCCCTGCTTTTTTCAGGACTGGTGCCTGGCCTTGTCAACTTAGGGAACACCTGCTTCATGAACTCCCTGCTACAAGGCCTGTCTGCCTGCCCTGCTTTCATCAAGTGGCTGGAAGAGTTTACCACCCAGTACACCAGGGATCAGAAGGAGACCCCGCCCCACCAGTATTTATCCTTAACGCTGTTGCACCTCCTCAAAGGTATCTGGCTGGGAATTTAAAGGGGTTTGTGTACATTTTGAAAGCAGCAGCCCAGATGACAAGTGAAGGATTAATAGCTTTTGTGTGAAAAAAAATCATGTAGATCATCATGGAAATAAACAAACAAAACCACCAAGGGCCCAGTAGATATGAACAGCTGTTAAAAAAAAAAAATTAAAGTTGTAACCATTTCTTTTAAAAATTGTCAGTTTATGAACAGCTTTTTAGAAAAGAGAACAGATCCATGCCACTTAAGTATTTTGATTGTATGAAGTACTCTGGTTTATTAAAGTTTAGAAAAAAGAAGTGTGTTAGCCTAAGAAATAAGGTAGTTCACAGAAGAAATAGTGCAGGTTGTATTGAGTAGATATAACAAGCGTCTAATAGGTACTCAATTGTTCAACTCAGCCAAAATGGAAGAAATAGAAATAATGTAACAGTGAGGTTAGCTTTGTTTTACCCATCAGCAAAGACTGAAAACTCCCAAGCCCTGCCCTGCTGCTGGACAGTATATTCAAATGTGCTGCTGGTGGTGTGACACAGGGCCAACTTTCTGGAAAGTAGTTTGGAACTACACGGTGATACCTTGCAAAGTGTCCAGGACCATTTGACCTAGGAACTCAGTAGACCGTGTTTGACACTAACCTGAAATGGAGTTCTTTATTTTATTTTATTTTATTTTATTTTATTTTATTTTATTTATTTTATTTTATTTATTTTATTTTATTTTATTTTATTTTTTATTAATTTAATTTATTTTATTTTATTTTATTTTATTTTATTTTATTTTATTTTATTTTATTTTTATTTTTTTATGAGAGAGAGACAGAGGCAGAGACACAGGCAGAGGGAGAAGCAGGCTTCATGCAGGCAGCCTGACGCGGAACTCGATCCCAGGACTCCAGGATCACGACCTGAGCCAAAGGCTCATCTACTGAGCCACCCAGACACCCCTGAAATGGTGCTCTATGAGCAGATGAGTTCAGGAGTGGCCGAGCAGCGACCCTGAGCTGGGAGAGTTCTGTGGAGACAGGGTTTGAAGAAATCACCCATTCCACTTCATTTTTCAACCAGCTTTTTTGCCCGTAGAATAGTTTTTCCTTCCATAATGCCCATTAACATCCTGAGGACATGCCCCAGAACGTGATTTGGGGAAATGCTGTTAGGTACACAAAGATTTCCTAGCACCTGGTTATAAGGAAGGGCCCGGGAGGAGAGTTGGTGGGTGTCCAGCAGCAAGAGGTCAGACAGTCAATGGGATATTATGTAGCTATTAGGCATCACCTTTGTAAAGTGTTTTTTGTTTTTTTTGTTGTGGTTTTTTTAATGTGGGAGAGGCATAGGCTATAATGTTAAGTTTAAAAGAACAGTGTTCGGGATCCCTGGGTGGCGCAGCGGTTTGGCGCCTGCCTTTGGCCCAGGGCGCGATCCTGGAGAACCGGGATCGAATCCCACGTCGGGCTCCTGGTGCATGGAGCCTGCTTCTCCCTCTGCCTGTGTCTCTGCCTCTCTTTCTCTCTCTGTGACTATCATAAATAAATAAAAAAAAAAAACTTAAATAAAAATAAAAAATAAAAGAACAGTGTTCAAAATATGTTGTAATTTGACTTCAGCAAAGCAAAGATTTCCGCAGATAAAGGTTGGACAGAAAAAGACCCAAATGTTCGCCACAGCCATTTTGGTCTTATGCAGTTGACCTCTCAGAAACATGAAAACGAAACAACAGTATTTCTAAAGCTCTCAACAGCAGGTATGACTCTCACAGTCAGAAAAAAAAATTGGGTTTAAAAAACACTCAACTCACTGTTGCTTCACTGAGATATATTCCCGGGTGATCTCAGCCTGACACAGAAAGCAAGTTCTGCTCTTCTGTGTAACAAGTGATTAGAAAAGAATTTCTTCTACTACCCTGTTTAAAAAAATACCATTCCGGGGATCCCTGGGTGGCGCAGCGGTTTGGCGCCTGCCTTTGGCCCAGGGCACGATCCTGGAGACCCGGGATCGAATCCCACATCGGGCTCCCGGTGCATGGAGCCTGCTTCTCCCTCTGCCTGTGTCTCTGCCTCTCTCTCTCTCTCTCTCTCTCTCACTGTGTGCTTATCATAAATAAATAAAAAAAAAAAATTAAAAAAAAAATACCATTCCCTAGCAGAAAGCTGAAATGTGTACACAGGCAGATAACACAGGTTCAGGAATTGTTGTGGTGTGACCACTGGCTCTCCTCCTCACATGCATGATGTGGGGCTGGGAACCAGAGCCCGTCTGGGTGGCTCCACCTGGAATCTGTGTTCCCTTCCCTGCTTCTGCTTTTCAGGGTCATTTATTTTGGTTTTCAGAGATAATTTGTAATTTGACAAGTAATGCATGAATACATTCTCCTTGTGAAAAATTAAAGCATCACGCATAAAGCTACAGTTCCCTTTATCATTGCCCTCATCCTGTTCCCCTCGTTTCTTCCCAAAGTAAAATACAAGTGTATCCTCCCAGACTGTTTTCTGTGCATTTTGATAAGTTTCTAAGCACCCATAGAAATGACATACTGATTTTCGTTTATGTTTTTTCATAACCAAATAACAGAATCATATCTGTGTTGGAGAGATATCTGTTTCAGTACAGGTAGCCCCACTTCATTCTTTTTTTTTCTTTTTGTGAGTTTATTGGTCTTATGTCTTCTGTGGATAACCTGCTCATTCCCATCGCCCAATTTTTTTTTTTTTTAAGATTTTATTTATTTATTCATGAGAGACAGAGAGAGAGAGACAGAGAGAGAGAGAGAGGCAGAGACACAGGCAGAGAAAGAAGCAGGCTTCATGCAGGGAGCCTGACGCGGGACTCGATCCCAGGTCTCCAGGATCACGCCCTGGCCTGAAGGCAGTGCTAAACTGCTGGGTCACCAAGGGTGCCCCCATCACCCAATTTTTAAAAATTGTGGTAAAATTTCCGTAACAGAAGATGTATCGTCCTCACCACTTTTAAGTACATATTTGGGTGGCATTGAGTACATTCACAATGTTTGACAACCACACCCACTGTTCTCTTCACCAAGGCTTTTCCATTATCCCGTCCTGAAACTATCCGATAAGCAGTGTTTTTCCATTCTCCTCAATCCCCAGACCCCAGAAACTACTGTGCTGCTTTCTGTCTATGAGTTTGACTATGTATCTCATAGAAGTAGAATCATAGACTATTTGTCCTTGTGTGTCTGGTTTATTTCACTCAGTGTGGTGTCCTTGAGGTTCATCCACATTGTAGCATGGGTCAGAATTCCATTCCTTTTTAAGGCTTAATATGAATAATACTGCATTGTATGTACATACTACCTTTTGTTCATTCATTAGTCAAGGGACATTTGGATTGTTTCCACCGTCAGCTACTGTGAATAATGCTGCTGTGAACATGGGTGTACAGGTATCTACTCATGTCCCTGCTTTTAATTCTTTTGGGTATATACCTAGAAGGGGAATTGCTGGACCAGATGGTAATTCTGTTTAATTTTTTTGAGGATGCATCATACTGGTTTCCAGGGCAGCTGTACCATTTTGTATTCCCCACCCCTCTGACAGTGCATGAAGGGTTCCTACTCTCCACATCCTTGCCAACACTTGTTATTGTCTGTCTTTTGGATAGTAGCTATCATGGGTGTGAAGTTAAATCTCGTGGTTTTGATCTGCATTTCCCTACTGATAAGTGAGGTTGAGCAGTTGTTATGTGTTTCTGGCTGTGTGTATAGTTTTTTTTGTGTGTTTTTTTATAAATGTCTACTCAAGTCCCTTGTCCATTTTGGAATTGGGTTGTCTTTGTTTTCACTGTTGAGTTCAGGGGTTCTTCATACGTTCTGGATCTCAGTCCCTTAGCAGATATGTGATATGCAAACCTCATTCACTTTCACAGTGGCACAGTATCCATATGGGCAAGATAATATTATTTAGTTATTTGCTTCCAGGGCCTTGTTGGTGTAAACAGGCCTCAGTGAATATTATTGTTTGTGCCCTAGTTCACACGAGCCCGTCTCCCTAGCATAGATCCTGAGAAAGTCAGATTGCTAGAATATGAATTGTAGGATATGAAAAGTAGTAGACACTGCTGAATTTCCCCACAGCATTTTAGGCAAAATTAGGCTAAAGGGGACATTCAAATTTTCCTTAGGAGGGAAAAAGCTAACAGGCTACCTGAGGAGTGTAGGAGGAACAAGGGAAGGAGGGTACAAATCTGGAGGGTACAGGGATCCCTGGGTGGCGCAGCGGTTTGGTGCCTGCCTTTGGCCCAGGGTGCGATCCTGGAGACCCGGGATCGAATCCCACGTCGGGCTCCCGGTGCATGGAGCCTGCTTCTCCCTCTGCCTATGTCTCTGCCTCTCTCTCTCTCTCTCTCTCTCTCCGTGACTATCATAAATAAATAAAAATTTAAAAAATAAAGTTAATTAAAAAAAAAAAATCTGGAGGGTACAAATCTGACACCAGGGCATATCTGCAGTGATCAGACGAGCCTCAGGACTTAGCATTGGCTACCAGGGCTGCTGCTTCTCCACAGGTTACCACCCAGGGTCACCACCAAGTCCAGGTAGGGATGGAGGTGGTATTGCTGAAGAACCTCCCAAGCCAGAGCCTGAAGGATTCAAAGGAAGGTCTCAAGTTCTAACTAACTGCAAAGCAAAGAGAAGAAAGAGGCTGGTTTAGTTCTCCTAGAGGTTATTGAACTTGGGAAGCTGCACTGAGGTGGCAGGCCCCTGTATTTTTATCTCCCACACTCTAGCAATACCAGTCCAGTGAAATATAGTGTGGAAGGGGCCACGAGCAAGATCAGGAACCAGCAGACTATGGCCCGTGAGCCACATCTGTGTCACTGCTTTTGTCAGTAAGGTTTTATTGCAACAGCCATGCCCATTTCCTTGCTCTTTATGAGTGCCTTGGTACTATAACAGAGTCAGATAGGGGCTGCAGAGCCTCCAAAGCCAAAAATATCTCCTGTCTGACCCTTGACAGAAAAAGTTTGTCAACCCTTGATGTAGCTGTAATTATAAACTCATAAGTCCACCAAACTTGGATTTTTGTTTATTAAGCTTGATTCTACTTATGGTTGAAAAGTAAACTGGGGCGCCTGGCTGGCTCGGTTGAATGAATGTCTGGTTCTTGATCTTGGCTCAGTTGTTGATCTCATGGTCATGAATGCAATCCCCGCAATGGGCTCCATGCTGGGTGTGGAGCCTACATTAAAAAAAAAAAAAAAAAAAAAGGAAAAGAAAACTACTCAGCAGCCCCTTTCAGGCTGCACATATGGCTTCCTGCTTTGCTATAAAATCAGAAATTTGAGGGCAGACAAACACAAGTGAAGGCCCCTTGGCCCCAGAGAGAGTCCTATTGAAGGGAGTCAACGATTTATATATATATTGATGATGGCAATTCAAATAGCTGAAATCAGTTCATTTAAATACTACAGGCTCATGAAAAATCACATTCATTCAGTAAACATGTGGTGCCTAATAGCCCTCTAAGCCTTGGGTAAAGCTACAAAGAGGAATAATGAGAGAACTATAATTCCAAGGTAAACTTTACAGTGAGATGAATGCTTAATTGGCTTTGATGTGTGGTCTGGTAGGTTTCCTGGTTTGTTGTTAGGCTAGTGAATCTAATAATTACATTACCTTTTTGGTTTCCAGCTTTATCCTGCCAAGAAGTCACCGACGATGAGGTCTTAGATGCAAGCTGCTTGTTGGATGTCTTAAGGATGTACAGATGGCAGATCTCTTCATTTGAAGAACAGGTGAACACCCTATTCAAAATCCTGCTCACTAATGCATTGGGGCCTGAGCTGGCAATGGTGGCAGAAAACTAGTCACCTTGCTGCCCCATGAGGAATAAATGCCAGTATTGACCTTGCACTTGCCTGGTTGGAGTTTACATTTCTGGGATGGTTTAGTATTCTGGGACCAGATCATGAACTTTGTTCCTATTCTCATGATCAGAGGAGAAATGCAGCCTTTTGTTTTTGTTTTTTTTTTTACCCTGTGGGTGGAGAGGTTAACCGGATAGGGTTTAAACACATAGTTGCCAAAGAATGAGCCTCTTTTTTATTCTTTTTTTTTTTTAATAAATTTATTTTTTATTGGTGTTCAATTTACCAACATACAGAATAACACCCAGTGCTCATCCCGTCACCCATTCACCCCCACCCCCCGCCCTCCTCCCCTTCCACCACCCTAGTTTGTTTCCTAGAGTTAGGAGTCTTTATGCTCTGTCTCCCTTTCTGATATTTCCCACACATTTCTTCTCCCTTCCCTTGTATTCCCTTTCACTATTATTTATATTCCCCAAATGAATGAGAACATGTAATGTTTGTCCTTCTCCGATTGACTTACTTCACTTAGCATAATACCCTCCAGTTCCATCCACGTTGAAGCAAATGGTGGGTATTTGTTGTTTCTAATGGCTGAGTAATATTCCATTGTATACATAGACCACATCTTCTTTATCCATTCATCTTTCGATGGACACCGAGGCTCCTTCCACAGTTTGGCTATTGTGGCCATTGCTGCTATAAACATCGGGGTGCACGTGTCCCAGTGTTTCATTGCATCTGTATCTTTGGGGTAAATCCCCAACAGTGCAATTGCTGGGTCGTAGGGCAGGTCTATTTTTAACTCTTTGAGGAACCTCCACACAGTTTTCCAGAGTGGCTGCACCAGTTCACATTCCCACCAACAGTGTAAGAGGGTTCCCTTTTCTCCGCATCCTCTCCAACATTTGTGGTTTCCTACCTTGTTAATTTTCCCCATTCTCACTGGTGTGAGGTGGTATCTCATTGTGGTTTTGATTTTATTTCCCTGATGGCAAGTGATGCAGAGCATTTTCTCATGTGCATGTTGGCCATGTCTATGTCTTCCTCTGTGAGATTTCTCTTCATGTCTTTTGCCCATTTCATGATTGGATTGTTTGTTTCTTTGGTGTTGAGTTTAATAAGTTCTTTATAGATCTTGGAAACTAGCCCTTTATCTGATATGTCATTTGCAAATATCTTCTCCCATTCTGTAGGTTGTCTTTTAGTTTTGTTGACTGTATCCTTTGCTGTGCAAAAGCTTCTTATCTTGATGAAGTCCCAATAGTTCATTTTTGCTTTTGTTTCTTTTGCCTTTGTGGCTGTATCTTGCAAGAAGTTACTGTGGCCGAGTTCAAAAAGGGTGTTGCCTGTGTTCTTCTCTAGGATTTTGATGGAATCTTGTCTCACATTTAGATCTTTCATCCATTTTGAGTTTATCTTTGTGTGTGGTGCAAGCGAGTGGTCTAGTTTCATTCTTCTGCATGTGGCTGTCCAATTTTCCCAGCACCATTTATTGAAGAGACTGTCTTTCTTCCAATGGATAGTCTTTCCTCCTTTATCGAATATTAGTTGACCGTAAAGTTCAGGGTCCACTTCTGGGTTCTCTATTCTGTTCCATCGATCTATGTGTCTGTTTTTGTGCCAGTAGCACACTGTCTTGATGACCACAGCTTTGTAGTGCAACCTGACATCTGGCATTGTGATGCCCCCAGATATGGTTTTCTTTTTTAGAATTCCCCTGGCTATTCGGGGTCTTCATTCTTTTTTTTTTTTTTTTGCCTCTTTTTCGTTGAGTGACTTTGCATTTCACTGGTTGCCAGGAACACCTGGGTCCTTCAGAGAGAGGCAGGTGGCTTTACTTTACCTTAGAAAGTAAGCTTCATCCTGCAGCCACACTAAGCTGTAGTGTGCATGGGAAAGAGGCAAGCATGGCTGCATGTTGGCCTCTTCTCTCTAAACTCATCAGAGTTTCTGGCCCAGGGCCTTACCCTCATCTTGATTATTATTGATCTCATTAGTCAACAGTAGACTTACGCTGCCAACCACTTCTCACTGTCTAGAGCTAGAGCCATGGGGGATGTATTGGGCCCGGTGCTTGCCTCATGGGAGTTCTCTACTGTCATCCTCATAGCAACCCTGTAAGGACTCACTCTTACCGTCCCCATCTTGCAGATGAGAACACTGAGGTTCAGAGAAGCAAAGTGATGCACCCAGAGTCACACAGCTGTTCTAGTGGCAGAGGCAGGATTTGAGCCAATCAGGTTCTCCAGTGCACACTGAAGTTCTGCCGTCTTCTGCAAGACATTCCTTTTCTCAGGGCCACATCCTTCCATGATTCACTGTGATGGAATAGGGTTTGGGTCTGACTGCAGCCTGTCTTGACATTTCTCTCCCTGGTGAAACCCTGCTCCTGCTTCAAGGGTTGGTCTAGATGCCTTGTCTGTGAGCCTCCCTGGAGAAGCTGGGCCTTCTTCAGGCTATAGCACTACTGCTAGATAAAATAGCCAGGCTGCCACATCTGTCCCTCGAGGGCCTTATTTATCTTTGGGATCTTCCATCACTCTCTTGCTTGCTGGTGTTCATAGCCTAGGAAGAGATTCATTCATAAGCGCAACAAATGTATATTGAGTGCCTGCCTCAGGCAGCGCCTGTTGAGGGCCTGGGTTTGCAGAGGCAAATGTGACTTACAGGGCTCCTGCTCGCAGGGAGTTTATATTCTGGTGGAGGACTGGAGCCAATAATGAAGCCATTTCAAGATGGGTTAACAAGAAGATAAGCATGCTTATCTTAATAAGATGAGATGTGCCAGTGAGATGAATGGGGGGAATGTAGTTGGGGGAGGTGGTAGATGTGCCAGTGAGAGTGGTGGGGGGAATGTAGTTGGGGGAGGTGGTAGAGAAAAGCAGTGGGGAGACTCCCTTAGGTAGAGAAGGCTCTTGTGGAGATGTTAGGTTATTGCTGAAGTCTAAAAAGAAGGGAGACCTATGAGGAGCTGGGTGCCAGAATGTTCCAGATAGGACCGTACAGGGTACAGGGTGAGAGCCTTGAGGATGCCGTGTTTGGGGAAGGGCAAGGAGCCCAGCGTGGCTGCAGCCAGGGGCTCAGACGGTGGCGGGGAGCCGATTATGCAGGGCTTCAGCCACCCTGGGCTGGAGTTGGGCTTCTACTGTGTGCAGTGGGGGGCCACTGGCGGCCTTGTACAGGGTCTGCTCCGACCTAGTCTGTTTGAACAGACATGCTGTACTGGAGGGGTCAAAGTGGGCCAGAAGGAGCAGAGAGGAAAGTTGAGAAGCCATTGTAGGTGTCCGGGCCGCCGATGGCCTGGTTCAGACTGGTGTTGAGGCAGGGGAGACAGAGTCCTCCATGATTCAGGGTATGTGTTGGGGGTAGAGGACTGCCGCTGCACCAGCAGGAGGTGACGGGGGTGGGGGCTTATGTCAGGGAGGATCCTTGCAGGAAGGTCTCCTTCAGGAGGTACCTTTTCAGCAGAAATGTGAAGGATGAGAAGGAGGCAACTGTGTGAAGATATGGGTGGGCTTCCCAGGCGAGGGCACAGGGAAGAGCAGGCCCTGAGCAGAAGGAAGCTTCTGGCTCATGGAGCAGAAGGAAGCCAGGGTGCAGCGTGGCGAGTGGGGCAGGGAGCTTGAGGGGCCAGATCAGGTCCTCAGGCCTCGTGGGCCAGCTGAAAAGGGGGGATTTACCCCACCAGTGAAAGCCACTGGGAACTTGAAAGCAGAAGAGTAAAGGCATTTGCCTCTTAAAAGATCACCCTGGTGAGTGGAGGGAGAGCCCATCAGGGTCAGTGCCATCTGAGTTTGGAGGAGGAGAGACTCACCCATCCCAGAAGAGCCAGGGCTGGCTTTGGCTTTTGAGGAGAGGGGCTCCTTAAAGAGCAGCCCCCTGCCATACGTTGTAGCAATTCCATGTCCGGGTGTATGCCCAGAAGAATGGAAAGTTGGGACTTCCACAGATACTGGTACGCCCACATGCATAGCTGTATTTTTATTTTTTTAAGATTTTATTTTTTTTTATTTACGAGAGACGCAGAGAGGCAGAGACACAGGCAGAGGGAGAAGCAGGCTCCTTGCAAGGAGCCCAACGTGGGACTCGATCCCAGGACCCCAGGATCACGACCTGAGCTAAAGGCAGCTACCCAGGTGTCCCTGCATAGCTGTATTATTCACAGCAGCCAAAAGGTAGAAGCAGCCCAGGGTCCATTAACACATGAATAGATAAGCAAAATGCGGTGTGTGTATGTGTGTGTATGTGTGTGTGTGTATACACATGCAATAGAGTATGTATACATGGACATACTTATGTATACACACACAATGGAATGTTACTCAACTTTAAAAAAGGAAGGAAATTCTGACATGTGCTATCACATGGATCAGCCTCGCAGACATTGAGCTTAGTGCAATAAGCCAGTCACATAAGGACAAACACAGTATGATCCCAAGAGTAGCCAGGTTGCCTGAGACAGAGTAGGAAGGTGGCCCCCAGGGGCTGGGGTAGGCAGTGGGGAGTCAGTGTTTGAGGGGGACAGAGTTGCAGATGGGAAAGGTAGAAAAGTTCACAGGATGGGTTGTGCTGATGATCACACAATAGTGTGAATGTACTTAGCCCTGCAGAACTCGTACGCTTAAAAATGTGAAAATGGCCACCTGAACATCATGTGTGTATTTTAGCAGTAAAAAAGGAGTAGTCCAGTGGAGGGGCAGCCAGAACTGAACCAGGCTCAGAGACAGGTGGTGTGAAGGCCCCCTACAGCTTGCTCTCCTTCTCTCTCCTCTTGGGCCCCTTAGTTAAGGTCCTTTGTTGTGAAAATATCTAGGATATAAATTTCCATTAAATGGGCTGGACCAAAAAAATAAAAAATAAATGGGCTGGACCTTGAGGAGGTGGAAAGGTGCAGGAAATCTGCCTGGCGGCCCACAGAGGGGCACTCCTGATGCTGTGTCCGTCCTGTCTGAACCTTCTTTGCCCTTTGACAGGATGCACACGAGTTATTCCATGTCATTACGTCCTCCCTGGAAGATGAGCGGGATCGGCAGCCCCGGGTCACACATTTGTTTGATGTGCATTCCCTGGAGGTAAGCCATTAGTATTTTCAATCCATGTGTGAGGTTTGTGCATATTTCCTAGGTAGAGGAGGTATAAATATAATCTTTGTATAACCCTGAACTCAAAAGTAAGTCTCAGTAAAAATCAAGACTGGGCATGGAGCTGGGGGATTGTCTCAAGCTGCAGACTTTGCAATTGGTGACTGGTTAGGGGTGTCTAGGCTCTTTAAAATGACTAATTGCTGCAATTTGTGTTGGCTTTGAGAAGAAAAGGTATTTTCCCTGTATTTAACAGAGGGGACCAGGAACCATAGGAATGCTAAATGAAGCCTCATTTTCCTGGAACATTATAAATATTAGGGAGTTGATTCAAGTTACCTAATGAAGGGAGGGACATATTCCAGAGAGAGGAAATGTGTTTTGATATCATTTGATGAAGGATGAGGTACAGTAACCAACCAGAGAGGATCATTAGGGCTACTTTTAGGATCTCTCGTTAAAAGTTAGGTGTAAGTGATGAAATCCACAGAGAAACTTGAAAGCTTTAGGAGCAGGGTGAGGCAGGTAAAAGGGATCATAGCTGGGTTCTCAGTGTGTTTTTTTCTTTCTTTCTCCTACAGCAGCAGCCAGAAATAACTCCTAAACAAATAACCTGCCGCACAAGAGGTAATCATCCCCCTTGAACTGTAACACATAAGATGGGTACATTTGAGATATGACAATGATTTGCTTGTTTTTTTAAAAACAAAACAAAACACCGTTTTTTTCTGGTGACATCCTATCCAGCTTGAACTGCATGTACTTGCAAAGGGACTTGGGTTTTAAAAACAGTTTTGCGTTGGTTCCCTTGGGCCATCCTGAATTGTTGCCTCACACTGAGGCCTTGCTCAGTTTTAATGCCTCGGAAAAAGTGATGGACTTATTTCTACTTCAGACAAGAGTTTTCTTTCTACCTTCTTGAATTGATCTTGTGAGGAACTTCTTAAGCCGAAATGGTCATATCCTCAGCAAATGATCACGGTCCTCCTTAGAAGGAGTTTGTTGTTTTCTTAAGACCTAAACTTAAGGAAAAGACGTGTGAATTCCTTTGTGCATCAGTAGTAATAACAATGATTATCTGTTGAGCCCCAAACTTTTGCCAGGCACTGTAGCATCTCTTTTAAGCCTCAGAGCAATGGTGTAGAGTTAATCGTGGAGATAATGGGTTAATAATTGTCCCCATTTCCAGTGAACCAAACCTCACAGAGAAGTGACTTCCTGGGTTATAAAACTAATAAAAAGCAAAGCCAGGATGGAGCCCAGGGCCACATGACTCTAGGGCATGTGTTTCTGACTAGCTTCCCACACTGTTGATTCCTCCAACTCCCATCCTATCCAAAAAAAAGAAAGAAAAAAAAAGAAATCCCAGTTTTTCAGATTTTGCTTATTCTGATGATTTTTAGAAGTTTATCTCACTTTCTGGAATGTTCACTTGTGGTATCCTTCCTTGGACATCTCAAACATGTTAAGTGAGTGTTGGTGAAAACACATTATTCAACGAAACAAATTCTTTTTTTATTTAACTTTTTTTCCTTTCAAGATTTTATTTATTTATTAAAATATTTTATTTATTTATTCATGAGAGGAGGCACAGAGAGAGGCAGAGACATAGGCAGAGGGAGAAGCAGCCTCCCTGTGGGGAGCCTGTTGCAGGACTTAATCCTGGGACCCCAGGATAACGACCTGAGCCAAAGGCAGATGCTCAACACTGAGCCACCCAGGTGCCCCTCAAGATTTTATTTAAATTCAAGGTAACATACAGTAGAAACTCCTTCCTTTAGTGTGGCCTAGCCACTATACAGAAACCACATTTAAGGACTTGTATAAATTCTCCTGTGAAGGAAATGGGTTGTCTTTTTGACAGAAAGCAATGAGGAAAGCTATTTCAGTTTACTTTTCAGGAACATTTGTTTCTGAAGAGGGAGTTGCTACGAAACACTGAATAAGACAGTGAGTTGAGGTTGGTGCCAAAGGGATAGAGATAGCAGAGCAAAACACGTCCTGTGTTTCAGGGTCACCTCATCCCACGTCTAATCACTGGAAATCCCAGCATCCTTTCCATGGAAGGCTGACGAGTAACATGGTCTGCAAACACTGTGAACACCAGGTAAATACAATACCAGTGCTTGATATTTTTGGCAAGGTTTTCTTTTGAGACTTATGAAGCATCTGGAGAATGTAGACTGACATTGATAGATGGCATTTGTAGTCACCTGGGTTCTGTGCACTTGTGGCCTGACTACCTCCCTTTAGGCAGGGCCCACATGTCATTTGACCCTCAGGTGGCATCTTCTCAGAGAGCAGCAGACCAACTGTGGATTGGCAGGAAATGAGTCTAGTTTGGGTCTATATGTTTGTGGTAAGCACAATAGATTCTGTTGTTTGGTTGGGTTTTTGGTTTTTTTTGTTTGTTTTTACTTTAGTTTTTGTTTTGCTTTCAACATTTTAAAATAATTTTTATTTGAAAAATTCCAACATAAATACAAAAATAGAGAATTGTGTAACTATCACCTTGATCAGTTTTAGAGTATTTTCATTCCCTGCTGACCCTGTCCCACTCCCACCCTGCAAACCCTTCCTCCCTCCTCCCCCGTTAGCAGTTACTCTCCATTTCCCCTGCTCTTCTAACCTCAGGCAACCACTAACCTGCTTCCTGTCATTATAGATTTGCCTATTCTGGACATTTCCTATGCCCTGAATCATGAGGTCCTTTGCGACTAACTTCCTTCACTCAGTGTCATGCTTTTCTTTTATTCCTTTTATGTTGAGTGATAGTGATTGATTTTTCTTTTTCTTTTGTTTTTTAAAGATTTTATTTATTTATTCATGAGAGACAGAGAGAGGCAGAGACATAGGCAGAGGGAGAAGCAGGCTCCCTGCAGGGAGCCTGATATGGGACTCGATCCTAGGTCCAGGATCACGCCCTGGGCCAAAGGCAGGAGCTTAACCGCTGAGCCACCCAGGCATCCCAGATTGATTTTTCTAATGTTAAACTAACCTTATGATTCTGGAATAAACTCTACTTGATTGTGATTATAATTTTTTACATATATTACTGGATTTGATTTGCTGATACAGTCTAAAAGAGGTTAGTGTCTGTGTTTAGGAGGAATATTGGTCTTACAGTTTTCTTGTAATGTCAGGTTTTGTTATGAGGATTATACTGCCCTTGTACCATGAGCTGGGAGAAGTGTTCCTTCTTCCTTTATTTCCTGGAGGACTTTGGTTAAGATAAGTCTTGTTTCTTCCTTAAATATCTCTGGGAAGACTTCTTATCCTGGAGTCTATTTTGTCTGGTTAGTTTCCACCTAACTAGTCTTCCTTCCTCCCTCCCTCCCTTCCTTCCTCCCTCCCTCCCTCCCTTCCTTCCTTCCTTCCTTCCTTCCTTCCTTCCTTCCTTCCTTCCATCCGCCCTATTTTATTTATTTATTTATTTGAGAGAGAGAGAGAGTGTGTGTGTGTGTGTGAACAGGGGGAAGGGTAGAGGGAGAGAGAATCTCTCAAACAGACTCTCTGCTGAACGTGGAGCCTGATTTGGGGCTTGATCTCAGGACTCTGATATCATGACCTGAGTTGAAACCAAGAGTCAGTTGCTTAACCGACTGAGCCCCCCAGGCACCCCTAACTAGTATTTCTATAGGATATCTCTTTCTGTTTTCTTATTTTTGACCTAACTTTGTATTTAAAGTGTGGCTTTTGTAGATAGCATATAATTGGGTTCAGTTTGACAATTTGCCTTTTAATTGGTTTGTATTTATGTGGTTAGATTTAGGTCTGCTAGTTCACTGTTTTCTATTTGTCTCATAATTTTTTTGTTCCTCTGTGCTTCCTTTCCTGCCTTCCTTTGGGTTAATTGAATATTTTTTAGTATTCCATTGTAATTCCTCCATTGGCTTTTTAGCTCTACTTTTTTACATTTATGTGTGTGTGTGTGTGTGTGTGTGTGTGTGTGATTACATCATGCACTTTTCACACATCATGGTATATTTAGAATTAATATACTCCAAACTTAGAAGAGTTCTATTACTCCATTTTTTGTCATCTATGTTATACCCATGTATTATAATCCTACAATACTGTCATAATTTTTGCTTTATTTTTTTATTTTTTATTTTTTTAAAGATTTTATTTACTTATTCATAGAGACACAGAGAGAGAATGAGAGGCAGAGACACAGGCAGAGGGAGAAGCAGGCTCCACGCAGAGAGCCTGATGTGGGACTCGATCCATTGTCTCCAGGATCACACCCCGGGCTGCAGGCGGCACTAAACCCCTGCGCCACCGGGGCTGCCCCAATTTTTGCTTTAAACAGTTATATGAATTTAAAAGAAAAGGTTTTTTTTAAAGATTTTATTTATTCATGAGAGACAGAGAGAGGCAGAGACATAGGCAGAGGGAGAAGCAGGCTCCATGCAGGAAGCCCGATGCGGGACTCGATCCCCAGTCTCCAGGATCACGCCCTGGGCTGAAGGCAGACACTTAACTGCTGAGCCACCTAGGCATCCCTAAAAGAAAATTTTAAAAAATGTTTTCTATTTGCCATTTTCATTGTTCTCTGGCCCCTCTTTAGTCCCAAGTCCATTTGATGTTTTTTCCCTTTAGCCTAAAAAGATTCCTGTAACATTTCTTACAGCTCTCTTGGCAACAAATTAATTTAGTATTCATTTATATGAAAAATGCTTCTGTTTTGCCTTTTTTTCCCCTAAGAAGTTTTGTTTGGTGCAGATTTGAGGGTTGACAGTGTTGCTGTTGTTCGGGTTTGGTTTGATTTTATTTATTTGGGTTTTTTTGACTGAAGTAATTTGGCACCTATGTTTCCAGTCATGGTGTCTTGTTAGGAAGTGGCTGACCGTGGAAGGTCATCTCAGTTTGTGGAAGGGAAGATGAGCCAGGCAGAGTCTGGTAGCAATTGCTTTGCATCATCTTACAGTACACAGAAACCATACATCCAGATGCCTCCCACAGCTGACTTGCTGTTTATCAATGGAGGGAGGAAGGGGACAGTAAGGTAGAGAGTAGTGCCGGAAATCAGACCTTCCAGGAGTCTTTACTGCAGTGGCTCCCCATGCCTTGCCCACTAGCTCTGAAAGCCGCATTGTTCTTGAGCAACCTGGCAGGGGTGAAAGGAACCTCACAACTTCACCACCTCAGGCTCTCAAGCAGTGGCCGGTGAATTTCCAGCAATTGTTCTAGATAACGCTGTTCTCCCTCCTTGCTCCCCACTGTCCCCCCACCCATGCACCTGCTGCTGATTGTGCACCTCCTTCTGATCCTCACCATGGTCACCTGTGGCATTTGAAGCAGTCTACAGATTGCACTTGACCATAGGCAAAGAATACTTGACATGTGATATGTGGCATCAAAGCAGGAAGATAGGCCCCGGAAGCAGGTGCATGTGAGGGTGACATCATCCCTTTGGGCAGAGCCAAATCCTCAAAGACCTTGTCTGCTCTTGAGCTTCCACCTCTCTTTCCACTAGTCAGAGCCCCCTGAGGAAGTTACAGAGCAGCAGAGCCGGGGGCCCACATCTCAGGGTCATCTTGTCTCCCAGCCACTCCTCACCCCCAAACTGTGGAGGAGGTGCCCGTATGCCTGGCTTGTTTACTTCCAGTTCGTCACTTTAAAGGCATTGTTCTGTTGGCTTCTGGCCTCCACTTTTTCTTTTGTTTTTCTTTTCTTTCTTTTTTTGTTTTGTTTTTAGATTGCATTTATTTATTTGACAGAAAGAGAAAGAAAGAGAGCACTCCAATAGGGGCAGCAGGAGAGGGAGAGGGAAAAGCAGACTTAACCACTGAGCAAGGAACCCAATTTGGAGCTCAATTCCAGGATCCTGGGATCATGACCCATGCCAAAGGCAGATGCTTAACCAATTGAGCCACGCAGGCACCCCTGGTCTTCACCTTTTCTAGTGCATAGCCCATATCATTCATATCATCCTCCTATTGTAAAGTGTCATTTTTCTTTCTCTGTCTGCCTATGAAATTTTTCTCTCTATTGTTGAATTTTGACAGTTTGTCCACTCTTTGCCCAGGTATCACTTGCATTTTATTTGCTTGGAATTTGCTTAATTTCATAAATATGTACCTTTATGTTTTCACCAAATTTGCACATTTCTTTTGGCCATTATTTTTCCAAAATTGTTATGCCCCATTGTCTACTTGTTGGTCTGTTTGATATCGTTCCACAACTTGCTGAGGCTTGGTTCATTTTTCTTCAACCTCTCCTCCGTGTCCTTCAAATTGGATAATTTCCGTGGACCTGTCTTCGAGTTCATGGACTCCTTTCATCTTCACTTTGTTTGCTTGTCCAGTGAACTTTTCATTTTAGTTATTGTTGTATTTAGTTGTATAATATTCATATGGTTCTTCACCATTTCCATTCATCTGCTGAGACTCTATTTGCCTCCAGGACTAAATAACTGTCTTCCTGTTTATCCTTGAGCAAATTGATCATAATTCTTTTTAAGGTCCCTGTGCTAATTTCAGTATCCAAGTCATCCATAGAATCCTTCACCAAGGGTCATGTGTTCCTCTTTATATTGTATGTCTAGTTATTTTTTTATTGCATATTTAACATTATAGTAGGGACTTTGGATTCTGTTCTGTTTCTCTGAAAAATAATGAATTCTGTTCTTGAGTGCAGTTAACTTTGCTGAATTCAAAGCCAAACTGTCCTCCCCACGTCAGGGAGCAAACTCAGTGTAGTTTTTTCAGCTTCTAGCTTCTGCTTTTTGCCAGGCTTCTGAAGTTTCTCTGTATATGCCTTGGAATCAGGCAGGGTTCAAACACCGATTTGGGGGGTCATCCTGTCTGTGGCTGCCCTCTTTCTGGGATTTCCCCCAGCTTCTCTACCAGCCCTGAACTTTGTCTTCTGATACCTCCATCCTTTAAGACCGAGGCTTTTTGCTACCCAGCACTGAACTGTGTAGACCAGGGAGTACCCTCCTCAGGCAGAAAGTCACACAATGCAAATCTCACTGTAGAGTTCCTGTTTTCCCAAGAGTTGGCAGTAGCTCTTCAATCATCCAGACAGTTGTGTTTTGTTTTGGTCCAGAATTTATATGCATTATCTCAAGGAGAGCTAGTCTAGCCAAGCTCCTCTGCCATCACAAAAGGCAGCAACTCTTACTCTATTTTATCATCTGGGTTTTTTTACAGTTAATAACCCAACAGGAACATGTTTCTGTATACTCACACATTACTATGCTGTTATTTTTTTTAAAGAATTTTTTAAAAAGTTTTTTTAAATTTGACAGGGAGCCCAAGCAGGGGGATGAGATGCAGGCAGAGACAGAGGGAGAAACACACAGAGGGAGAAGCAGACTCTCCAATGAGTAGGGAGCCCAACGTGGGGTTTGATCCCAGGACCCCAGGATCATGACCTGAGCCAGAGGCAGTCACTTAGCTGACTGAGCCACTCAGGTGCCCCTTGCTATAGAGAGAGAGGCAGAGAGATAGGCAGAGGGAGGAGAAGCAGGCTTCATGCAGGGAACCCTATGCGGGACTCGATCCTGGAACTCTGGGATCACATCCTGAGCCGAAGGCAAACGCTCAACTGCTGAGCCACCCAGATGTCCCCGCTATGCTATTTTTAATAGAATGTTCTATCCTGTGGACATGACATGATTTATTTAATCATTCCCTAGAAATTTCAGTTATTCACATTTTGATGTTATAAATAATGCCTTGATGAACATCCCTAGAGTTTTGTCCATGGTTATTTCATAATGATAAAATCCTTACATTTCTGGGTCAGGTATATGCGTTTACAGTTATCTTATAAGCTGCCCTTTGGTATTACTGTATCTCTTACGTTGACAGTGTTGTTTGTCCTAGGATTTGCTTGTAGGTAAGTAAACTGTGTTTCATTATGTCAGTGTTGGGCATCTAAATATTAAACTGTTTCGTAGGCATGTATGGTTCCCATCTCTAAAGCTCTGACTTGAACCTCCATCCTTTCTGGATTTTCTGCAATGTTTGTTTCAGAGTCCTGTTCGATTTGATACCTTCGACAGCCTTTCACTGAGTATTCCAGCTGCCACATGGGTATGTACCAAGCCAAGCGATGGTTTATTTGGGGTCTGTTTTGGACACATTGAAATCCAGCAGGCTTTGAGATACTTTTTGTAGCTGAGGTACTATGCATTACTCAGACACATGGTTAGCTGAACTGTCTTGGTGATTTTGTGTGGTGCCATGGCCTGATTTGGAGGGAGAAGAAAGTAGATGTTTTTTTCTCTGGCTGCAGGAATTTTGGCTCCCCCATCCTCCATATTAATCTCAAATTCAAAGATACCTAAAACTGTGGAACTCCATAAGTGTTATGTTAGTGTTATGTCCTCGCAGTCTTGTATCTACTCATAATAACAAGTCTAGGATGCTTTGAGCTCCATATTTGCTCAGGGAACATCCAGTTGCATCTGTGACTATTTGCCTATATAAGCAAAAATAAGGCTGTGGGATCACATTGCCATCCATTAGTAGTTTCAGTGTAGCTTGCCTTTGAATTACAATCGTGAATTTTGTTTTCCGGTGCTAAAGGGGCATCCGCTGACCCTGGACCACTGCCTTCACCACTTTATCTCATCAGAATCCGTGCGAGATGTCGTATGTGACAACTGTACGCAGGTATGCCTCTAACCCTCAGTGTCACCCTGCAGCCAGCCTGTGTGTCCTGATATAGCACCTCTCACACCACCACTTACCATTGGCCTGTGCTCTTCTGGCTATACCCAGGTGGTCTTTTCAGCCACAGCTACGTAACCTGGCTAGGAAATCAGTAGTCCGTGGACCAGAGCTCTTTCCCAGATGAGTTTTACTTCATCCTTAGAATGTTTACAGGGAAAATGTGAGTGCTATGCTTTGAGATGGGACCTCCACCCCCCCACCACTCCTCTTCTTGCACCCTGCCCTACCGACACTCACCTGCCTGACTCTCCTGAGCATTCATGTGCCATCCTCTGAAGAAGAGGAACCACATGGAGAACTTATGAAGACACAAAAGAAAATAGATGATGCACCTGTTTCAGAGTTCAGCATCACACTGTCATTTCTCTTGCACCCACTGTCACTGTTACTTAAGGACTAAAACAGTGAGAATAACTCAAGAGTAACTGGGTAGCTGAGCTCCTTTAGCGGGTCAAAGTCAGGTGCCAACTGAATACAGGTGTAACACAAACCTGGCCTGTGGCTCTCCATAGATGTTTCATTTCAAGAAATTCTGCAAAGAGGTTTTCTTTTATTTCAGATTGAAGCCAAAGGGACGTTGAATGGGGAAAAGGTGGAACACCAGAGGACCACCTTTGTTAAACAGCTGAAACTAGGGAAGGTGAGCCCATCTCACATACCTTGTCAGCTTTGCTCTGCGGGGTGGGGTGGGAGGTTGCCCCCAACACTCGACCACTTCCGGTTTCTCTCCCCTCACCCCTACCCCACAGCTCCCTCAGTGTCTGTGCATCCACCTCCAGCGGCTGAGCTGGTCCAGCCACGGCACGCCCCTGAAGCGGCATGAGCACGTGCAGTTCAATGAGTTTCTGATGATGGACATCTACAAGTATCACCTCCTTGGGCACAAACCTGGTCAGCACAGCCCCAAACCCAGCGAGACCACAGGGCCCACCTTGGACCTGCAGGATGGGCCGGCCACCCCCAAATCAGGTGTGTGCCTGAGGAGTTACTGCACACAACTTGTAGCACAGGGGAAAGGGATTTGGTGTCACCACTTTCTGGGCCCTTTGTGCTACAAGGGGAGCTAGTCCAGTGGTTGCTTAGATTCTTGAGAACAGCAGGATTGGGGGTATGGGAGAGAAAAGTTCTTGAAAGAGGTTAAGCTTATATAGTAACAAGGAGTTTTAAAAACGGTATCAGAGTTGAAAAAATATGGGAAGAAAAGCTTAAGATTGCTTTTTGATATTTTGACTGAATGATAATGGGCTCCCAGCATTCCAGTGAATTTCTTGTCCCTGCCCCTGCCCAGTAGGGTCATGTCATTCATACACATGTGGGGAGGAAAGGCCTGGCTAACGATCACTTCTTCGCTACTGAGTTCCTTATTGATCTAGTCCCACTGCTTTCCTCACCTGAGACTAATTGCTGAGTCGAGCCCCCGTGGAGTAGGAAGCTCTCATGACCCTCAGTCTTTTGGAGGGGAAAATCCAGGCCCCAGAAGGTGAAGTGACTGCTCACAGGGCAAACAGAAGTGGGAGAATGGGCACTAGAAGGCAGCACTGGGCAGTTTTTGAAAGCTGTCTTATCTAACACATTGAGGGCTCCAAGCCCAAACTCCCCACCTGCTCCTGCTCCTAGTCAAGCTGGAGGCCTGTCTTCCCTGCACCTCGATGCTCCTGACCAGGATCCCTGGCTGCTTTTATTCTTCCTCACATCCATAGTTGTGTGGCCTGACAGGACACCATACACAGGGAGACTGTATTTTGCCTTTTTCCAGCGGATCAACAGGTGAACATCAGAGGACCCACAGTGGGAAGAGGGCTTAGTCTTTGGCTGCTGTTTTAAATCCAGGACCTCACCCTGGATCCTTCCTCTTCCGCGTGGGACTGCAGGTCTGCTCATTGCCACAGCATGCCGTCTATGGCTACCGTACAGCCAACAGTGGCCTACTTGGTACTTACAGGCCCCCACATATGATATTTGAAAGGACAAGAGAGGTCAATCTACACACATCAACATTTATCTATGCTGTTACATGTTGGTATTCTTTAGTAGCTGGAGATGAAAGAATAAAGAACATTTTAGATTGGTGGTTCTCACCAGGGAGCTTTGTTCCCTGGGAAACATCCAGCAGTCGCTGGTGGTGTTTTTGGTTGTTATAACCGGGCTATTACTGGCATCTGGTGCGTAGAGGCCAGGGACGCTGTGGAACATCCTGCAATGCCCAAGAGAGGTCCCACAGCCAAGAATTAACCAGCCCACGTGCCAGTAGTGTCAAGGTTGAGAACCTTGCTTTCGGTTGAAATGCCAGTAAATTAGCTACAGCATAACTCTGGCACATCTTTAGCAAATAGGGACAGGAGTCTTCAAGATTCACAAAGCTGTCAAAGTGAACAACAGACCAGGAGCTAGATACACTTTTCCTACTTGTCACTTAAAAAGTCAAGACAAGAATAAAAAGGGGCCCCTGGGTGGCTCAGTTGCTGAAGCGGCTGCCTTCGGCCCAGGTCATGATCCCTGGGGGTCCTGGGATTGAGCTCTGCTCAGCGGGGAGCCTGCTTCTCCTTCTCCCCCTGCTCGTGCTTGCTTGCTCTCTCTCAAATATAAAGGACAAAAAAAGGTAGGAATCCTCCTAACACTAAATGAACCACTTGTTTTTTTCTTTGTAGCATTGTTGGGGAGTTAAACTCAACGTAATTGAAGCCACGATGTGTTCTCCTACAGCTGCTGCTACTTGTAATTGCCTTGGGCCTTTTTCTCTTGCAGTTCTGAGTCAGCCCGGGGGCCCCAAAACACAAATTTTTATGAATGGCGCCTGCTCCCCAACTTTGTTGCCCCCCCTGCCAGCCCCGATGCCCTTCCCGCTCCCCGTGGTTCCTGACTACAGGTGAGCCGCTCCGGAGAAGCACATTCTTCAGGTCTCGTAGCTGCTGGTTTTCTTGGTTTCCATAATCAGCCTTGCAAAAACAGATGGCAGTGTAGACATTTGTTCTTTCATCTTGAGGTGCAACTTCACTGTTACACATACCTGTTTATTTTTGTTCAACATGGAAATCACTTGTTATGTATATTACATGTGGGAATGCATGTATAAAGTATGAAGGAGGAAATTTCAAATTCCTTAGGATCCCACGTACACATCAGCAGTTAAATCTTTAAGGCCTTCCACCCTGTAAAGCTGTGTGTACACACATGCCACACGATGGACTTATATATACGCAAGGAACGGCATCTAACCATGCCAATAAATACCAGTCTGCGTTGTAATGGTTGTGTAGTAGTCACTCATATGGATGTACCATTGTATCAGTCCCTGATCACTGAACATCTAGGATTCTTTCACTTTGTTTCTGCCCATAACCCTTCTTTTTTTGTATTTGTAAACTACTTGCATTTGTTTCTACCATCCAGCTCCTCCATGTACCTCTTCCGGCTGATGGCCGTTGTAGTCCACCATGGAGACATGCACTCGGGACACTTTGTGACTTACCGACGGTCCCCACCTTCGGCCAAGAACCCTCTTTCAACCAGCAACCAGTGGCTGTGGATCTCCGATGACACCGTCCGCAAGGCGAGCCTGCAGGAGGTCCTGTCCTCCAGTGCTTACCTGCTCTTCTATGAGCGTGTTCTTTCCAAGATGCAGCACCAGGGCCGGGAGTATAGGTCTGAAGAGTGACTGCCCTGGCCCCAGAGCTAGAGCCGATGGCACTGTCCAAACTGGCCGGGAACAAGGCAAAATCAGACTGTGTGGGTATGCAAGCAGCCCCGCTAGAGTCCTCAGCCTTCTGGTGAGTTCTAAGAGCAGGCTCCGTGCAAGAGCCAATGGTCCCAGTTCAAGCCAAACCAGGCTCCCTGAACAGCTCTGCTAGTATGCACTGGAGGGTGTCTTTATTGTGCTCGGACAGCATTCATTCTGTCTAGAACGTCTTTTTACTCACCTAATACAGGTAATTAAAAGAAATCCGATTCTGGAAGCCACCTTTTTTATATTCAGCTATGTTAGGTGTTCTCAGAGGGGAGATAATTTTGTCTAAGACCTCTGATCGGTTTCAGCATAGATCTTTTATTTTTAATAAGCAGGCCCATAAAAATTGGTGAAATTATTAAAGGCAACAACTTAGAAGAAAAAGTGCCTTTCACTTTTGATTGCTTTTGTAGCACGTCCATCCTGGAAAATACATATTGTCCAAGAGTGCCCGAAACAACTTTTGAAAAGCTCTACTCCTTCCAAGTTTCTCCATGGTGACAGGACAGCTCAAAGACGCCTGAAGAACACTCGCCTTCTCTTTTTGTGGGTCTTTTCTAATCTTTGGATTCTTTCTATGTAGTCAAAGCGCACCTGCCAAATCTGCCACCACCGCCCCCTGCCCTCTGCCCCTGGGAAGGGGGTTAATTCTTCCACTGCTCTATCAGTTGTAAGTGCACTGCTTCTCGGTCGCTCTTACTCTCGGCACACTGGACTAGAGATGTGATGACGGTCTGGTATAAAACTGTGTGAATAGCAGGCACAGAACAGCCATCTGTGCCAGCACCTGCACTTCCTCTGCTCTGGACAAAGTCCGTTTTTACATAAAGCCCCCACCCCACCCCCGAGGACAGTTACTCCTAACTCTGTTGCCTATGCAGTGCTCCTGAGGCTTACAGGCGTAGCTGGGGGCTGCATGAGAGGACAGTCCTTGCCTTGATTCGGGAGCTGGTTTCAGAAGGAAGGTCACCAAATGTAGGGCTACAGTTGGGCTTCCTCATTTGTAAAGTGAAGGTTGATGCTCAGCAATCATCAAAACCTCAGCCCTTTCTACAAAAAAGTTTTCAATTTTTAAAAAATGTATCCTTACAGCTGATCATCTAATATTGTCATTTTGTTACAGGTCCATATTCCCAGCAGCCTGGTTTAAAAAAAAAAAAAAAGACTATATTGAGCATCCTCTTCCCTCTTTGGATAAGTGTCATGAATGCAGCCCAGGCCACAGGAAGTTTGAGGACACAGTAGTATTATATGTTTTAGCTAGGTTTTTTTATTTAAAAAAAAAAAAAAGATACCAAATTCAAATGGACTCTTCAGAGTTAAGGTTTAGAATCAGAGTTTTCTAAGAGGTCACCCGAGGTGAGGCAGAGAACTGTGCTTCCCCTGGCGGGGGCCAGCTAACAAACACTTCTAGACCAGGCCTGGGTGTCTGCTCACAGCAGAAGGGGCCCAGGTGATCACTGCCCCACTGGGCCCAGTATGCACCCCTGAGGACTCAAAACTCACTACCGATTGAACATCCTGTGAAGGTTCTCCAGGCCACGGACGTCAGGGAGAGAGGGGCAGCTTGAAGCACCTGAGCCCTCCCTGCTGACGCCCCTTCCCTGGCTCTGTGGTTGAAACAAGTACACCTGTTTTACCTGAGTCTGGAGGAATCAAATGCCCAATGACGTGACCTTACACTGCACTGCGAAGCGGTAGCTTCTAGTAACTGCTCTTCTGCCCCCGCTTACTCTTTGAAATCTGCCGTTAAAGAGAGATGCTGGGCACAAAACATTTAGCTGTAAGCAATTTGTTGGTCAGAGGCCAGGATCTGAGCCAAGGCTGTAAATGTGAATGACACCCATGCAAGGTCTCTTAACTAGACTTAAAGCTGACTTCCTCATTTTGTAAATTATTAGACATTAAGTAGCATCTTATTTCTAGCTTTAAGTTATTTACAAAGTGGCTTCTCTTGGCACAAACCTAAGTTAAACTAGTAGTTTATGCTGTAATAACTGCTGATTTATGTATTTGCAAAAGGTACCTTTTGTATCTGCTGTGTATTATAGTAATAAAAGAATCTTTTTGTTAGGAAAAAACATCAACTGGTATTCTTTCATAATTGACCAATTTGATAACTGCCATCTTCTTTCTGAATTCTGCATTGTTATGTAATAAGCCCCATCCTTGGATTAAGCCTTTCCTATGTTCCCTGCTGAGAAAGGAGATGCCAGCTCCCACTTGGAGTAGAAAAGGAAGGAGAAAATAGAAGTATGAACCACTGACAAAGTTCCTACTTTTTAGTGGGCAGAATTTTGCGAAATGTCAGATTGATCCGTGGAGCTAGAATCTTCTTTCGTACAGGGAGACTGTGATACCAGTGAGTGTTGGTCGGATGGTTCATCAGAAGCAAACTTCCGTGGGCCAGCTGAAGCCTGACCACCTCCACCTTCCGAGAGGGCTTTTTCCCCCGAGAATCCTTGTGCCGGAAGAAGAAGTCTCTACAGGCCCCAAAGGAGACAGAGGCTATGGGGCTCCCGGGAGCCAGTTCTCGTTCATCATCTCTGTGCTCACCAATGTGGTCACAGCCATCTTTATACCTGCAGCGAGAAAACAAGCACAGTTTACAAAACAGTCCTCTGGAACACGCAAGCAGGGCAGCATCTGCATTTTCCTATAGCGAGAAAGGTGCCATGGGAAGCCCCTGCCATGGATCTGCAAGGGCAGGCGGGAGGGCCTTATCTAGATCCACAGATGAGCCAAGCCTACAGCATTTCTACTTTATCTTGTTCTGTTTGATCGTCTGCTTTAAAACGTAACTCACCAAGAGCAGCCAAAAACACATCTTCTGGTTCTCCTGGTTCATGAATGTAAAGCTTCCACACCTAGAATAAAACCTTACTACTTGCCCCTGCCTATCTCTGAGCTTCTAACCCCTCGCGCCCTCCCCTCATTTACTGCTCCAGCAGCATTCGTGCGATTTCTGCTCCATGTACACTCCAAGCCCCCTCTGCTCTTCCTCCAGATGATTTGTATGGCTGTTCCCTCTCTCTCTGTAGTCTCCAGCTCCATCATCAGCTCCTCAGTGAGCCCTCCACTAACTACCTTCCTCTAAACTCAGGTTTTGGAAGCAGGGTGATTCTGTCCCCCAAGGGGCATGCGGCAGCGTTTGGATACATTTTGGTGGCTGTGACTGAGGAGGAGATATTCCTGGCATCCAGTGTGTGGAAGCCAGGGATGCTGCTCACATCCGACAATGCCCAGGGCAGCCCCAACAACAGAATTATCTGGCCCCAAACATCAGAGTGTTGCTGGTGAGAATCCCTTCCCTAAACCCAGACTCCTTCCTCCTAGTCATTCTTAGCAAAAGCAGCCTGTTTAATTTTAAGATACTTATCAGCATCTGAAAGGATCTTGTTCAACCATTCATCACCTCTCACTTCCCACTGCTGAGTGGGCTCCATAAAGACTGACCACTGGTGCTGTCCCACTGCCACATCCCGGCCGCACTAGGGGATAATCTGTTGTACAAATGAATAAAATATGGTAGATCTTAACTATACAAACTGAGGGTTGCTGGAGGGTAGAAGGTGGGGGGATGGGGTAACCGGGTGATGAGCATTAAGGAGGGCATGTGATTGATGAGCACTGGGTGTTCCACGCAACTGATGAATTACTGAACTCTACCACTGAAACTAAGGATGTACTTACTAGATGTTGGCTAATTGAACATAAATTTTAAAAAATCAGTGGAATCTTAAACTGTCTTCAGAAGAAGCAGAAGACTTACACAATTCAGTCCAGGAGCCTAAAAAAGAAAAGTGAAAAAACAGGTATAGTTACCTGTTGACAAGCACAAAGTTGAAGGTCTCTCCTGTCACCACAGAAACACGATCCCGGACATGCTCTAGAACTGGGATCCAGGGCTTTGGAGACAGAGTGAGGCCCGAGAACGTGTAGGTTAGCCCAGCGTTGCCATAGGTCGCTTGCTTCCTGGGCACACTGTGCCACTTCCCAAATACCTGGACCCTGGCCAGTGCACCTGTGCAGGTAAAACACGGCAGCTCAGAAGAGCAGGCAGGTGGGTACCACACATACTTGCTCCCTGAGAATTCAGGATTGAAAGGGAACTGAAACAAGAGTAACATTCAATTTACTGACCAAGGACAAAAATCCCTGTGGCTTGCCCAAAAAGTTCACCTAAGAACAGTGATTCTTGTCCTATACTTAGGGAAACAGTCTTGTCCAATCTTTTAAACGCCATGACTTAATTGCCTTCACTCCAGTAGAAGCATACTAATAGGCTGAAATGCAAGGGAGCTTAAGCCAGGCTCCATACTAGTGATCCTGCCAACCGTGGGGACTAAGGGTGTGGGGCCCCCAAAAAAGATGACCAAAAAAGATGACGCTAACACAGCCAAGGCTGTAGGCTGGGGTCTCCTGTAGGCTTTTCTCTGCCTCCAAGTGCTCTGCCACCTTGCAGGGCTTCTCAGGGTGTGCTTCCAGACCAACAGCATCAGCATCACCCGGAAACAACCACTAGACTCGGGGAGGGGTCCAGTGATCCCACGGCTCAGAAGCAGAAGTCCTCCAGGTGATGCTGAGACTACCCCCTGCAGGGGAATTACCTGCTTATTTGCTGTCTCTCCCACTAGACCAGCTGTACCTTGGAGTCACCTGGAAGCCTTCTAAAAACACTGATGCCCAGGATGCACCCCTAGCTACAGCTGGTCTTGGGTAGAACCCAGCATCCTTTTTGGTTTTTAGCCTTCCCAGCCGATCCTCATCAGTAGCTAGGTGGCAACTCACTCTCAAGTCTGCAGCCCCTGGTGGGCAGGCAAACTTTTGGTCCAGTTTGTATCCCAAGCGCCCAGCACGGTGCTTGGCCCGGAGATTCCCAGAGCGTATGTGTGGAGTCAGTTAATGAAGTTAAGCTGCCAGTCATTGATAACTCCTGAGTTCAGATTTCTCCAAAGAGACCACGAGTTTTATCAAATAAGTCTTAAACATACACCCCGTAGTCCTCTGCTTACCTGTAAAATACTCCACTCCCCGCTCCAGCTCCTGGAAAATCTTGTCTGCTTCAGCTTTGCCAAACAGGACTGTGTAATCACAGCTCAGGCCCTCAGCCCGGATGTGCCGCCAGGTGGGGCTGGCCAGGGGGCCTGCGTTGCCGAGGGTTTCTGCCCTGGGCCTCTTCCTGCTGCTCTCCTCTGCTCTCCGCCCTGCTGGATCTTCTGGGTTCGCCTCTCCTTCCCTCTTCCCCACAAGGCTCCCTAAAGCCCCCGGCACCAGGAATCTGTCCATCCTGTCTCCACAAAGCAAAGACCTGGGAGCTGGCAGCAGGGCAGAGAGAGAGAGAGAGAGAGAGAGAGATCGCCCGGCTGTCCCAGATGCAAAGATTGGCGTGGTGGCCAAGTGGTCCCACAGCACTCCTCCGTGTTTTTCAAGTTTCCACTTTCAACACCATGTCCTAGAGAGAAAGTGGAGGATGTTGAAGTTGGAAGGGCCCCTCAGGATGTCCTGGGTCCCCCACACCTGGCTATGTATGCGTAGCAATCAGCTCGTTGGCTTGCAAAACCCCAAATGCCTGCATTCCAGCCCCAAGCACCTAATCTTTCCAAGGAAGCCCACCCTGGGACGCCTGGAGAAAGGAAGGGGGGGTTGCCCGAAGTCACCCAGAGAGGCCAGTTCCCGGTCTCCTTCCCCCACTACTGACGGCCCTGCCAGGCCAGGATCCCCGCAGGCACTAAGTATTCAGTGATCCTCTAACGGCTGGGACTGTCTAAACGCAGTAACAGTTACACGTGGTCATCCGCACGCCGAACCCCCGGAGGCAGAAATTAATCGTGACAACCTGCGAGGGGCGGGGTTGGGGTGGAGGGCGTGGGCTCGCTACCCCTGAGCCCTGCAAACACGGGAGGCGGGGCCGGCGGGAAAGAGACAACCCTGGAGCGCCGCTTCCGGGCGGACCTCGAGGCCCGCTGGGAGATGTAGGCACCTCGGCGACGCGGCGCGGAGGCCTGCTGGGAGATGTAGGCACCTCGGCGACGCGGCGCGGAGGCCTGCTGGGAGATGTAGGCACCTCGGCGACGCGGCGCGGAGGCCTGCTGGGAGACGTAGGCACCTCGGCGACGCGGCGCGGAGGCCTGCTGGGAGATGTAGGCACCTCGGCGACGTAGCGCGGAGGGCTACTGGGAGATGTAGGCACCTCGGCGTCGCAGCGCGGCGAGCGGCTCCCCGGCGCCACCTGTCGACTTCCTGGGCGCGCTGCAGGCACTGCCCGGTTTTCCGCCCCGCTACTTTTTGTTCCCTCTGTGGTCTGGGAGCTCTTGTTGAGCGTCTCCTTTCCCTGAGGAGTCGCTGGATGTCCCGACGGGAAGGTGGGACACCAGGTGGGAGCACCCCCCGCCCCCCCCTCCGGTGGCTTTCGTATTCGTCTCCACCACCCTGGCTGTGTGGTTCTTGCAGGTCGCTTACCCTCTCGGGGGCTGGAAAGCTTCACCTGCACAATGGGAGCTAGAAAACCTCTGCCATGAGAGCTCTAGGAGAGGACAGGACGGGTGGGGAAGGCTTCTGTGCTCCGAATAAATGTCACGTTCTGTTATTGCTCTCCATTTTTGTTGACTCTGTCTCCCCCAGTGCCATGAAAGCTCCGTGGGGCTGGGGGCCTTTGTTTTGAATCTCCTTAGTACACAAGTTCTACAGATTTTGACAAAAGTACACAGTTGTGTGACCACAATCAAGATCCAGAACGGTCTGTCACTCCACAAAATCCCCTCAAGCGTCTTAGACTCTCCCCCCCTCGACCAGTGATGCTAACTAGCCCCTGGGAGCCACTAAGCAGTTTCCTGTCCCTATGATTCTTTTTCAGAATTTCATGAATGAAATCATACAATAGATACAACAGCCTTTGGTGTCTGGCCTTTGGTTCAGCTTAATGCTTTTAAGACTTACTCTTATCTGTATCACTTGTTTCTTGTATTGCTCTGTAGCATTCTGTTGTATGGATGTCCCTGTACCCACTCACCCCAGGACCTTTGAGTCGTTTCCTGCTTAGGGCAATCACAAATGAAGTCACTATATCCATTCCTGTATAAACTTTGGTGTGAAAGCAGATTTTAGTTACACTTGGGTGGATACCTAGGAGTGGGATTGCAGGGGCACATGGTCAGTGTTACCTTTCACTTTGCACCCAAACTGAGATATACTTCACCAAGCTGTTGAGGGCGAATGATGCTGAGTTACGAGGTTCTCCCCGGACACACCGGGCTTCTCTCCCTAGGTGCTGTAATAAGGATGAAGTCCCTGCCCTCATCAGGATTAAATTTTGGAGGTGGAGGCAAATGAACAAGGAAAATACACATTAATTTTAGACAGCACTGAAGCCATACGATCACCTGCTAGGACGTGTGGGGTCAAGAGAAGGCCTTTCCAAGGAGGTGAGACCCAAGGCTTACCAGGTGGGGAGACACCGTGTGCAAGAGTGTACAGGCCGCACAAGGGACAAGCTGGCTATGTCCAGTGCTGAGAGCCAGACTGAGTCACCTCCCGGTAATAGGGGCTGGGTTGGAGGGAAACAGCTCTGCCAGCAGCCTAAGCCGCTGAGGTTTATTCTAAAACAAATCTGGCTAACCCGGGGATGACCACGATTAATTTACATCTCGAAAAGATCACTGTCATAAGAAAGGGGAGGGCAGCCAGGGATTGTGGCCAGGGCTTGAAGAGCTGCTGTTGAATTTGGGATTTGTTTTGCAGCTAGGACCCAGAGGACCCCGAGGAGGGTCTGGATGTAGGGAGGGAGCTCGGGCCGAGAATGGCTGGGGAGTACACGGCGGTGCCTCGTAGAGGATGCAGAGTTTTAGGGTTTAATCCTCGGGACCTGGGTTAAAGTCTCCCCCAAACCTTCGAGGTTAGGCAGCACGCAGGACCCCACCTGGCCCTAGTTCACTGTGAAAGCTGGACCTGGACCTACACTTAAGAGCAAAACAAACGACCGTCTTCACGCCAACCGCGCTCCCGCTACAACCCCCGCCCCCGGGGAAGGTGAGCGCGGGGGCCAACGCACCCGAGGACCCCGCCTACCGCCCGAGGCTCCAAGCCCCACCTCGTCCCCCTGCGACACATGCGCACTAGCCCCGCCGCCCCCGCCCCCGCCCCCGCCCCCCGCCCAGCCCCCGGTCCGAGCATGCGCGGGCGGTTTGGCGCCAACTTCGGACCTCCGCCGCCGGCACACACCGCGGGTCCCCGGGCGGCGCGCGTCCGCGCTCTTCGGCTCCGGGATGATCGGCCAGAAGACGCTCTACTCCTTCTTCTCCCCGACCCCCGGCGGGAAGCGACGTGCCCGCAGCCCTGAGCCGGCCGACCCGGGGACCGGCGTGGCGGCGGCCGCCGAGGAGAGCGGCGATGCAGCGGTGAGGCGCGGCACGGGCCGGGCGCCGGCGGCCAGGGACGCGGGGAGGGCGGCGGGCCCCGCGCGGCCCAGGGGCTGCAGGGACGCGCCGCCCACCCCGTGAGCTGGGTCCCCGTGTTCAGAGCCGACTGCACGTGTTCAAAACACCCGCGCAGTTCCCCGTCGGCCGCCATTCTGAGGGGCCAGCCAATGGAGACGGGCCTCGGGGCCCGCGGCGCCAGTCAGAGGCGAGGGCTCCGCCCCCTCCGGCCCGCCGCCCAATCGGAGAGGGGAGGGGGCGGGACTCCCGGGGGATTCTTTTTGCCGCGAAAAGACCACGTGGGGACGCGGCGAGCTGGGCGGGGCGCGGCGGGGCGCCGGGGGATCCGGGCCTTCCTGCTCGCGGGCTCTGCGAGGGCCTCGCTCACCGCCGCCCCTGTCCCCGCCGCGTTTTAGAGACGAGCTCCGAGGTGGGGGCGGCCGCCTGCCCCGCGCATGGGCGTGCTCCGACGGGCGCTGTGGGGATGCGGGCGCGGCCGGTCGCAGCTCCTGACCCGCCTGTGCGGGGTCCACTTGCAGGCCAGCCCCGCCAAGAAGGCCCGGGCCGGGCAGGAGGACCCCGGCACGCCGCCCTCCTCGCCGCTGAGCCCCGAGCAGTTGGTCCGCATCCAGAGGAACAAGGCCGCAGCCCTGCTTAGGCTCGCGGCCCGCAATGTGCCTGTGGGTTTTGGTGAGAGTTGGAAGAAGCCGCTCAGCGCAGAGTTCGGGAAGCCGTATTTCATAAAGGTAAGCCTGGGGACGCCTTCGGCTCGGCGGGATCTCGGGGTCCCCGCAGGGAGCCTGACATGGGACCCGATCCTGGCACTCCAGGATCACGCCCCGGGCCAAAGGCAGGCGCCAAACCGCTGATCCACCCAGGGATCCCTGAAATCTTAAAAAAAAAAAAATGGTGGTGTGGCATCTCGTAAAGCCTTCAGTGGGTCTGCTCTCCAGGAAACAGCTGCACGGTAAAACCACAAACCACCTGGTTCAGCCTCTACAAAAAAGAGGGAGGGGCCTAGTACTAATAGGAAGTCAAGGCAGCGAGGCCAGTCGAAACAAAGGGGAGGGGCATGGAAGTGGAGGCACATCTTTGGTGATCTGCAAACACAGTTTTTGTTTTTCACAAGAATTTGGGTGTAAAACAGGGCAAAGAGCTAGACAATGCTTTAGTTAGCTTACGTTGGAAACTTCCTTGTTGAATCCTTAACACTTTCCGATGAGAATCTGGTTTTAAATCTTAATTTGTCTTTACATTAGCTAATGGGCTTTGTTGCGGAAGAAAGAAAACATTACACTGTGTATCCACCCCCACACCAAGTCTTTACCTGGACCCAAATGTGTGACATAAGACATGTAAGTACAGGTTGTTGGTGAGTTTTGGCAAAAGAGGTTGGGGGAGGTCAAATAGTATTTGTTAATTAAGGACACTGGAGGTAAGTGCCTGCCCATGATGGAATAATAAATAAAATACTGAAATTGTGGGGTCTGGCTGGGTACATTTTGGTCTGTTACTTTAGAGTATGTGCTGTCAACCTAGCAGAAAAGAAAAATTTGTACACAGACCTGTGTCTGTATGCTCTAGTGTTTTGTATTTAATCCTGAAACTGACCCCATGCCAGTGTTACTGTCCTATTCTGGTGGTGATGGTGAGGAAACAGGCACGAAGCATTGAGGTTTTTTGCAACTTGTTAGAGTGCACCCTCCACTTTGACTTGCAGCTTGGTGGTCTTACTATCTGACCATGCTGTCTTTTATAGTTGATGCTTTCAAGCTCTTGACTTCTGGTACATAGGGTTTTGTTTTTCTTTTAACAGATCCCTTTGCTCTGGTTCATTCTATACAATAGCTCCTGGCTGGCTGCTCTGGTCCCTTCAGTCTTTCCTGCTCAGAAGCTTGTTTCTGGCTTTACACTGTGCGAACCGGGAAAGCTGAACATGAAAACCATGTGCTACTTTCTAGCCTCCCTTTCACCCCCAGCGCTCCTACTTCAGAGTTGGACAGTATGATAGTACTTTTTCCTGTGTTTTGAAAAACCAACTAGATCATCTATAGCACCTCCTTTGTGAAGTGTGTTCTCCGTTTCTTTTCTGATCTGGTTTTCTTGCCCAATACGTTTAGTGTCTGCTTATGCTGCAGATTTCATATCTTGTTCTTAACCTTTTCCTTCTCCCGCATTTTATAAGTCAAGGTCAAGAATCCTGTGATTTAACCTGTGCCTATTAAACTAAATAGAAATGAAATAGGTGAATGACCCATGTGGATAAGGCTGCCACACCTAATACTTAGTAGACTTGACAGTTTTTCACTTTAGAGCAAGAGCTTTGAATTTAGCCCTTGGTTTTATAAAGTTAAAGAAACTGAGTCCTTTTAAATTCAGTACTAGTTTGTGCCTTGTTTTGAGTCGTGGGTCCTTTTTTGAATACCAATGACCAGTGTCAACAAGGAGTCCTAATAGAACATGAAAGTTCTGAGGATCAGATGGCCGAGCTAGTTCTCTTTGCAAGGGAGGATATGGAAGGTCGGGGAGGGTAAGTGGCTCCTTCAGGGTCAGCCCTTATTCAGGAACAGAATTCAAAAAACTTTCCTGCTGGGACAGGCCGCTTCATGAGGGGAGAATGCTGAGGACAGTGTACACATCAGTGGCAGGAACAGGGAGACCCACTAAAGTTTCCTGATGTCTGAAGGTTGGGTTTTGAAGGATGTAGTAATGTATTTTAGCCACGGGAAAAGATTCTGAGAAGGAACACCATAGGCAGAAGCAGGAGAATGCAGAAGAGGTGGGCAGGCAACTGATCAAAAGGACTAGCTGTATTTTAACACCGCCCGTGACCTTGATCTCATTACTTTTCATTGCACGTTGCCACATTCCCCATGGCCCTTTGACCTCATTGTCTTCTTGTTTCATCCCTCAGAGGATATGGGGGACCTGGTATCTTCATTATGTTGCTGGTAGAGACCTTGAATAACTTCAGCTCCCTGAAAAGCAAATTAGTACAGGTCTATGATGAAAATTTTAAGTACACTTGTCCTTGGACCAGCACCTCTGTTATTCTGAATCTGTTCCCCCCCCCCCAAAAAAAAAAAATAGGACGTAAAGATAATAACATCTATTATGTTTTTGTGAAGAAAAAAATAGGAAACAAGCCAACTCCCAACTGACAGTGACTGAGTGCTTTGGGCATTGAAAGAGACTAAAATGCATGATGTGAGAAACCGAAAAATGTGGGGTGATGAGTATCCTCATCCTGATTTACATAGCTAACTTTACAGGGTTGAATCAGGGGATAGAGATAAGTGGGAGATAAGGAGCCACTTTGTGCATTTCTGGATGGTTGTACATGTGCCAAGGGCATATTTTTGTAATTTGAAAAATGAAGGAGATGGACTTGTTTTCACACATCTGCGTCAGAGAAGGAGTGGAGGGGCGGGGCGTGTAGCAGGGAAATGGAATGAAGGATAATTTGATAGTGGAAAGTAATGGTGCCAGGTCACCTACTCCCTTCTGGGGGTTCTTAGTTTGGGTCAGGAGGAAGAGGAATTGCCTTTCTCATCATCGAGGTTCTGTGTAGAGGTTATCTGCTAGGTGTTCGTTTAAACTGCCCGAGCGACAGTAATTTCTTGCCACCTATATTCACAGGTGAAGGTTGTCATCTTGGGACAGGATCCATATCATGGACCCAACCAAGCCCATGGGCTCTGCTTTAGTGTTCAAAGACCTGTTCCACCTCCACCCAGGTAGGATTGCTTGACAGATGGCTTGGGTCCAAGTGTGATTACTTTGAAATGTGTACTTTGCAGATTCTAGGTATGCCTCCTGGGGGAGCTTCAGTAGCCTTTGGACCAGGCTTTCTCTATCTTGATACAATTGACTACGGGGATTGGGTCTTTGTGCAAGAGAGGTTTTGTTGTGTGCACTGTAGGATGTTGAGCAGCACCCCTGGCCTCTACCCACTAGATGCTGGCAACATGCCCCCCACCTCACCCCTGCCGAATTAGAAAACACTAGTAAAATGGCAATAAAGAATGTCTTTAGACATTGCCCCAAATCCCAAAGGGCGCAAAATCACCCCTGGTTAAAATACACAGCTTTGGAGAGTTTTACACATAATGTATGCGAATATAACAAATACATAAGATATCAAATTATAAGCATTAATTGAGACGTAGCAACTCCCAGGCTGATGTACTTAAATCTCCAAAGTGCGCTGTCCCTTCAATCTAAGCCTAGACCAAAGAACATTCTTTGGCAAGGTTACCTGTCCGAAGGGATGGTGGTGCTTCCTCGTGAATCCTCAAGGTTCTATCCGCTCTCCCCTCCATGGGCTGGTGGCACAGGCTGTGATCCACCTGTGTGTTGTTCGCCTACTGAATTTTCACAGTTGTGCTCAAGATCCTGTTCTTTCTCTTCCGAATTGCTTTCAGTTTGGAAAACATTTATAAAGAGCTGTCTACAGACATTGATGGTTTCGTTCATCCTGGTCACGGAGATTTATCTGGGTGGGCCAAGCAAGGTGAGCCAACCACTGCTAGGTGTGCTTTGGATGGATTTCAGCACACTTTTTTCTTCTGTCCTGCTGGCTTATGTTTCTAAGAGAACTTGAAGAACCCAAACGCTCGCATAAAATGGCTGTACTTGTAGGTGTCAAAAAAAACTAATCCCCTTTTTCATCTTTCAGCCAATGTTTTCTTTCATATTTGAATCATACTTCAAAAGAGAAAAATTTGTTCCTTGTTATTATTTATTTATAAGTTTATTATCTTTAAGTAATCTTTATGCCCATTGTGGGACTCAAACTCATGACTCAGATCAAGAATCACATCCCTGGGCAGCCCCGGTGGTGCAGCGGTTTAGTGCCACCTGCAGCCCAGGGTGTGATCCTGGAGACCCGGGATCGAGTCCCACATCAGGCTCCTTGCATGGAGCCTGCTTTTCCCTCTGCCTGTGTCTGCCTCTCTCTGTGTGTGTGTGTGTCTCTCATGAATAAATAAATAAAATCTTAAAAAAAAAAAAAGAATCACATCCCTTCTGAGCCGACCAGGCACCAGTTAATATTGGTATTAATATTTTAAACTTATTTGCTAACTTTGACCACTTAGGAAGTGGCCTCACCTTTGCCATTTCTTTTCTTTTCTTTTTTTTTTTAAAGATTTATTTATTAGAGTCACAGAGAGAGAGAGAGAGGCAGAGGCACAGGCAGAGGGAGAAGCAGGCTCCATGCAGGGAGCCTGATGTGGGAGTCGATCCTGGGTCTCCAGGATCAAGCCCTGGGCCGAAGGCGGCTCTAAATCACCAAGCCACCGGGGCTGCCTGCCATTTCTTTTTTAAGATTTCTTTCTTCATTTTTTTTTTAAGTTTTATTTTATTTATTTATTCATTCATGAGAGACACAGAGAGAAAGAGAGGCAGAAACACAGGCAGAGGGAGAAGCAGACTCCTCACGGGGAGCCCCATGTGGGACTCGATCCCAGGTCTCCAGGGTCATGCCCTGGGCTGAAGGCGGCGCTAAACCGCTGAGCCACACGGGCTGCCCACCTTTGCCATTTCAAACAGGGTTGTGGTTTTGGGTTTTTTGTTTTTTTAAGATTTTATTTATTCGTGAGAGACACACAGAGGCAGAGACACAGGCAGAGGGAGAAGCAGGCTCCATGCAGGAAACCCGATGTGGGACTCGATCCCAGGACTCCAGGATCCTGCCCTGGGCCAAAGGCAGGTGCTAATCCGCTGAGCCACCCAGGTGTCCCTAGGGTTGTGGGTTTTTTTGTATTTAATACCTATTTACAGGTCTTTTTTTCTTTTAACAAATAAACTATAATCAGGATAAGGAAAGAACGTTTACTGTCTGGTTTCTTACAGTTGGAGTCTTGTTTCAGTGAAATGTGTCGGCCTCCTTTTGTTATCTTCTGGGGTTACTGAATGTCACTTAGGATATATATATATGTATATGTTTTTTTGAGATTTTTTTTATTTTGAGAGAGAGAAGTGTGAACATGGGGAGAGGTAGAGCAAGAATCTCAAGGAAACTGTCCACTGAACATGGATCCCAATGTAGGGTTCAGTCTTAAAACACCAAGATCATGACCTCAGCCGAAATCAAGAGTTGGATGCTTAACCAACTGGGCCACACAGGCGCCCCATGGAATGCGTTTTTTAAACAACTGATGACAGATGTGTGGTGAAGTCAATGTTATAAACTCTGAAGATGGTGAGATCGGCAGAGGGAAAAATAAAACGCTCTTTGATCTTGCCTTAGAGGCACCTGCCAGTCATGTTGTAATTCTCTCTTTGGAGGCTGATTTCAGAGGGCTACATACTGGATTCTGGCATGGGAGCATGGGAGTGGTTTCGTAGGCATAGCCCCTGTTGTTGGGTGTCTGGAATCACTGGTGTATGTCTCTCTCTCTCTCTCTCTTTGACTAATTTTATTTCTTTGGTGTGTCCATAGGTGTTCTCTTACTCAACGCTGTCCTCACCGTCCGGGCACATCAGGCTAATTCTCATAAGGAGAGAGGATGGGAACAATTTACTGATGCGGTAGTGTCCTGGCTAAATCAGAACTCCAGTGGCCTTGTCTTCTTGCTCTGGGGCTCTTATGCTCAGAAGAAAGGCAGTGCCATCGATAGGGTATGGTTGTTTTGTTTTTTAAATACTTCAAACCTGTTTAGAAAATCTTAGGAATCCCTGCTTTGTGGTCCTGGAAAACCCATGTCACAAGGTGAAGCTTATTTTCCCTAAAGGCTTATAGTTAGGGTTAGGTTTCCCATTGAAAATTAAGCAAAATTCAGACAAATTATAGGAACAACTAACTAGTTGTGTTTGAGGAAAGCAAAGGGCCAACTTCTGAGAGTTAGTATACAATAGGCATATACTTGCCAGATACATAGAATGATACGGGTATCATTCATTTAACAAATGATGCGGTAAGTAATGAACAAGGCAAGTACCCTACCTCCTCAACCCACCCTCCCTCTGTCTCCCCTGATATGCTCCTTCCCTGCTCCTCCGTTGACCCACATGCCTGGTGCTGAGATTAAAAACCAGAAGCCATCCTTGAATCCTCTCCTTTCTCTTCTCCCCTTAAGCCTACTCTGCCAGCAAATCCTGTCCCCTTACCTCCTGAGAACATCCCAGTCCTGCTGCTCACCGTTGAGACTGTTACTTCTCTCCAGGCTGTGACAGACTGTGGAGTTGATGGTTGGAATGGAGGACAGCGTGGTGGAGGAGGAGCAGTGGGGGAGGTGGTGGGAGGCAGGCATCAAAGACGAGCCTTGGCCTGGGCTGCTGGGGGACACAGGATTCATTGCAGTGAGTGAAGTAAAGGAGTTAAGTGAGGTGACAGTAGCTTGTGTGTTGGCAGGAAGTAGCTGGTGTGTCGAGAATGCCCAGGTAGCCCTTTTCCTACAGAATCTCGTTTAACAATTAAAGTATCAATAAAGTTGTAGCGTGTGGCGGGGCAGAGATAAGAACCTGCTTGGGAGTGTGCAGAGCAGCAGCCTGCTCACATTGCTCACCTAGGGTCCTGCCGGGGGTGTGCCTGCAGAGCCCACCCCAGGGCCAGGAGTGTGTTCAGGTTCCATGCCTGCAACCCAGTCCCAGGTCTGTCCACTTGACCCTTATTGTCCACTTCTCCATTTTCTCTAGGATGGAATTGGTTTTTATCTTAGTGTTTTGGTTTTTTTTAAAAGATTTTATTTATTTATTCATGAGAGAGAAAGAGATGCCGAGACCCAGGCAGAGGGAGAAGCAGGCTGCATGCAGGGAGCCTGACGCAGGACTCGATCCCGGGTCTCCAGGATCATGCCCTGGGCTGAAGGCGGCGCTGAACTGAGCCACCCGGGCTGCCCTTGTTTGTTTGTTTTTAAGGTAGTGGGTTCACATAATTAAATAAAATAGGATATTAGGGTACACGGTGAGAAGTTTCCCAGCCAGTCCTGTCTGTTTAGTGGTTTCCCAGGCTCAGGGAGGCACCGGCTTTTGGTTTCTGACATGTCCTCCCCATGTCTTTATGTGAACGGCAGTAGAGTGTGTGAATCAGGGGAGGCAGCTGCTCTCTCTACAAAGTTTCTGTGTGAACGAACAAGGTGTTTTCAGGTGTTTTGAGGAAGGGAATGGTAGAAGTAAAATCTGGCGGGAATGAACTAACTGCTAAGATCTGATCATCTAGGTAAGATGTCCGTGGAAGTGATTCCCTTCTGTGTGCTTTTGGGAGATTGATACTCCGTGTGTGTGTGTGTGATTTTTATTACTGAAAATGGTTTGGTTTGATAGGAAGCAGTTGTAAAAGTAGCTTGGTGATTAGAAGCCAGGTAGCTTTCCTGAGCATTAGGTCTGTATTCAGCTGTCTCTTTATCCACGGCCCCTCAGCACACCTGATTCCACGTTTTCCAAGGTAGGTTCTCCTTTGCTCATCCAGCCTTGCCAATCTGGCTCCTGTAGACTCCCCCAGGATAGAAAGTACAACCGTGCATTTGTCCACTCAGAAATCAGATAGCATTTGTGACAACCTTCCTCCCTCCCACCCCTCTTTTTCCCTTCCTCTCTGCTCACCACCTGTCTGCCCTATCTACCCCATACCCAGTCAGGCATTCATAGCCTCAGACTCCTCATCTGGCTGCCTTGGCCTCGATTCAGGCCCTCATCTGACCTTGGAGTGCAGTCCCCCTGAAGGCCCTGCCTTGGGAAGGTGGGCTGGGGTCTGGAGCACTAGCAGGGCCCTGGTCTGCTTTCTTAGCCACAGCTCCTCTCTTCCCTACATCCCACTTCCCTGCCTGCCTCTGAACATCCTGGCTCCCCTCTCCAGAGGCCAATTAAACTCCTCCTTCAAAGCTCAGCACAGCTCACATTTCAGCAAACCCCTCCCCCCGCCCCCAGGTGCACGGCAGGTGGCATGCTAGTAAGCACTTGACCCCTGTTACTTCTCACAACACACATGGGCATTGTTCACTCCTGCACAGTGTCTCCATAAGTAAGGCTCTCTTCTACCCCCTTCACAGCAGCAGAAGGAAGTGCAGCCGCAGGAGGCGGCAGAGGCAGAACTGGAACCCAGGCCTCTGGGAGCTGGACTCCAGGCTCCTCAGCATGTCAGGCTGCCTGGCTTCCATTATGGCCCCTTCCTGGACTTAGCTATTTGAAGGCAGAGAGATGTTGTGAAAACAATTAGTTGTGAGATGGTTTTTATTTAAATACAGAAGAGAAGAAAGAAGAAAACAAACATCGTCCACAGTCTTCTTGCTCCACAAAGTATGGCCTACATTCAAAAAATCAAAGTGTTGTTTTTCTTGACAATTCAGGCTGATGCACAGTAATGCAAAGCTAGAAGTAAAATGCCTTCCACTATTTCTTTTCCCTAATGGAACTACTATAAATAGCATATTGGATATTAAGAAAAAAACAAATATGCAATTACCTATTTTCTTTTTCATCTAGTTGATATATTTAGGTCTTCCCTTACTAGCATATGTAGCTCAGCCTTACTCTTCTAGTAGCCTTGTGGTGGTCCATTATAAGAAGTTCAGGAAAATGTTTTTAGCTAGTGGCATAACACTGGATTTATTTTTATTTTTATTATTTTTTTTAAGATTTCATCCACTTATTCATGAGAGACACAGAGAGAGGCAGAGACACAGGCAGAGGGAGAAGAAGGCTCCATGCAGGAAGCCCAGTATTGGACTTGATCCTGGGACCCTTGGGATCACGCCCTGAGCCAAAGGCAGACGCTCAACCGCTGAGCCACCCAGGCGTCCCAGCACTGGATTTATATTAGGTTTTACCTGGTATAAGCCATGCTGCCGTGGGCCTCCTTAAACCTATGTTTTGGTAGAGGTGTACGCATCATGGGGCCCTTTAGCAACTGTATTCCTTAGCAACACGACTGCTGGATCACAAGATCAGGGCACTGGGCAGTTGCAGAGATGGTGGCTTCAGAGCCAAATGTGCCACTCGTGATTCCTTCTCTCCTTGTCTTTCAGAAACGTCACCATGTGCTGCAGACTGCGCACCCCTCCCCGTTGTCGGTCTACAGAGGGTTCTTTGGGTGTAGACATTTCTCTAAAACCAATGAGCTGCTGCAGAAGTCTGGCAAGGAGCCCATCAACTGGAAGGATCTGTGACCCTGAACTGGGGGGCGAGGTGCTGTCTCCGGGGCAGTTTCTAGAAGCTGCTATCGAAATATTTGCCAGGAGTGGCAGCTTTATCCAGACAGAAGCTGCAAAGGCTCTACCCTGGGACCATATGGCTGTCTTTGCAAAATGGCTTCAGCCTAAAACCTGATGTCACAGTATCTGGGAGAGAGCGGAGGTCAAATACTTGAGGCTTGTTCTGTCACCTGTATGGTAAAAGGGGACAGGATGGAAGCACCTCTTTGATACAGTCAACTGTGACTTGTTTTTACCTGGCAGGTTAGACTTTAGATTGTAAGGTGGTTGGGTGTGTTTATCTAGGAAGGCCTCCCCTCCCCTGCTTTGCCCCACCTGGGATCCCAGTTCTTGGCCAAGAACACTGTTCCCTCAATTCTTCCCTGGGCCCTCAGGCCCTTCCTTAGAGGGAGCAAGAGGCGGTTGCCAGTACTCAGAACTTTAGGGATGACAATTCCTGAGGACTAATCCTCCGTGGGAGCCTTCACAGACCATGCGAGCCTTCACAGAGCCCTCACAGACCGGCAGAAGGGAGTGAGCTGGGGCTTGTTTTTATAGTTCTCTGCGTGTCTTTAGGAACAGCTGTGGGAGTTGAACTGGAAGAAAGAGAAGGGGGAATTTTTAAACTTTATTTTTTTAAGCAAAGAAATGCTTTTCTCCTAGATGTGTCCTAAGTTGGGGTTTTTAAGGCCGCACAGACTGCCAGATGCTGGGTTTTTGTTTTTGTTTTTTGGTTTTTTTTGTTGTTGGTTTTTTTTATTGACTGAAATCACGGAGGGATTTTTTTTCCCCCTGCAACACTGGTGAATTTTGCTGTTTTAAGAATACTTATGCAGATGTATATATGTATTTTGTAATCCTTTGTTGGGGAGACAATCTTTGTTAGGTCTGCACTTCTATCCTAGATCCTCTTAGAGATGCTACTGATCTGTTAGCCAGGGAAAGGGTTAACCCCCAGTGAGTTTGGGAATAAAAGATTGTTGAAGTTTCACTCCCTGCCCCTTTGTGCCCAGTGTCCTTCTTGCCCAGTGCCCTGCAGCCTGGGCATCTGCTGACGCCCTTGGGCTGTCCTTGGGCCCCAGACAGCAGGCGGTCGCCGTGGCAGTCATTATGGGCCGGAAGGGCTGCCCTTCCTCCTTCCCGCCCTGCCCCTCGGATGGAGCCGCCCACCCCTCCAGAGACCGGATAAACCCTGGGCCAGTTCCTGGGAGGGGCGCAAGCAGGACAGTGGCCTTGGGGGCTGCGAGCTGACCCCACCCCAGCTGCTCCCCAAGTGCTGTTGTGGCGTGGGGGTGCTGTCTGCGACCAGGGACCGCAGAGACCCTGAAGGGGCCATCTGGGGCTGGAAGAGCCATTTCTCTGGGTTCATGGCTATGTGTCTGGCCAGGCTCTGGGACCGCGCAAGGGGAGCTTCCCTACCCCCACTGTGCTAGTGTTTCCAGACTCTACCCTGGGACTCTGGACTGGAGGTGTAAAGTCAGGGCACGGGGAAGACGCCCTGATTGCCCACTGACCTGCCAGCACTTGGCTGGTAGTGGGGGGTGGACTATCACAACCAAAGCTTGGACTTGACTGGTGTGTGATGAAAAAGGAAGCCAGAAGTACTCAGAGGGCCTGGTTAACACGTGCTGGTATTTCAGTGGTGGAGAAAGAATGCATCCAATGGGAAAGGCTCCACCTCATTTCTTTGGGGAGCAAAGATTTGGGAACCTTTTGCTGGAGAACATTGCTTCCCATCCAGGTCTTCAGTTTTCCTAAGGTTTGAGAAGGTGGGTATAATACCGCATTGCCCCATCAGCCAGCAGGCTTTCACAGAAGGAAGCTGCAGGACAAGGATGCATTCTCAATTTGCCCTCTGGGAACTTTGGGGAGGACTCTTACTCAAGGGAGAAATGAAGGAGTCCTATTTCTACAAAGCCTATTTTTTTGGCTTTAGGCAACTCTTCCAACAGTGCTCTGAGGAGGGAAGAAGCAGCAAACTCTATGTTACCATAAATCATTAAAAAAAGCAAACTGATACATGTTTTTCTTTTTAATGAAAGCATCTAGTGGATGCTTTAAACAACACAGAGCCGTACATTAAATGACTTATGATCCCCTCCCCCAAAAAAGATGCAAATCAAACACTTGTTTTTAAGAAACGACTCATTTTGATGACGTTTTAGCTATGTAGTTGTGGATTTCCCCCCCCACATTTTCAGATGTGCTATGATGACAACACTAGATTTGCAAAAATGAATGAAAGGCAATTTTAGGTCAGGAGTCAGAATACTTTATAGAGGGCCAAATAGATAAATATTTTAGGCTCTACATTTATCCTGCTCACAGAACCACTCCACTTTCCCTTGTAGAGATAGCAGCTGTGTGCAAAATGTAAATGAGCAGTTGTGGCTGTCTTCCAATAAAACTTCCAGAATTGGAATTGAACATGATTTGTGCATGTCATGAAATCTTGATTCCCCCTGCCCCAAGCCCTTAACAAATGTAAAGACCACTCTTAGCTCAAGAGCCATAAGGAAATGGGCAGCACAGGCCATGGCTGGCAGATCCCTGTTTTAGGAGCTCCCACTCAGATGTCTACGATGACAGTACTCCTGTGTTGTGTCCTGCCACTAGAGAGTTCTGCGTGGCTCACTGTGGGAACATGTGAGAACCTGGCCCAGAATGATTGTCTCTCTTCTCAGGCAAGAAGAATATCTGCTGAGGGCTTTTGGAAAACAAGGAAGTCTGTTACTGCAAAATGTCCTATGTTATAAAATAATCGTGCGAAAGTCACTATCTGAACTGAGTCCAGCAGGGCAAAGTCAGAATGGAAGTTTTTTTTTTTTTTCTTTTAGACTTTAGCATGTTAGTATGCTCCCACTATTATATAATACATTCTGTCCCTTTTGAAATTCACTTTCTGCTTTGGTTTGCACCTAGAATTAAGTCTTAGAGTTTTGGACTGGAGAAGCAAACTTTGAGGCATGTGTGTGTGTGTGGCAGTGGCTTTTCATTCTTGTCAGTCTTTGGAGACCTACAAGGCAAAACAGGTAGGATGCTCTGGGCTACTTTGGAGGGTTCTGGCTTGTTGACTCAAGCTGAGAAAAGTTTGGAACTTAGGTGGCCTCTCTTCCTACTTTGAGTCCTTCCAACACTTTGAATCTGGCTTTGCCAACCTCAGATCACCTTGTTGATGATCTTGGTTGGAACCTTTAAATTTTTGAAGTCTGTTTGGAAATGCAGATGTTGGTGAGTGGGACAGACTAGGAGATCAGTACTTGGCATTCTTTGCTACTCAAGTTGTGTATATCCTGTCTCCCTGTCCTCTCAGCTGATGGCATTTGTGGGCGTGGGGGAACCAGAGGCTTTCAGCAAGCCCTTGGTAAGCCTAAGCCTCATCACAGGTACCCACCTGGGTGATGCAGGCAGGCCAGTTCCGAGGACCCAGAGGGTTCTGCAAGACCAGCCACGAGAGTCCTTGGCTTTCATGTATGATGGAAGTCAAACAGCAGCCAGCAGGAAATGAGAGCAGGGTTTATGGAAGATGGCAGATACAGAACGAGCATCTGAAAGACTGGGGAAGGAAAAGAAGCAGGAGTCTCATTTTTGTCTGGGGTCTGGGGTTTTTACTGACTGATGATGGTCTGATGCACACGTCCTTCCAGGCACCTAGGAACTGGTGAGAGCAAGAATAAGGTCCAGGTGTCCATCTCAAGGCACTTATTCCCTGGAGCCAGGGGATCTTGGCATCAAGCTGTCTAGTACCAGTGATCTGGAATATGCATGCGATGGCTTTGCCCCGTCCTTCCTGAGATGCTCTCTTTTGTGCTGGAAGACTCTGAAGGTGTCATTAACTCCTTATCCCTTGCAAGGAATACAGACATTAAGGCATGGATAGGATGGGGGTCAGATCCTAGCAAAATAGAAGCAGGAAAAGAAGGGAGGGGGGCGGGAAACCAGCTTTTTCTTTCATGGGTCCCTTTGGTTTCCTTGTCTCATGGAGAAATTAAAAACTATCAAAGTCAGGCTTGCTCCCAGAAATTGTGATTTAATTGGTCCTCCGTGGGGGATGAGGAGACATCAATATTTTTATCAAGTGTCCAGTTTATAGCAGGACCTGCACAGCTTTTTTTTTTTTTTTAATTCATGAGAGACGCAGAGAGAGGCAGAGACACAGGCAGAGGGAGAAGCAGGCTCCATGCTGGGAACCCGACATGGGACTTGATCCCGCGATTCCAGGACCGCGCCCTGGGCCAAAGGCAGGAGCCAAATCGCTGAGTCAACCGCTGAACCACCCAGGGATCCCTCAGCTTTTATCCAGATACCCTGTTTTTCTTACTCCATGTGGTCACTTAATTTTTTTCTTTTTGGTGATAAGGATACTTAGGACTTTCTGAATCTAAGATGTATTTGAAGAAATCTATTTCTCTGTGAATGTTCTTGCGTTTGGTGGGAAAAGTTTATGAACTTACTAAGTGGTTTCAAGCCTGCTCTTCAGCTTCTAGAAAATACCTACGGTTGTAAAGAGTGTCAGAGGATAGCTGAGCTACCAGAACGAGTTTTGAGTTTTGTGGTCTCTTCCGTGCGTGTGTGTGTGTGTGTGTGTGTGTGTGTGTGTGTGTAGGGGGAGCAGGAGCATTTGCAGTCTTCTGTCAGAAAGTAAGGAGTTTTGTTAGGAAGACATTATGAATTGCCTGTTACGAGCAAGCCACTATGCCAGAATATCTGTGTATGTCATTTTATTCCTTTCTCCCAACCACATGGCAAAATAGCTGGATGAGGAAACAGACCCAGTCATTTGCCCAGAGCCACAGGTAACAGGATTTGAATCTGCATGAGCCTGTTTCCAAAGCCCAGTTGTCTTGTCACTATTTACACTCTGCCCCCATCGTTATTTGAAGTTGTTATAGGAAGGTTTTCCTTTTTTTTTTTTTTTTTTTAAAGATTTTATTTATTTATTCATGAGAGACAGAGAGAGAGAGGCAGAGACACAGGCAGAGGGAGAAGCAGGCTCCATGCAGGGAGCCCGATGTGGGACTCGATCCCGAGACCCCAGGATCATATCCCGGGCTGAAGGCAGGTACTAAACCGCTGGGCCACCCAGAGATCCCCTAGGAAGGTTTTCCAAATGAAGTTTACAGAATTTCCTTGAGGCATAGATTATTCTCCCGGAAAAAAAACAGGGCATGTTTGTAGTCAGAAATGGGCCTCGCTCAGGGGATTGCACAAGCTATTCTTTGAGCGACGTTGTTTGGTTGAGTAACCAAAGCCCGTCATCAGGGCTGCCAATCGGAGGACGGAAGGTGTGCAGGCTGCGCACCAGGGCCTCCACTCCTACTGAACGGATGATTTCATCCTCCACGCCTGTAGAGCCTATGTGGTGCTGTCCCAGGGTGCAGGCGACAGTATCAGGGTTTCAGGAGCAGGCACAGAGTACGCTTCCTGCTTACAAGTCCAGTGGAGAAATTGCAAGTTCAATTTGTTGACTTTCCCTTTCTGGAAAACCAGATGGCAAAGCAAGTTGCTCTGGCTGTACCTCTCCCCGCCACTATTCTAACCCCTTTGCATAGGTTGGGGCCCTTGCAGGTTTTTCCACTTGCTGTTTGGTGAGGTGCAACCTGGTTTACTGAAATTGGGGCCACCAAGCTGCTATTCCCCCTTAACCCTCTGTCAGAGCACTGCTCCCTTTTGTGTGACCTCAGCTTTAACTGCTCTGGTTTGGACCTAGAGGTGACCTTTGTCCTACATGCCTCCAGCCCTCCCCACGTCACAGAACAATCTGTAAGGACAGTGTGCACTGGGTTTCTGCCCTCCCTGCTGGGCTCTAGCAAGAACTGGGCTACCCAGAATGGAAGTGGAACTATTTGAGGGTAGATTTTTTTCTCCAAGCCACAAGAACTATGAAACATTTTATTGAGAGGCATTTTCATTGAGAAAGTTTTACCAAATCTTTCCTTGGGAGGGAGAAGCCAGGTGATCCTTTGATAACAATTGCGTGAATGAACCCCTTGGAGCTTTCGCTGTGGGCTTGCTCCAGAAGCCATATCTCAAACACTCAACAACCTGTGTGCAATTCATTTTCTGCATGTCCTAGGAGGGCCAGAATGACTTTGTCATTATCACTTAGGACAACTTGGACTTTAGATGCCCCATGGCTTAGTTTTCTAAGAATTGTGAAATAAAGCAAAGTCTGGGATTGAAAGGTGGCAAGCAGAGCCCTCCAGGGGTGGCAGGGCCATGCGAGTGGTTTGGTGCGAGATTTTGTTCCACTTCGCCTGGGCCAGTACTGCTCCAGTGCCTTGAAGGTTAAGTGCTCCAGGGATATTTTTAAACCTGGCAGGGGCCAGTTAATCTAAAAATGACGTTTACAGTCACGGCAGTGAGCAGCTAGCCAGCTTAGATTCAGGCCCTCAACAAACAAGGAACCCGGAAAATGCAACCCTGAACGCACAATCGAGAGGACACAGGCAAAGGAAAGGTGGAGGGACAGGTGGTAAGTGAGCTTGGGTCACTGACTATCAAGCTGGCATCCATGTGGCTGGGGTCTGGGGGCGGGGGGTTCTGCATGGGAAGAGCAGCCCCTTTGCAGGCGTATGTATGTGGGCTTTTCAGGTTAACAAGAATTCCTATTAGGTTTGCAGGGAGCTGTTCCGAGGGCTGGAAATACAGCATAGATGAAGGAGAAGGGCCTGTCTTTGCTTCTATAAATGGTTGTGTTGCTGGGAATCTGCAAACTCTTCCATCGATTAAACCCAAAAGTTGGGTGAGGTTTTAGGTTTATTGAAAAGGCAACTGATTTTTTTCCCTTCTGTCTTAAGGAAGACTATTCTGTTTCTTATGGATGTTCAATCTCTCAAACTGTTACTCTTTTTTTTTTTTTTTTTTTTAAGCAGACCCTAGCCTGGGTGGCTCAGTTGGCTAAGCATCCACTATTGATTTTGGCTCAGGTCAGGATCCTCAGGGTGATGAGATGGAGCCCTGAGTCAGGCTCCGTGCTGGGTGTGGAGCTTGTTTGGGATTAACATCAGTGGGCTTCCATATAGGTTGAGTTAAGGGGCCAGGGCTGAGGGCTGATAGAGGAACTCCTGGAAAGCCAGTCTTTTCATTTAACAACTGCAAGATAGAGACATTGTTTTATAAATTGTTTTTTTTTTTCCTTCTAATAGTATCATGGGAGATATCTAGAAGATATGATTTCTTCAGTGACTTCAAGTTTTAAATGGAAAGACTCAGCTGATCTTCAGTCATGTGATTGGAGGTACAAACATCCTCAGTTCATAAATTTATTTGAGCAGCTCTAGGAAAGAGTGTTATGCCTATGCAAAGGAGATTTTTAAAACATTTTTTTAGATTTGACTACAGTTGACATGCAATGTTATATTTGTTTCAGGTGTACACCAGAAGTGGTTCAACTTCTCTGTATGCTATGCAGTACTCACAAATGTGTATATATACACATATACTCACACACCCCATCTTCGTTTTCCATTTATCTATTGATGGACACTTGGACTGCTTCCTTATCTTAGTTGCTGTAAACAATGCTGCAGAGTTGCCTGGGTGGCTCAGTGTTGAGTGTTGAGTGCCTTTGGCTCAGGGCATGATCCTGAGGTCCTGGGATCAAGCCCTGCTTCTGGCTCCCCACAGGGAGCCTGCTTCTCTCTGTTCCTCATGAATAAATAAAATCTTTAAAAAACAAACAAACAGGGACGCCCGGGTGGCTCAGTGGTTGAGCGCCTGCCTTCCGCCCACGATGTGATCCTGGAGTCCCTGGATGAGTCCCACATACGGTTCCCTGCATGAAGCCTGCTTCTCTCTCTGTCTATGTCTCTACCTCTCTCTCTTTCTCTCTCTCTGTGTCACTCATGGCTAAATAAAATCTTAAAAACAAACAAAACAAAAAAACCAATGCTGCAGTAAACATAGGCATGCATGTATCTTTTCAAATTAGTGTTTTCATTTTCTTTGGGTAAATATTTAGTGGTGCAATTACTGGATCATATGGTAATTCCATTTTTAATTTTTTGAGGAAACTCCATCCTGTTTTCCACAGTGGCTGCACCAGTTTGCATTCCCACCGACAGTGCACAAGGGTTCCGTTTTCTCTACATCCTCACCAACATACCTGTTACTTCTTGTCTTTTTGATTTTTAGTCATTCTGACAGGTGTAAGGTGGTATCTCATGGTGGTTTTCTTTCTTTTCTTTACTTGACAGAGATAGCGAGAGATCAAGAGCAGGAGGGAGAAGTAGAAGCAGGCTGCCTGCTGAGCAGGGAGCCTGATGCGGGGCTTGATCCCAGGACCCTGGGATTGTGACCTGAGCTGAAGGCAGATGCTTAATCAACTGAGCCATCCAGGTGCTCCTCATGGTGGTTTTTATTTGTATTTCCCTGATGATCTTTTCACCTGTTGGCCATCTGTGTGTCTTCTTTGGAAAAATGTCTATTCGGGATCTCTGTCCTTTTTTTTTTAAATTTATTTATGATAGTCACATCACACACACACACAGAGAGAGAGAGAGAGGCAGAGACACAGGCAGAGGGAGAAGCAGGCTCCATGAACCGGGAGCCTGACGTGGGATTCGATCCCGGGTCTCCAGGATCACGCCCTGCGCCAAAGGCAGGTGCTAAACCGCTGCGCCACCCAGGGATCCCCTCTGTCCATTTTTTAAGTCAGTTTTTGTTTTTTTGGTGTTGAGTTGTATAAGTTCTTTATCATATTTTGGATATTAACCCCATATCAGATATGTCATTTGAGGATACTTTCTCCCATTCAGTAAGTTGCCTTTTTTTTTTTTTTTACCCTTTGCTGTACAAAAGGTTTTTATTTTGATAGTCCCAATAGTTTAGTTTATGCAAAGAAAGTTTTTTGTTTGCTTGCTTCTGCTCAGGTGCTATGTAAGTTCTATTATCTTTAGATACGAGATGTAAATTAGAGTGTTACAGGAGATACTTGATCTTGCTCTTCAGGGAGCAATAGATATTTTAATCTTTTCAAGTAGAGACTCCCTCAAAGTCTTACCCTGTAGAAACTTTTTTATTCTAAAGCTTCCTCTGAATTTTGACTCCAGGATCTTTTTTTTTTTTTTTAATTTTTTTAAATTTATTTATGATAGTCACACAGAGAGAGGGAGAGGCAGAGACACAGGCAGAGGGAGAAGCAGGCTCCATGCACCGGGAGCCCAATGTGGGATTCGATCCCGGGTCTCCAGGATCACGCCCTGGGCCAAAGGCAGGCGCCAAACCACTGCGCCACCCAGGGATCCCGACTCCAGGATCTTTAAAGAACTATGCATCTGTACCATGGGAAGCCTGCCTGGAAGCATGGTCAGAAATTGTGCATTTTATCTGAAGGCTTCATGCATATTTCACATTCTATTCTAATAGATCTCTTTGTTATAATAACAGTAAACTTACTACCATAAAGTAATAGGATTCTCCAGGAAGATAGAACGTGTTTGTTTAGATTGTGCTGGGCAATTTGGCGTGGGCACAACAGGGAACCTGAGATACTGATTACTAAGTGGTTGGCACGCAGCTGGTGTTGAATTATGCACAAGGACAATCCTAGGACGAGGTGTTATTTATTCCATTCCCCAAACCAGGAAACCAAGGTTTGTAGAATTTGCATGATTGGCTCAGGTCAATCACCAAACAAATGACAGTCTCCACCCAGGTCAGCCCCACATCAAGAAGTCCTGCTTTCTGGACCTCTCTGGGCCACCTAGCACACCTCAGCACCCTTACCTGTGCTGGAACTCTGGAATACAGCCCTCACTCTTCAGGTAGCCTAGGATTTACGCCACCCCTGTTGGACTTTAAAGCACCACCCTTTCAAATCAAATCAAATCAAATCAAATCACATCACATTATGGGCAAGAGTGACAAGAAAGGACAACCCTATGTATATTCTCCTTTCTATTTGGAAGTAAACATCTAAGGCTCCAGGAGTAACTAGAATTATTAGTTGTTGGAAACACCCCTCTTAGCAGATCTTCCTTCCACACTCTGTTATGAGGAAGGCTGTGATCTCTTATTCCCACATTCCCAACATGGTGGGACTTAGGGGCCCTGCAGTTTGAAGGAATAACCTGTGTAAAGTGGAGAAGGGGCTCTGGTTACAGTTTAGGAAACATTGGGCTGCCGATAGGTAGCCCAGACCCTTTCTGGCAGGACTTCGCAGAGCCTTGAATTTACTAACGTGTGGTGGGACTCTCCAAAATGTGACTTTGGGATTTGGCAGCAATGGGGACCATCTTTCAGGGCTGGTGTCTCAGAGGCACCTCCTGAGAAGCAAAGAATAGTCTCATTTTGTCGCTTCAATTTTCCTTCAGAATCCCAGAGGCAAGATCCTTCCATGGATAAGTGTCACAGGCAGGAGTTTCTGTACAGGGCTCTAGGGCACTGTGTGTGTGTGTGTATGTACAGAGCCAGAGCCCAGCCTCCCAGGTTCTGGATGGATTGGAACAGGGAGATCTGCCAGCAGGCCATTGCAGTAATGTTCAGGCTTGGGGTGAGGTGGTGATGGGTGTAGGGGAAGCACAAAGCAGACACATACAGACCCCCCAGCTCTGCCACTTCAGGATGGAACCTTGGGCAGCAGATCCCTCCTCTGCCTCAGCTCTTCATTTGCAAAATGGGAGCACATACTTCCTAGAGTCTTTGTGGACATGTAAGGAATAATAAACATGAAGTGCATGGCATAAGACCTGGTATACAGTAAGTACTTAACAAACATTAGCCTTTATTATCATTTGGCAATTTCTTTGATCTGTTGAAAGATTGCTGTATGCCTTCTGCTGTGTTTATGCTTGATTTACAAAAGTGCCCTATGGCCAGAATAATTTTTTTTTTAACACTTGCTGGTGAAGGGGGTCAGGGAGCCTGTATGAGGACCATTGAGAAATCTGAAAAGACCTGGGTTTTAGGCCCCTCTACCCTCATGGAGTTTACTTTCTAGTGGGGAAGATGGCTGTGCATGTAAAGTGACCTCATACATGACTGCAGTCTGTGATGAGTGCAGGGAGGGAGAGGACAGGGAGCCATGAGGGCATAGAGCAGGGGCCTGGCATTCAGTGCAATATCTCTGACAGCTCTTTATGTCACAGGAAGAGGGAGGGAGCAGGGTAGTGGTGAAGACTCAGCTGCTTGTCCAGGTGGTTGCCCACTGCCTGACCTTGACATTCATATGCCGGAGACTCACTGGGGCAGAAGGACACTCCAGGGAGAAGGGAAGGATGGGCTGGACATTGCCCTGTGGAGCCAGGGGCAGTACAGAGCCAGTCCTTGTCCCGAGGAAGCTTACATTCCACAAGCAGAGATGAGCAAGTGTATTGGTGACAATAATGTCAGGTCAGCATGTGGTGACATGAAGAAAGGGGACATGTCATCAAGAATAAGACCCATGGGTGTCAGGGTGGGTCTGGGATGAGAACACTGGAGCAAAAACAGAAAAAGGAGCAAGAGATAACTATGTCAGGGGGCAGTGAAGGGAAAGAACATTCCAAAATATGGGCCCACATGCACAGAGGGCCTAGAGGAGGATCAGTGGCTGGAGATTGGGCAGGGGCCAGATCCTTAGGGACACGTAGACCACAAAGGAGTGCAATGAGAAGCCACTGAGAACGTGAAACTCCATTCTGCTCACTGCCAGAGTGACTTTGGGCAAGTTTAATTCTTGAACTCTTGAGATTATGCTTCAATTAAAAAAAAAAAAAAAAAAGACTTTTTTATGATACTGATCTCAGTATGCGTAGTACAGAGCCTGGCACACAGGAAGTACTAATAAATCTTAACTGTTGGTACTAATATACAGGTTTTAACCAGTAGACAGGGTGCCTTAACTTTTTGGCATAGAAGACAAGTTAACTTTTTTTTTTTTTAAGATTATTTATTTATATATAGAGAGACAGAAGACATACAAGTGGGAAGGGCAGGGAGAGAGAATTTCCAGCAGATTCCGCGCTGAGTGTAGAGCCTGACCTGGGGCTTGACACTGGGCTTGATCCCACGACCTCAAGATCACAACCTGAGCTGAAACCAAGAGTCTTAACCGGCTGTGCTATCCAGGTGCCCCAACTTTTTTATACATTCAGAGGTCAAGTTAATAGTATGGTGAACCCCATACTATTGTTTCCTTTGCTGTACAAAAGGTTTTTTTTTAATTTTATTTTTATTTTTTTTAATTTTTATTTATTTATGATAGTCACAGAGAGAGAGAGAGAGAGGCAGAGACACAGGCAGAGGGAGAAGCAGGCTCCATGCACCGGGAGCCTGACGTGGGATTCGACCCTGGGTCTGAGGGGATCGCGCCCTGGGCCAAAGGCAGGCGCTAAACCGCTGCGCCACCCAGGGATCCCTACAAAAGGTTTTTATTTTGATAGTCCCAATAGTGAGTATTCATCACTCTCTTCAATAACTATCACCTTTCTGTACTTCTAGTTTTATTTATCCACCATATAGCCTTTTCCCTGTATTTTCTCCATTCTACTGTGAAACATTTCAAATGTATAATGAAGTTGAAAGAATTGCATAGCAAGCACCCATACACCCCTCACATTTCACTTTAATTGCAGAGAAATTGCTCTCCCCTTGAGTACTTCAGCAGCCTGGCATTAACTAGAGTTCTGGGGTCAAGAGTGGGAGTGAATACTTTAGTATTCATCTAGTATTTTATCTAGTATTTTAGTATTTAGTATCGAAAAGAGATAGATTTTTAAAAAACCATTGCCATGATTGTTTCCAACACAATAGTAGTATTTCCTTAACTAAGTACCCAGTTCATGCTCACTGCCCTCTGACCATCTGAGATGTTGAGCACTTGGTCTCTTCCAATCAGGACCCACAAAAAAAGTCCTATTAAGTCTCTCTTCATCTGTGATAGCCAACCCCTGCCTTTATTAAATACCAGTTACTTATTGAAGAAACTCAGTCATTTGTCCCATGGAATTTGCAGCATTTTGGATGTGGCTGATTACACACGTCTCAAGTGTCATTTAACATCTTTCTCTCTCCCTAGAGATTAGTGCTTAGGTCTTAGAGGCTTGACTCAATTGAGGTCCAAGTCCTTCACAAGAATACTTCAAAGGTGCTGCCATCTTGCTGGGTGATGTCTACTGTGTCACATCGAGAGGATCATAACGTCAGGTTATCCCACTTCTGGTGATGTGAACTCATCAGTGAGCGTGAGAACCAATGATCTCCATTGGAAAGTTTCCAGCAGCCTTTCACTATATAGTTTATAAGCCATGGACAATCAGAGCCTACCTAGGTCAATATAATTTCCTTACTGGTTGCAAATGTGGTTTCCTACTTCTCCATCCTCGTTCACTTATTAGCTATCATACTATAACATACAACTCTCTCATTCTATAACAACAACCATCTGGCAACCCTGAAACGTGGGGCATTTTTTCTTTTTCTTTTCTTTTCTTTTTTTTTTTTTTTTGGTAAGTCAGTTTTCAGAGTCATGAGTGGTGCCATTGCAAGCTCCTGAGATATTGGTGAGGTTGTTTTTGTTTTGAGGAACATGATGACCACATGATTTTTGAGACTGCTTGGATGTATTTCAGTCCACTGCAACAATCATATTTTCACGGGCCCAGGCATCGGTTTGGCAGGGCAAGCCCCTTCAGGGTCTTTGCTTTCAGGCAGGACAAAAAATGGCAGCTCAAGGTGTACATTTCTGCCCCAGCCCTGGAATGAGCCATTTTCCCAAGCAGTCCTGGTTCCTTCTAGTGGGAAACGTGCTTAGAAATCGTAACCCTGGGACAAGGAATATTTTACAGGTTCCTCCTGGCTTCTCTGTGCTTCATAGACTGGGGTCAGGGAGCTGGGTCAAGAGGCTTATACAGTGGTTCAAATAAGTGATAACAGTGGCTTGACCTTGATCTTAGATAAAGCTCTTAGCGTAATGCTTGTGTGTTGTGGAAAGTATGACAAATATTAGAAGACTTTTTTTTTTTAAGATTTTATTTATTTATTCATGAGAGACACACAGAGAAGCAGAGACACAGGCAGAGGGAGAAGCAGGCTCCATACAGGGAGCCCAATGTGGGACTTGATCCCAGGACTCCAGGATCACGCCCCAGACTGAAGGCAGGCACCAAACTGCTGAGCCACCCAGGGTTCCCCAGAAGACTTCTTTTTTTAAGATTTTATTTATTTGAACAAGAGAGAGAGCACAAGCAGGGGGAGTGGCAGGGAGAGGGAGAAAGCAGGTTCCCCATTGAGCAGAGAGCCCCATGTGGGGCTCAATCCTTGGACCCTGGGATCGTGATCTGAGCCAAAGGCATAGATGCTTTGGATAGATAGATGCTTCACTGACTGAGCCACCCAGGCATCCCTAGAACACTCTTCATTTGCATTGTTTATATTAATTCATGTAAACTTCACCAAAAACTCTGAGGAAGCCATTCTTGTCATCCCCACTGAATACATGAGAAAACCAAGGTTCAGAGAGGTGAGGAAATTTGCTGAAGGTCACACCGGAAGTAAAGAGCAGAAACAGAACTTGGAGCTAGCCACTCCAGATTCCATACTCCAACCAATATGCTGTGTTGCCCACTGAGGTCTTAATTCCAAACTCGGAAATGACTTAGTTTCTGGCAGAAAACATGACCTGCCAGTGAGGGCTCCAGGGTGGGGCCGTGCTTTGGACCCTCTCCCCACCCTGAGAGGTTTCCGCAACATTGCCCTGTAGCAGGTGCAAATGGCCCTCAAGACTGCTAGTGCTGCCCTCTGTCCACACAACCTACAAGCTCGTCCAGGCACAGGTCCTTTACTAGAGACCTTGTGAGGTTGGCATCCTTCAAAACTGAGAAGTCCAGAGGTCCGGAGACTCAAGTATGGAACTGACACTGCGGAGTGTCCTGGCTGCTGGTGTTGTCAAGGCTTGAATCCCTAGACCCTCCGATTCTCTGTCTAGAGCCATTTTTGCTTTTCGTTCTGGAAGGGAGAGGACAGAGGAGAGGTTGCTCCTTTTTAGAGTGGCAGATCACCCATGGGACTCTGCTGATTCCTCCCAGCATTGGCCATCAGATTGCCAAAGCTGGCAGGAAGTGCTCGGATGGCCTGGAAGAAGAGCACAGGTCCCCAGAAGGTCAAGTTGACTCAGGTTGGGAGGAGTTAGTTACATCACCACTTTTCAGGCTGGTTGGGGCAGTGGCTCTGCCTCAGGACTAGGCTGGAGGGAGGCCCTCGGCCAGCGGAGCCAGGGGCAGTTGGTGGAAGGAGGAGCCACCATGTCTCAGCTCAACATGAAGGAGAAGGCTTGTGCAAAGCCCCTTGGTCTCCAAGGCAGTGGCTGCCCTGTACTACCCTGAGCAGCAGAATTAATGAGAAGAACTACAGTAATCAACAGCAGCTCCTGAGGGCATGTTTCATTTATGCCAAGCTAAGCAATCTACCCACATGAGTGCATTGTCCTGCCCCCTCGGGGTGCCAAGGTCTATACTGTTACTATCCCCATTTTACAGATGGAATGACTGAGCTTGGGTTAACTGCTCTGCCTGTAGTCACATGGTTTGTTGGGGGTTGGGCTGATTTTCCAGGCTGTCCAACTGCAGCATCTGTTCACTCTTTTTTTTTTTTTTTAATTTTATTTATTTATTTATGATAGTCACACACAGAGAGAGAGAGGGGCAGAGACACAGGCAGAGAGAGAAGCAGACTCCACGCACCGGGAGCCCGACGTGGGATTCGATCCTGGGTCTCCAGGATCGCGCCCTGGGCCAAAGGCAGGCGCCAAACCGCTGCGCCACCCAGGGATCCCGCATCTGTTCACTCTTGCCCTGTAGCTCTCCCATTGCTCCAAGGAGATGTGAGTCCCTTATGCCTTTTGCGAAACTGCAGTCGTATGTCCCTGTCTGCTGCTCCACCTCCTCTACCCCTTTCTCAGTGCCGGTGGGTAGGGTGGGGTGGGGGTTGTGTGGTTCCCGAAAGTGCCAAAATTCCTGGCTCCTGCTTCTAGCCTTTTGTGCCTCTTGCACCATATGCCACTAGCACTCTTCCTTGCCCTTGCCTGGCTAAGTCACACTCCTTTCTGGTGAAGCAGAAACATCCTACATTGAGAAAGCCATCCCTGACCTGGCAGAAGGAGGTAGGTCCCCTGTGGCATGTTTTTCTGGTGTCACAGCAAGGGCTTCTTTGTGGTAACTCCTAGCTGTGCCGTGAGATTGTAAATCCTGCACAGGTGGGGCCGTCCTTGCGCTGTTTGCTCCATGCCCCCTGCAGCCGGCACCATGCCTGGCAGGTGCTCAGGAAATAATCAGCTGATGAATGAGTGAATGGGAGAGGAAAGCAAATTCCTGGTCCAGAAGGAATAGAGAACGGATAGAGTTCCATCTGCAAAGGTGGCCGGGTCCCAGGTCCTAGGTCATGTCCGACCATCAACTTAGGCATAAGGATGGCTCAGGTGAGGCTCTGGTGGGACAAGTGAGCCCGCTGAGCCTTTGAGACAGCTGAACAAGTTTTCCCTTGGAGGTAGGGAGCTGTCTCTGACATTTCTCCAAGGCAGGGGCCTGGATGGAACATTGGGGCCAGTTTTGCCTGGGCCAGCAGATCAACCCCATCAAAAGATGGGTTTGGCTCACTAGGTGTTAATTGAGCACCTGCAGTCAGTGGGCCAGGGAAAACCAAAATTCACAGACTTTTCATAAATGTGTTCTTCCTGTGGCCAGGAATGTGTCTCCAAATCAGTGGCCTCAGGTACTGCACACCTGCTCAGACAGTTTGGGATTCGGTCCCAAAGCAGAGACATGTGGATAATCTATGCTTACTGGGGGGCAGACCGGGTGGCTCAGCGGTTTAGCACCACCTCCGGCCCAGGATGTAATCCTGGAGACCGGGATCGAGTCCCATGTCGGGCTGCCTACATGGAGCCTGCTTCTCCCTCTGCCTGTGTCTCTGCCTCTCTGTCTCTCTGTCTCTGTTTCATGAATGAATGAATGAATGAATGAATGAATAAATAAATAAATAAATAAATAAATAAATAAATAAATAAATAAATCAAATCTTTGTTTTAAAAAATCTATGCTTACTAGGTATTCTCCAGAGATGTAGATGTTCTGATGAGTGTTTAGTATGGAGTCATGTCCAGACTTTGGACTCATTCAATCAGTTGAATCACTAGCCTGCTAACTAACCTCCACCTATTACAAATACAGGCTTTGGAGTCTGGCAGAGCAGGGTTGAATTCCATGTGCTTCCAAGCTGTGTGACTTTGGTCGAATCACTCCCTTTTCTGGGCATTGGGTTTTCATGTCCAATCTGTGAAATGGGATGAGAATACTCCTTCCCTGGGGTGCTGGGTGGCTTAGTCACTTAAGCATCTGACTCCTGGTTTTGGCTCAGGTCATGATCTTGAGTGATGGTCTCAGGTTTGTGAGATTGAGCCCTGCGTGGAGCCCCGATGTTGGGGCATCTGCTCTTTTCTCCGTCCCTCTGCTCCTCTCCCTCCTCTCTCTTTATAAATCTTAAAAAAAAAAAAAAAAAAAAAAAAAAAAGATACTACTTCCCCTGCAGAACTTCTGGGAGGAGTAAAGGAGAACCTGAATACCTGAATATAAGACAGTCACTATGTTGGAAGATGCCATGTTACTTACCAACATGAGGTGCATTAGCCATTATGGTTAGGGAGTTAGGGACAGCAGGGTCTGTTCGAGGGGAGGGTTGCAATTCTCTTGCTCTCCCTGGGCATTTTTCCTTCTGGGGTGAGGAAGTATGACCTCTCATGAGCCCAGTGTCCTCAGCCCAGTCATAGGGGAAGGCGAGACTCTCGGATTATTTCTTCCTCCATTGTCACCTGCATTGTCACAGATCTTCAGGTGCAAAAAATTAAAGAAAATAAATGAGTATCCTTTACAGTAGAACACTAATTGCTGTTCCTGGTTAAGTAACTTTTTTTTTTTAATTTTTATTTATTTATGATAGTTACAGAGAGAGAGAGAGGCAGAGACACAGGCAGAGGGAGAAGCAGGCTCCATGCACCGGGAGCCCGATGTGGGATTCGATCCCGGGTCTCCAGGATCGCGCCCTGGGCCAAAGGCAGGCGCCAAACCGCTGCGCCACCCAGGGATCCCCTGGTTAAGTAACTTTGATAGCGCTCCCATCTTTAGCCAGTGGAGTTAGTTTACCATGTAGCATGGTGCCAAGAGCAACTGCTCGAGACATCCTGTCCCCCTCAGTAGCCTGGTGAACTCCTGTTCATCCCTCAGAGACCCAGAGCCATTATCTCTTTTAGCTCCCCATCATTACTACCCCTAGAAGGATTTGGCTTTTCCTGATTGTGGGATTCTAGTGGATAGGTCTCGATTTGAAAGTCTTGATCTTTATTTGAGCAGGACTCTCCTGTCTCCCCCAAAGCCTAGAGAAGTGGTTCTGATATTTCTTTCTTGGTTGCATTTAAGTCTCTTAGCAGTGGACACGGGTTTATGAATCAGCTCACAGCTCTTAAGAAACCAACCAGTTGGGGGATGCCTGGGTGGCTCAGTGGTTGAGCATCTGCCTTGGGCTCAGGTTGTGATCCTGGGGTCCTGGAATCGAGTCCCACATCAGGCTCCCCATAGGGCGTCTGCTTCTTTCTCTGCCTATGTCTCTGCCTGCCTCTCTGTGTCTCTCACGAATGAATAAATAAAATCTTAAAAACAACAACAACAAAAAACAAGTAGTACTGGGCAGTCACTTCCCACATGTCCTGACTCGGGACCTTTTTCAGGACTTATGGAGGGAAATCCGGCCCCAAGAGTGAGAGCATATGAGGATTAAGAGTGTGGGCTTCCAAAAAATAAATAAATAAATAATAAAATAAAAATTAAAAAAAAAAAAAAAAGTGTGGTCTTCCAAGTGAGGCCACCTGGGTCATAGACGTGTGAGCTTGGGGAGTGACTGAGCCTGTTTCCTTACCTACAGAGAGGAGTAAGATGTGGCCACCATGCAGAGGGCTGCAAGGAGAAGTCGATGGGATGACACCTATAAAGCTCGTAGCACAAGGGCTGTGATAGCTTGGGTGCTCAGCAGACGCTGGTGACAGAAAAACACTCCCAGTGATTTATTAGGTATCACTTCTGATCCCCGACAGCATTCTCCAGCATCCTCTTCTCCCTTTCCTTAACCCTTATGTTGGCTTTAAGAAAAAAAAATCTCTTCCTGAATAACATAAAATGTGACCCCCTCTCAAAAAACAGCAGCAGCAGTAACTAAACCATACAGAGTCCTTGGGAATATTCCCATGGGATCAGGGAACCGATGAGAAGTTAGCCCAGTTAGCCTAAGCTGCTGAGGCCCCAGAGATCTCCGCCCTTCGAGAAGCACCTGCTCTGCAGTGCCGGCCCTAAGCAGCTTGAGGCTGGGGGGCTGAGGAGCTGATGAGTCCTGGGGCTGTCCCATGTGCCGGGGTGGGGGTGGGGCGGGTACCTGCTTGTCCCATTTGGGCTGGCCGATCCTTGGGGAGTGGCCCCAATGCCTGACTGGTGGCACACTGGCGCCTATTACCCAGATGTGAGCCCGTTGTGTCCATTTGTAGAGGAGAAAGCTCAGTGTCGGTCATCTGCCTTGTTCTTTGTGTTTCACTGCCCCAAGACAGGGAAGGTTGTGTTCAGTGACTATGTAGACCTAGTAATCTAAGATGGGTGGGACTTTGTCCTTTCCCTTCTTTTCTAGATAGAGAAACTCAGGCTCACAGAGAGAACTTGATTTGTCTGAGATGACACTGGGTGGTGGGGTGTCGCTGTGGCGACCCAGCCTACCCTGGGTCCTCAGCGAGGCTGCTCACAGTGCTTTCTAGGATGAACCATACTGGACATTGTACTTAGTCTGTGTCCTGCGTGGGTGATCACCTTGGACTCCTGACAGCTCTGTCTCAATAAATACATCCTTACCCTATGTTGCAAATGAGTGACCTGAGGCTCAGGGAGGGTATTGTATTGCCCAAGGCTCTGCTTCTAGGTGGCAGAGCTGAGATGTGGACCCAGGTCACCTTCCAGGGCACCAGACGAGGTGCTCAAGGATGGATTTTTGCTGTGAAAGGTGCCCTGGTATAGAAAGAGCACTGACCTGGAGATGGGCCCTTAGTGCTGGTCATGGCTACGTCGCTAATTTCACGTGGGACCTCTGGCCTCTGCTCATTTAAAAATAAGGACACTGGATTCTCTGATCCCCATGTGTCCCTTCCTAGGCTGTAGGCTGGAACAGATGGATTTTTGGGAAACAGGGTGACCTGTGACACCCCCCTGTTCCTGCAGGCCGGAGTGCGGGTTAAGGTATTCCCCACTCAACTTTGAAGGCTTGAGCAGCTTCACGTGGCTGCCTCCTGTCACCTTAATTATCTCTGAATTAACAAAAGGACCTTGTGCCATCCATCTGCCAGCTAGAGAGTTCCTGGCTACCCACCCTTCATCCTGATGCTCTGCTTCTCTTTCCATCAGGCCTAAGTTGGCCAAACGCAGGCAAAGTGTCTGATGGATGAACACAGAGGAACAGAAGGCACTTGTTGATTAGGGGAGCATTTAAAACATATTCCAGACAGGTTTGGGTGAGAGGTTGATTGTGTAAGCAGTAAAGTAGGCCTAAGTACAGGATTGGCAAGCTAGGGGAGGTGGTCAGGCTGGCCAGCCCTAGAGGAGGAGAGCCTTTCTCAGGTAGCTTGAGGTCAGGGAGGCTGAGCACGGATCTTTACAAGTGACTTATATTTGTGGGTGATGAACAAGAGCATGGCTCACTTGGGTGAAAAGTCACCCGTGCTGGAACACTGGCCAGCCAGACTCCTCCCCCATGGCCTGATGCATGATACCAGTCTCCTGCTGAAAAGTGACACCCTGTGAGCTGGGTTCCCCTAGTCACCCTGTGGGGCCTTGTCAGACCCACATGACAAAGGAGCTGGTGGCAGTGGCCACAGTCATGGTAAGTGGCAGCATATACTCAGGAGTGCATCTTGGTGGGAGGAAAAATCCTAGTGCGGAACAGGATTGCTGCTTTAATACTGACACTCTGACCCCTCCCTCAGTCCCTCAGAGACCTTGCCAGGTATGGGTGTGTGTTGCAAGGGTGGGGAACAGCTGGAAAGAAATCATGATCACCGCCCCCACACACCTCCTCTAGTCTTCATTTGGTCACTGTGCCGCACTTAGTACCGAGTGGTTTCCTGCATTCATTGTGACCGGACTCATGATTGCTCTGGCACCTGGCGCCTACTGCTTGGGTTTGTTTGACAAGAAATAAAAATAGCTCCAGCCGAGCTCGGTTTTCAGGTCGGCTGGATTATTTCAGCGAAGGGCAACAGCTCGGCATGGCATGGTCCACAGAACTTCACTGGAGGACTCCTCTGGCCTTTACTGTTTGTGAGATCAAACCACCTGCACAGTGCTCCTCCTGGACCACTGTGCATGTCTGGCATTGTTAGTCTATGTGTCGCTCAGCTGCTCCATCTTCCAGGGACACAGCCAGGTGTCTGATTTTACAATTGTATACATGTGCTCATTGTAACACTGTCCCTTTTATGAAATGTATTTGTATCCACTTCTGGTGGTGGGGTAGTGCAAAAGGCATAGGTGTCAGGAGTGGATTTGAGCAAAGTCAAGGTACTGAGCTTCTCTGAGCCACAGTTTACTGAACTGTGAAATGGAAGCAAAGTACAACAGCCATACTAATACCCATCACAGTCACTCTGAGGACTGGAGGCTGACAGACACTCTACACTCATGATGTGTACATATGTTTCGATGCTTTCTGTTTATGTTATGCCAAGAGCAGATAAATGCAAGTAAATGGGGCATGAGTTAGTATCCCTATTTTGCAGATGGGGAAACTGAGGCCCAGAGTTTGTTTGGAAAGCTTTCTCACACAGTTCCCCCTTTTATGTCCTTGTACTTACTGAGGGAAAGTTTTTGTGTGGTGGCCTTTATTTATTTATTTTTTAAAGATTTTATTTATTTATTCATAGAGACACACAGAGAGAGAGAGAGAGAGAGAGGCAGAGACACAGGCAGAGGGAGAAGCAGGCTCCATGCAGTGAGCCCGATGTGGGACTTGATCCCGGGTCTCCAGGATCGCACCCCGGGCTGCAGGCAGCGCTAAACCGCTGCGCCACTGGGGCTGCCCCTGTGGTGGCCTTTAGATCCCACATCATTACTCTGCAAAAAAGAAAGGGTCCATAGGTTTTCTGTGCAGGTAACCTCTGTAAGATAGATATGGGGTGTTAGATTCATGGCTCCTTTCAGAATAACAGCAGATCTTAAAGGATTTGCTGGGTGAGGTGGGAGGGGCTGAACTGGAGAGAATTGCTGGTTATTCTGTTCATTAGAGATTCCAATTCAGAGCTTGGCAGCTCCATGCGCCTACCTACCATGAGTGTACCTCCCCACCTTGCCCATCTGCCCTCCCCTCACCTCTCTCTGTGTGCCACATGGCTGGCCTTCTATCTGCAGTCTCACTAGCCACTCCTCCAGCCAGCCAGGATTTCCTGAGCAAGTTTTCCCATAGAGCTTACGTGATGCAAAACTTGCCTAGTTTGGTTGGTTCTCCAGTGGGGATCAATGTAAAGAAACTTTCTCAGTGTTCTCAAACTCCAATCCACTACAGCATGGTTTTTGCCTTGATGTGGCTCTTCTGTTTTCTGGGCAGTGACTGAAGTGTCTTTCTCTTTGGGGTAAGGAGATGCTGGCAGTTTAGGTTTATCCACCTAAACTATTTCTTAGATCCCATGATTTCAAATGTGCACATTTAAAATGTACCTATGGGCAGCCTGGGTGGCTCAGCGGTTTGGTGCCTGCCTTTGGCCCAGGGTGTGATCCTGGAAACCCAGGATCAAGTCCCACATCGGGCTCCCTACGTGGAGCCTGCTTCTCCCTCTGCCTGTGTCTGTGCCTCTCTCTCTCTCTCTCTTTAAAGATTTTAAAGAAAATCTTTAAAAAAATAAAAATAAAATGTACCTAAAGTTGGTCACATTGGTATAAAGTGTCCTGCTTGGGCCGCCTGGGTGGCTCAGTTGGTTAAGCAAGCGTCTGCCTTCGGCTCAGATCATGATCCCAGGGTCCTGGGATGGAGCCCTGAGTTGGGCTCCCTGCTCAGCGGGGAGCCTTCTTCTCCCCCTCTCTGCTGCTCCCCCCCCCTTGTACTCTCTTGCTCTTTCTCAAATAAATAAATAAATAAATAAATAAATAAATAAATATTATATATATTATATATATGTGTGTGTGTATATATATATGCATACATTTTTTTAAAGATTTTATTTATTTATTCATTAGCGACACACACAGAGAGAGAGAGGCAGAGACACAGGCAGAGGGAGAAGCAGGCTCCACACAGGGAGCCCGATGGGACCCGATCCCTGGTCCCCAGGATCACACCCTGGGCCAAAGGCAGGCGCTAAATTGCTGAGCCACCCAGGGATTCCCTATATTTTTAAATAAAGTGTCCTGCCTGATACTCTATACATCAGAGCTGCTCTAGAGATACTGCTTGTTCCCCTGGCATTCCTGATACAGTTTTGAAAATTCAAAATTCAAAATAAAAATTCCAGGTAGTCGTGAGCCATCAGTTGGTGCTCAGTGTATATGCATGGATTTATCATTTATTCAGTACACCCTTTGGGGGTACTTACCCTGTACCCCCACACCAAGTGGGCACAAGTTTCCTGAAATGAATGGCAATTGGTGCATGTCTCTAAGGGTCTCTGAATCAGCCCAGGGAGACCAGTGAACATTGCTTCTCTGCTGTGTTGTCTTTGTTGCCATGATGGAGGTCTGTGGACTCCTACTTTGTCATGCCCTCCTGCCTAGGAAGGATGTAGCACTTTAGCCTGTTTGGCTGCCAAGGAAGCTAGAAGCATTTGCAACAGTTTTGGTGATGCCATCTGCCAATGATGAATATCCAAATCTGTCCTTAGAGGGCATGTGTGAGTCAACACTTTCAGGACTCTGATGTCTCTCTCTTTTTTTTTTTTAGATTTTATTTATTCATGAGGGTCACAGAAAGAGGGAGAGATATAGGCAGAGGGAGAAGCAGGCTCTCTGTGGGGAGCCTGATGTAGGACTGGATCCCAGGACCCCAGGATCATGTCCTGAGCTGAAGACGGACACTCAACCACTGAGCCACCCAGGCGTCCCAGGACTCTGACCTCTCTTGCTGACTCTTTTACAACTTTTTGTGAACCTGCTATATGTAAGAGATGAGTCCCCAGAAGGACCTCACCGATCCTAGACCTAGGAGGTCCTAGACCTAGGGGGGTCCAGACCTAGGAGGATCTCACCATTTAGAAATGGGAGGAAGAGGGAGGGAAGAGACCTGGGAGTGTAGATCAGTTGTCGCCCGAGGGCATTTTGTCCCCAGAGGTGGCTGGCAAGGTCTGGAGACATTTTTGGTTGTCACAACTAAGGTAAGGAGTGCTCCTGGCATCTGATGGGTGGAGGGAGACAAGGGATGCCACTGAACACCCTGCAATGCACAGGATGCCCCCCACCCCAACACGTATACACCGAGAATGCAACAGCCCCCGAAACCCATAGTGCTATGGTTGGGGAACCTTGGAGAGAGAGCAAGGTGAGGGCATCAGAAAGTTGGGTGTTGCTGTGAATGGTCATCTACCTGTATTTGTTTCAGCCCTTGCTTTCAATTTTTTGGGGGGCTACATCTAGGAATGGAGTTACTGGATTATAGAGCCAGTTGTTTATCCAATTTTTGAGAAACCACCAGACCTGGCATCTGCTTTATTTTACTTTAGTACATGTCCTCGCCAACTACTTGCTAGTTTCTTCTTTCCCTCCCTCCCTCCCTCCCTGCCTCCTTTTTTAAAAAAGATTTTATTTATTTATTCATGAGAGACACAGAGAGACAGAGGCAGAGACATTGGGAGAGGGAGAAGCAGGCTCCATGCAGGGAGCCCAGGATCACTCCCTGGGCCAAAGGGAAGCACTAAACCCCTGAGCCACCCAGGCATCCCCCTCCCTCCCTTCCTTCCTTCTTCCCTTCTTTCTCTCTCTCCCTCTCTTTCTCCCTCTCTCTCTGATTGTAGCCATCCTTGTGGGTGTGAAGTGATACATTGCAGTTTTGGTTTGCAGTTCTTTAAGGATAAAGGATACATCTTCTCAAGCTAGTGGCCATTTGTGTATCTTTTTTGGAGAAATGTCCAAGTCCTTTGCTCTCTTTAAAATCAAGTTGTCTTATTGTTCTTGAGTTATAAAACTTCTGTATATATATGCTGGATCCTAAATCATTATCAAATATGTGTTTTACAAATATTTTCTTCCAGTCTCTCAGCTGTCTTTTCACTTCCTTCAGAGTGCCCTTTGATGCGCAAGTGTTTAATTTGAATGAAGTCCACTTTATTTTTTATTTATGCTTATATTTCTGTGTCATATTTGAAAATCCATTGCCAACTCCAAGGTCATGAAGATTTACTCCTATATTTTCTCTTAAATTTTTTGTGGTTTTAGTTTTTTTTTTAAGATTTTATTTATTTATTCATAGAGAGAGAGAGAGAGAGAGAGAGAGACAGAGAGACAGAGACAGGCAGAGGGAGAAGCAGGCTCCATGCAGGGAGGCAGGGAGCCCGATGTGGGACCTGATCCCGGGTCTCCAGGATCACACCCTGGGCTGCAGGCGGCGCTAAACTGGGGCTGCCTGTGGTTTTAGTTCTTACATGAAGGTTGTTGATTCATTTTTTTTTAAATTTTTATTTATTTATGATAGTCACACACGGAGAGAGAGAGAGAGAGGCAGAGACACAGGCAGTGGGAGAAGCAGGCTCCATGCACCGGGAGCCTGACGTGGGATTCGATCCCAGGTCTCCAGGATCGCTCCCTGGGCCAAAGGCAGGCACCAAACTGCTGCGCCACCCAGAGATCCCTGTTGATTCATTTTTTAAAAAGATTTATTTATTTATTTTAGAGAGAGAGAGCGAGAGCGAGCACATAAGCAGGAAGGGCAGAGGGAAAGGGAGAGAGAATCTCAAAGAGACTCCATGCTGAGTACAGAGCCCAATGAGGAGCTTGATCTCACAACCCTGAGATCATGACCTGAGCCGAAATAAAGAGTCAGACGGTTAACCAACTGAACCACCCACATACCCTAGTTGTTGACTCATTTTGAGTTAATTTTTGTGTATGCTCTGAGTTAAAAGTCCAACCTCATTCTTTTGCTTGTGGGTGTCCTAGAACCCTAGGTTGGAAGAAACTATTCTTTCTCCTTTGAATGGTCTTTTTTTTCTTTATTTTTTAAAGTTTATTTTCTTTTTTTTTTTTTTTTTTTTAATTTTTTTTTTATTTATTTATGATAGTCACACAGAGAGAGAGAGAGAGAGAAAGAGAGAGAGAGAGAGAGAGAGGCAGAGACACAGGCAGAGGGAGAAGCAGGCTCCATGCACCAGGAGCCCAACGTGGGATTCGATCCCGGGTCTCCAGGATCACGCCCTGGGCCAAAGGCAGGCGCCAAACCGCTGCGCCACCCAGGGATCCCTAAAGTTTATTTTCTTCAGCAATCTCTATACCCCGTATGGGGCTTGAACTCAAAACCCTGAGATTAAGGGTTGCATGTTCTTCTGACTGAGCCAGCCAGGTGCCGCTCTCTCCCATTGAATGGTCTTAATATCTTCCTCAAAAATCTATTGGTCATAGATGTAGGGGTTTATTTTGGGGTCCTTCATTCTGTTCCATTGGTCTATATGACTGTCTTTATGCCAGTACCACATTATTTTGACTGTAGTTTCATAGTAAGTTTTGAAATTAGGAAATGTGAGTTCTCCAACTTTATTCTTCTTTAAGATTGTTTTGGCTATTTGGGTTCCCTTGAAGTTCCGTGTCTGTGTATTGCTTTAGGTCATAGGACCAGCTTAACAATAGAAAGTCTTCCAATCCATGAGCATGGGATGTCTTGCATTTATTTAGGTCTTCTTTAATTACTTTCAGCAATGTCTTGTACACCACCATTGTACAGATCTTTCACCTCCTTGGTTAAATTTATTCCTAGATATATATTTTTTTGGTTGCTATTGTAGATGGAATTCTTTTCTTAGTTTCCTTTTCAGATTGTTCATTGTTGGTGCACAGAAACACAACTAGTTGATCTCATATCCCACAATTCCGCTTTTGATTTGTTTATTACTCCTATTAGTTTTTTGTTTTGTTTTGTTTTTGTATGTGTGGATTCTTTAGGATTTTCTATATATAGATATCTCCAGCTTTTTTTTTTTTGATATCTCCAGCTTTTTGAAAGTTCATATTATGCCAGTTTGCTTTTGTAAAATACCTACATTAGATCTACATTAGTACCTATTTTTGCTAACTGGAGGAAACCTGAAGAGGATTTTTCCTTTTAGGAAAAAAAGGTGAAAAGTAAAAATAGCATTCAGTGTTTGTTTTGCAGAGAGCTGTTATAGAGGCAACACATACCTGAGCAGTGGCAGTGGTACCACCAAACTCCTTTGGCAAGAACTACACTCAGCATCTCAGCATTAAGCCACCATAGCTCTGAAGTATATCTGTGAGCATCTCAGCTTTGTCTTGATTTATTTTGTGCAAGATGTGTCCTAAGCTACCCAGAACAGCCTAGGAGAGGTAATTTTATGGATCTAGGAAAGCTTAAAAACATTTCCATATAAATTAATGGTCATTGTTTCTTTGCTTTATGTCATTCCAACTTATGAAAGGCTTCATAAAAACCTCTCTGCTTTTGGATAGCAGGGAAACCTATATAGGATCATGCCATCTAGGATTAGAGATGATTTTATCTCTTTGTTTCCAATTTGGATGGCTTTTATTTCTTTTTCTTGCCTAATTGCTTTGGCTAGGACCTCCAATACAACGTTGAATAGCAGTGGTGAAAATGGGTATCCTTGTCTTGTTCCCGATCTCAGGGGGAAAGCTTCCAGTTTTTCACCACTGAGTATATGTTAGCTGTAGGTTTTTCATAAATGTGTCTTATTACATTGAAGTTTCTTTCTGTCCCTACTTTTCCAACTGTTTTTATCATGAGAGTGTTACATTTTGCCAAATGCTTTTTTTAGTGTTGAGATGATCATGTGGTTTCCCTCCTTGTTCTAGGAATGTGGTTTGCTACATTGATTGATGCTGGACCACCCTTGACTGACTTTTCTTTAAAAGGAATCTTGATGGCCTTAAAAGAAAAAAAATCCTCCTGATCCTGGGTATAACTTGGAAAATACTCTTGACGACATTTCAGCAAATTCTGTTGCGAAAAGTCTGCAAGAAGTATGCAGATCAGAGAGTTCTTGGAAATCTTGAGAATTTTTCCACTTCCCTTAAAAATATAATGTTGAAATTTAAGAAGAAAAAATCTTTTAGATACTAGATTGATGTGTTTGAGCCCTGTTGTTGTTGTCATTGTTTTTTTAATACATCTGTATCCCAGTTTCAAAATTCATTCTCAAATTTCAACATGTTCGGGTTGTGTTTTTGTTTGCTTCTTAACAATACTTACTTCAAATAACAATGGTGTACTCATTAACAGGACAGAGTTAGTGTGGCAGGATGAGACATGGGTAAGAAATCAGAATATCTGAATTTGTATATTTGACAAAATGAATTTGTCTCTTAAGCTCTAACTTTAAAAAATTTATTTTTCATTTGAGAGAGAGAGAGAGAGCGTGAGTTGGGGGGCGGGGGTGAGGGTCGGGGAGAGGTGGAGGAGAGGAGAAACAGACTTACTCCCTGAACAGAGAGCCCAACATAGGACTCTATCTCAGAACCTGGAGATCATGACTTGAGCTGAAGGCAGATGCTTAACCATCTGAGCCACCCAAGTGCCCCAAACTCAATTTTTACTGGAAACTGTTCTAGACCCTGGAACAGAACAGACTCTCCTTGGTCTTGCTGGGTTTTTATTCTAGTTATAAGCATACGCCATGCATACCTAGCACTAGGAAGAAAAGCTAGAAAAGAAGCTCCTTCCAGAACCATGATGATGATTATGACAGTAATCCAGGAATGCAATGATGCTGGTGGTGGTGATGATGAAGATGATGATGATAGAAGCAATAGTTTGTTTATATCTATGAATTGGAATATAGTGAAGAGCCTTTGTTTCTTTTAGGGTTATAGCTTTATTGAGATATAGGTTCATATACCGTCCAGTTCACTCATGTCAACTATATACTTCAGTGGTTTTTAGTATGTTCATGGAGTTGTGTAACCATCACTACAATTTTAGAACATTTTCATCCCTTCAAACAGAAGCTCTGTACCATCCCACCAGCCTTAGGCTAGCTCCATCCCACCAGCCTTAGGCACCTTAACTAGCTCCATCCCACCAGCCTTAGGCAACCACTAACCTTTCTGTCTTTATGAATTTGCTTATTCTGGGATACATGGAATCATACAATGTAGTCTTTTGGGACTGGCTTCTTTCATTTGGCATAATGTTTTCTTTTCTTTTTTTAAGATGTTATTTATTCATGAGAGACACAGAGAGAGAGGCAGAGGCACAGGCTCCCTGTGAGTAGCCCAATGTGGGACTCCATCCCAGGACTCCAGGATCACGCCCTAAGCCAAAGGCAGACGCTCAACTGCTGAGCCACTCAGGCATCCCTATAATGTTTTCAAGATTCATCCATGTTGTAGCAATTCCAATGTTCCATTCCTTTTTTTTTTTTTAAGATTTTTTATTTATTCATTTGAGAGAGACAGAGCACAAGCAGGGGGAGAGGCAGTGGGAGAGGGAGAAGCAGACTCCCTGCTGAGCTGGAAGCCCGACATGGGGTTCAATCCCAGGACCTATAGATCATGACCTGAGGCAAAGACAGATGCTTACTCATCTGAGCCACCCAGGTGCCCCTCCATTCTTTTTTTTACAACTGAAAAATATTCCATTGTATGGATAGATCACCTTTTGTTTACCCATTCTTTAGTTAATGGACATTTGGATGGTTTTTACTTTTTGGGTCTTATGAGTCTATAACAAGAGCCCTTTAATAGGCATGATCTATTTTTCTCATCCATGCATGCTTATGATTTAAGATGAGTATGTGTTACTGTACCTAAATTAGAGGTAAGAAACTGACATCTTGGAGGCTTTCAGGAATGTGCCCAGGACCACAGAGCACGTTGTGGGCAGAGCCGCTCTGTCCACCTCCTTTCGCCTCTAGCGCTCTCAGCTGAATATACAGAGCCCTAGGTTCCTCTTGTCCCATGAACTTCTTTAAGACAGAAATACTCAATTTTGTAGACTCTAAAATATCTTTCCTTTTTTCCTTACAGGTTTTCTGAATGATCTTGCTTCTTTTTTATCTTGTTTGATTTTTTCCTGCTTGACCTTTTCCTGGATAAAAATCTGGGGGAAAATGACAGACTCTAAGCAAGTCACCAAGAATAAATCAGAAGGGAGCTGTATCCCAAGCCAGGAGCCTTTTCCAGCCTCAGACAGCTCAGGGGGGCCACCAAAGAAGAATGGTAACAGCAGCCCTCTGCCAGAGACTCCTAACCAGGCTGAATCAGCCTCCCACAAAGATCCCCAAGATGCTTGTGAGCAAAGAAATTCCAGGCCACCTCCACACCAGAATCTCCCAGGAAACCCCTGTTCCTCTGATGACACCCCTGCAGCACTCCAAGCCAATGAGACAGGGACCAAAGGCCTGAAGATCCCAGATACTAATGGCCTGTCATCTCCAGCCAAGCCCCAAGGCCAGCAAGCCAAACCCCTCTCCAAAGAAGACGAGAAGCAGGAGCACATCAAGAGGCAGCTGATGACCAACTTCATCCTGGGCTCCTTTGATGACAACTCCTCCGATGAGGACCCTGGTGCTGGCTGGTTCTGGGAGTCTTCCCGGAAGGGCAGCCGGGCCAGCCTGGGTGCCCTTTCCCTGGAGGCTGCTCCAACCATAGGCGAGCCTGAGCACCCCGGCCTTGCTATAAGGTAATGCGCCCTATATCCTTATGAGTGGGAGGCATGGAGTCAGGGTGGGGGCTGCACCCTATCCCCCAACTCAGCTGTCTGCTGATGCCTACATGCTGAGGGTAGTTATGATAAATGCAGAACACATAAGCCTTGTCTTCTTCCTTCCTCCCTTTCTTCCTTTCAAAATTATTTATTGAGCATCTACTGCACATACAGGGCCCTGTGTCAGGAGACTGTCTTTCTAGAACTTAGCCTAGTGTTTGGGGATGATGGCCTTATGTGTGACTCGTTATAATACAAGTTGGGTGAGCAAAGGCTGACAAAAGCCACACCGGATGATGAGGGCCTGGAGGGTAGGACAGTTTCCCAGCCTCCTGAAGAGACATTCATCTATTTGTTTGTGGGTTCTTTCAATGGGTAACTGGTAACTAAAGTTGTCAAAGCAGACACTCAGCCACTGGACCCCCAAGCAGCAGTTTGCTGGGTGCAGATGCCAGTAGGTCTACTACAGGTGGGTGTATCCTAGGTGTACACCTGGTGGCTTCGTTTGTTTTTGTTGTGTTCGAGCTTTGGCACCTCCCTTCCCAAAGTACAAACAATACAGTAGTTCTGGGTAGAAAACTCGGGAAACAGACAAGGAGGGAAAAGAACCACCTACCATCCCTTCACCGGTCAGAGCGTGCTCTGCTCCCCTTCCAGTGTTTCTTCCCTTCTCTTGGTCTGTTCCCTTCTCTGGGAGTGCAATCCCACTGGCTGTTCTTTTCAGCACCTCTTGTACTCCCTCCCAAATATGAGAAGCCTGGATGAGGAGGTGGCTTCTTGCATAGGCACCCACCTTCCCAGGGAGCTTAATTTGAACCCTGGTGACTAGAAGTAGAAAGTAGAGGAAAGAGAAAGGGCAAGTATTCCCCGTACTGACGATCTTCAGGGGGAAACCAGTTTGAGGTTCTGGAAGGGTTAAAGGAAGGGAAGGCTTGAAGGTCTGGTACAAAGTGTCAGAACTTGGTTCTGACCAAGGTCAGACAATGTCTTCATCTGGGCATCAATGGGATAATGCTTGTAAAGTATGCACAGTTTAGTACATAGTAGGTACTTAATAAGCAGTAGATTCCTCTATAGCTTCTTTCCTTGGCTTGTTCTTTGTCCCCCAAACACCCACTTTACCCACCACTTCACAGTTTGTACCAATTATCCGTTGATCCCTTAGAACGACAGTACAAGGCTGGTGGTGGCAGATCCCCATTTTACAGATGATAAAACTGGGGCTTGGAGGTGAAGTACTTTTCCCGAGACCACACAGCTAACAAGGGGCAGAGCCAAGCTTCGAGGCCAGGTCTGTCAGGCTGCACACTTGGTTTCATCGTGCCAGTGTGGTCCCTCCAGTGATCTCCAACATTTGCACCCCTCTAAACTGCTTCTTAACCTCAATGTGGCAATTTCGACAGGGATTAGGGAAAAGCAGATGAGATGAATTCACCCAAATTGACAAACATTAGAGATTATGTTGAAGTGGATGTTCAGTCGGGGTTGCTAAGTGGTATCTAAGTAGGACAGGTGGCAAGATACATTTATCACAACAGCCCCAGCAGGAAGCAAGATGGATATGTTTCTCCTTTCAAGGAGTGTCCCAGCAGGGAGATGGGAAAAATACAAACAAACAGGTAAACCGAGAAGATCATTTTTCAGCGTGCCTGGTGCCAGGAGGAAAGCAGGGTACAGGAGAGGGTGTACCTGAGGGGCTCTATTTTATTTTATTTTACTTTTTTTTAAGATTTTATTTTATTTATTCATGAGAGACACAGAGAGAGGGAGAGGGGCAGAGACATAGGCAGAGGGAGAAGCAGGCTCCATGCAGGGAGCCCGACATGGGACTCTACCCTGGATCTCCAGGATCAGGCCTGGGCTGAAGGCGGTGCTAAACGGCTGAGCCACCCGGGCTGCCCTAGGGGGATCTATTTTAGAATGAGGTGATCAGGTCAGGGGAGAGTTCTTGGAAGAGGCAACTTTCAAATTAGACTTGAGCAGGCCAACAGAAATTTCTGCCATTATAGAGTGTTCTAGAATGGAATGTCCTGGAACTGTGCTGTCCACTATCATAGCCATTAGTCATACATAACTATGGAAATTGACATGTGGCTAGTGTGACTGAAGAATTGAATTTTATTTTTTTTAATTTTCTTTAATTTTTATTTATTTATGATAGTCACAGAGAGAGAGAGAGGCAGAGACATAGGCAGAGGGAGAAGCAGGCTCCATGCACCGGGAGCCCGATGTGGGATTCGATCTTGGGTCTCCAAGATCACGCCCTGGGCCAAAGGCAGGCGCCAAACTGCTGCGCCACCCAGGGATCCTGAAGAATTGAATTTTAAAATTTGATTTTAATTACTTGAAATTTAAGTAGCATCATGTGGCTGTCAGCTATTAAATTAGCATAGCTCCAGCCCTAATGGGTAAGAAGCAGTCAACCATGTGAATTACTTCTACCAATGCTACTTATTTTTTTTAAGATTTTATTTATTCATTCATGAGCGACACAAAGAAAGAGGCAGAGACACAGACAGAGGGAGAAGTAGGCTCCTTGCAGGGAGCCGTATCCAGGACTCTGTCCTGGTCCCTGAGCCAAAGGCAGACGCTCAACCGCTGAGCCACCCAAGCATCCCTCTACCAACGATAATTAAAAACTCATGAAGACAGCAGGCATGCCCAAGTAGTAACATTCTTACTAGTATTATTCTCTCCTGAGTTTTGGATTCCCAGAATGTTGTGATGATCAAATGAACTAATGTTTCTAAGGTATTAAGCAAGAGAATAAAACACTCAATAAATGGTAGGTTAAAATATGGAGCTGGGGCAAGTCTCCCCACTGTCTCTGCACTACTCACCATTTTTAGGGGGCTTTGCTAGTTTGTGCTTAAACCACAGCTTTTCTGAGCTGTGAAGTTATTTATTTATTTAAAGATTTTATGTACTTATTTGAGAGAGAGAAACAGAGAGAGAGAGATCACAAGCAGGGGGAGCAGCAAAGAGAGAAGGAGACACAAAGACTCCCCACTGAACAGGGAGCCTGTCCATTCAGGACCCTGGGATCAAGACCCGAACCAAAAACAGATATTTAACCAACTGAGCCACTCAGGTGCCCCTGGGCTGTGAATTTATGAAGGCAAAAGATACTTAACTAAGGGCCTGTCTTTGCATGACAGTGAACCAAATGTTTTTTTTTTTTTTTTTTTTTTTTTTTTTTATGATAGTCACAGAGAGAGAGAGAGAGGCAGAGACATAGGCAGAGGGAGAAGCAGGCTCCATGCACCAGGAGCCCGACGTGGGATTCGACCCCGGGTCTCCAGGATCACACCCTGGGCCAAAGGCAGGCGTTAAACTGCTGTGCCACCCAGGGTTCCCGAACCAAAATATTAAATGAATTTTCTGCCTTTATATCCTTGTTACATAGAAACTTAGCACTCAAAAAAAAAAAAAAAAAAAAAAAAAAAAGAAAGAAAGAAACTTAGCACTGTATGTCACAGCACCATATGTCAGTCTTTTATCGTGGCTTATCCCAGGACTGGGGGGAAGGGTGCAGAGGGATCTTGGTTTTTTATAAACTGTGGGGTGGTGGGAGATGCGAAGGGCCATGGTAGGGCAGAAGGAGGACCAGTGTGCCCTTGGGTGCATCCCTTACCTTCTCTGAACCTCTGCCTCTTCATCTATAGCAGGAGGAGGTTAGACCAGCCCCCTGAAGTGTGACCCCTGGTCACAAATCTCACTGGGCATACCGTTATTTCGCCCCCAATCTACATGCTTTCTAGAGTCCAGAATTTTAGGATTTTGGCTCCCAGGACAACTCAGGTAGTTCTTCCGGTGCCTCTGAATATATGGCATTTCCATGCTCTAGTAGGGTCCCCAAATCAGAGGCCTCCAATGGAGGAAACCAGCATGTGTTCCTGTTCCTGATGACCTGGAATGAGAATCCCATGGGGCAGTGTCTTCAGGAGGTCAAGGCTTAGACACTTGTCCTGGTGCTGCTATCTCCCGTGGTTGATTGGGTGAAAAAAATGGTGTCAAAACCCCTGTGTTCCAGCCTGTTGGAAACAATGATAACAACATGAAGCCGAGCATTCCGTTAGCCTCTTGTGAAGTTTTTGGCTTTGGTATTTTGGTGCCTTTGGGACCCTCAGTAGCCTCGTGTTTGGTAGCCTCCTACCCCCACCCCCTGTGTTGACCCTTTTGCTGATATCCATTGGCAGCCATCTTGGGTCAACTGTGAAGAAATGTTAGGGGGGCCTCCTAATCCCACCGCAGACCCTCCAGAGTGTTGCTCTATGGAGGGTCACTGCTGGGCTTTTTTCTTGTACAGACAGGGTGGTAATGCCTTTTCCCTGGGGGGCACACAGGTCAGAAGCCCAGGCCAACGGCTGGGCAGGTGGCTTGCAACCAGCTGGAGGGTTGTGGAGATGAAGCGTGACACAGAAGGCCAACGAGGTGATAAAGAGTCCCTGTTAAAACCCAGGAAGCTCACTTTGTTATTATTATTTTTTCCTGATTAGCTGTTAAATAATCTGTACTCTGGGCAAATCCCCTAACCTTCTGAGGCTCAGTTTCTGCAATATGGAGGCAAGGAGCAGGGGTTTGAGCTAGTTCTTCCAGCTTTTCCCATTTTGCGGACAGAAAACTACACCTGGGGGGTTTATTCCAGGGGTCTGCAGTCCCTTGGAAGCCACGGCACAGAAGTGGCACAGATAGGCCTGTGGATCTTCCCTGATGCTGGCAGTTTGTTCACTTGGCCTTTGTGTCACCTTGAAGGTCACCTTGTGGTTCATGCTGGCCTCTTCTTGCCAGGCCACCATCTAGGCAGCTGAATAGAAAAGGCACCTGTTTACTCTTGTGCTTTTGGGGGGAGCCCTTTGAATGATCTTCATTTTTGTTTGCCCTGTGCTTTCATGATTTCAGAATACCCACACTTGTATCCCCATTCTGGGCCTTTGAGCTTACTGTTCCCTCTGAGCTGAAATGATTGCTTTCCTCCTCATGCCCTTAAACCTGTGCCCAGGGTCTGCTCCAAGGTATGTGACCTGTATAGTCAGCTCTGTTGTCACCTTCTTGAAATTCTTAATAACTTTTGAATAAGGGCTTCCACACTTGTTTTTGTATTGGACCCTATATATTCGGTAGCCTGTCCTGCCTGCCCATCAAAGTTACCTCCTCTGAAGGGCTTTCCCCCCCTTTCCTGCCCCTCTTCCACCTTTATTTTTTATTTATTTATATACTTTTTAAAGATTTTATTTATGTGAGAGAGAGAGCGAGAGCACACAGTAAAGAGGGGTAAAGGGAGAGAGAGAAGCAGAAGCAGACTTAACGATGAGCAGGGAACCTGAAGCGGGGCTTAATCCCAGGACCCTGAGATCATGACCCAAGCCAAAATCATTAACTGATGTCACATGCCCCACTCTGGCACCTTTAAAGTATTCCCCATGTGCCCCTGTTTCTTGACTGATTGATCTGGCATGTTTTCACCACACTTAATCATGCCTAGAGATCATGTCTTTAATTTCCTTATGTGTTGACTTGGTTGTTAAATGTCTCCTATGCTGGTCGACAAGCTCCATGAAAACAGGGCCATATGGGTCTCCACTTTTCTGCACTGCCTAGCCTAGTGTACATTCATGGTAGGTAGACTCTGAATAAATAAATGCATGAATGCAGTGATCAACCAGGCTTGCCAAAGACAGAATTCTGCATTCCTGGGGCATGAAAAACACTTAGGAATAAATATGGGAATGAATGAATGAATGAATCGAATGAATGAATGAATGAATGAATGAACAAACAAATGAATGGATGCCTGGATAGGTGAACAAATGAATGAATGAATGGATGGATGGATGGGTGGATGGATGGATGGGTAGGTGGATAGATGAGTAGTAGGTAGGTAGGTGAATAAATGAATGCATTGATAAATGAGTGAATAGGTAAATGAAGGAATGGATAGATGGATGAATGGGTTAGATGGATGGATGAAGGGATGGGTGAAAGGAAGGATGGATGGATGGGTGAATAGGCATTTTATTGTTGCTCTTTGGCAGCAATAGTATTTTGTTTTCATAAAATTCTTGCCCAGGTGGCTCAGTGGTTTAGCACCACCTTCAGTCCAGGGCCTGATCCTGGAGACCCGTGATCAAGTCCCGTGTCTGGCTCCTTGCATGGAGCCTGCTTCTCCCTCTGCCTGTGTCTCTGCCTCTCTCTCTCTCTGTGTCTCTCATGAATAAATAAATAAAATCTTAAAAAAAATTCCTTTAAAAACTCTTTTTCCATAAATCTTGTGATTTTGTAGACTAGTTCTGTGGTTAAACCCCAATTTTTTTTCTGCATTTTATATGGTTGTACAATCTCCCTATTCCCTTCCACCTTCCCAGCCAGCAAGGGCAGGCTACGACTATGGACTTAGTGACTTTGTGCTGTCTGTTGCCTTCTCTTCTCTTCCTTTTTGGGTTCATCTCAGGCCAGGGGTTGGAATTGGCTCTTCCTTGGACTTCAGAATAGTCCCTAAGTGTTGAAATTCCCATGCAGTTCTTAGAAACAAAGCTGGTGAAAACATTACATGTAACAGAATAATTGCTCACATATTGTGGAATGAAGGTTATGGGGTAATCCCACTTTGGTCAACAAGTGGTAGTGTGGTTGGTGCACAATGGGTCTAGGGCAAGATCCTAGTTCAGAGTTGTCTCTTACTAGTTTTTTTATCCTAATAGTTCTACCCTGTGGGGTGCATGAATGGACTGAATGGGACGGGACAGGTTCAGGATCGTTCAACTGCAGTCCTGAAATTTAAAGTTATGGCACAGAAGTTCATAAGTGGGCCATGAACTCATTTAGAAGAAAGATCGCCTTGAATAGATCTGAAGTTGTTTGAAGTCTTTATTTATCCTGTTTTGTGTGAATATTCAGGTTTTCAGCTACAGAAATAGAAACATGAAAATGTATAGCATAAAGCCTTACCATCCCCCACCCCAAAAGTTCTCAAATTCCAAAGCATACTGAGTCCTAAGAGTTTCAAATTTTGGATAAGGGATTGTGGATAATGTAATATGCTTAGAATATCCCCTGGCAATTAGTAAGCACAGAAAATGCTTGTGATTAATAAATGTGTGTGTGTGTGTGTGTGTGTGTATGTGTGGTTGGAAAGTCTATAAGGAATGTGTCAAAATGGTTAATCGTTGTCTTTATGTGGTGCAATTATAAGTCATTTAAATTTTTTTCTTCATTTTTCTAACTTTCTGCTATAAATATTATAACAAATATTGACAATGTTTAATAATAAAACATTATTAAAAATGTTGGGGGAAAAAGTGAGCCAGTCATCTCACTTCCAAGATAAGAAACTGAAGCCCAGAGAGGTTCAGGGGTCTATCAGGGAGAGACCAACCCCAGCAGGATGATCATAGGTCCTGAGGGCCATTGGAACCCAGATCCTCAGCAGGTGCAGTTCAGAAAGTAGTCTGCTCCTCCTGCTGTTGATGCCTAACCTAGGCTCCAGGAAAGATGTCTCCACCCTCCTCCTAACCTGTTCTTAGCATTAGTGAGAAGAGTCAGAAGACAGGGCAATTCACAGGGTAGCCAGGAAGCTGTGTGACCTTGGGGATGTCACCTACCCTTGCAGGGGGCTGGACTGGGATGCTCTGAGGTCCTCTGTGGCTCTAATAGCCTTTGCTTTGTTTCTTTGTGTGCAGTGGGGTGCATGGGGGGCTTGGAGCAGGGGGAGATAGCAGTAGCAAAGCTTGTTAATTTAGAACCATTTTCTCCTTGGCCGGTTACTATGGATGGTCTGAGTACCAGGTAAGCCTAGGGACAAACTCAGATGAAATGCTCAAGTGATGAAGCTAAGGTTTGTCCCATCCATTGATGGTCTTGGAAGCATTTATTGCAGCTCTGCTGGGTGCCAGGCTCTAACAGCACTAAGGATGCACAGACAATGGGACCTAGCCCTTGCCCTTGGAGAGGCCAGTGGAGGAGCCTAACAGGCCACAAGCCCAGAGCACTTCCCTTCATCGATGGGAGAGAATAGCTGACAAAGAGCTGGCACATGCTGACTCTTCCATTTGGCTGTGAAGTGGCCTGGGCTGAACTGTCACCTTTCTGGCCTCAGCATCCTTCAGAACGAGGTCACAGTGGTACCTACCTCATAGGGCTGGTGAGTTCCTGAGTCCCCAGCCCTTCAAGCAATGCCACAGTGGATCACTGTCATCCAATGCCAAGAACAGTGTGCTTCACAGGACCCGCAGTCAGACAGGTCTGGCTTCCAATCTCAGACCAGTCCCATGTCCTCTCTCAGCTGTGATTTCCTACTCTGTCGGAGCGGGATAATACTGGTGTCTACTTCACAAGTGTGCTGAGATCACATGAGAAGACGTAGCAGGTGTGGACAGCCCAGGGGCTGCCTCGGGTGCCATCGGTGGAATGGGCATCTTCCAGAGTTCTCCCCAGTGGCCATGGCTCTTCCCAAGCCTGCCCAGGCATACAGCTTTAAGGTATAACAGCCTGTATCCACAGAGGAGGGACACAGGTGAAGTGTCTCTGACAAATGGATGCAGGGACTGGGGCTTTCCCCTACCTCCTCCCCCACTGCTCACTTCCATGCTGCGAATATTGAGTTTAAGAGAGGTTTTGCAAGGCAGACCTCAGATCCCTGGGAGGAGGCGAGTGAGGGTTTGTGGAGTCTGGACCGAGGTGAAGGAACAGCAGACCAGCTTTCTAATGCCAGGGACCTGGCTTCTCCCTTTTGTCCCAAGTAGCGTCCTGGGATGGTTTGCAGAGGGCCTCCCCCAGGTCCTTCCTGCTCATCATCACCCTCCCTCTTCTCTGCTCCAGGTAGCGAGCAGGTCATAAAACTTTAAATTGCCTGTAAATATTTTTATTTGTCCCTCAATGAAATGCCATGGATCTTTTGATAATGTTTTAATTTATTCATTCCTTTATTGATTTAGGGGGGACTGGGAGAAACCCCATTTCCAAAACATTTTAGCTCCTAAGATGTTTTCTGGGAGCTTGTATGTGGGGGGTGTTCCCTGTTTTTGCATTGTTTCATTTGTGGACTGGATATTGAGGTTCGGAAGAGGTTGGCTATTCATACAGGATACAGAGTGACTGAACATCCCTTTCTCTCAAGGATCTGTATCCTGCTTTAGAAGAATCTTTCATTCTGCTCTATGCTTAATGTAACATTTCCCCAATCACATTTGGAAAGGGATTATTTTATTTTTCTTTGGATGAATGCACATCATATGTGGGTGAGCACACAGAAAAGTGGAGAGAAGGGGTTTGCTCAAGGTCACACGGTGTAGGGACAGGCTCAAGGCCGCTCACGGCTTAGGCATTTCCACTGTGCTGATAGCCACTTGCAAGTGCTCTCTTGTTGTTTGTGTGTGTGGTGTTTTGCTGTTGACCTGGGTTTTCCCCGTGCAGTACCAACAAGTTAAATTTAGCCTCTGAGGAGTCTGACCAGAAGGGCTTCTAGCACGAGGCTGTACCTGCAGCCAGGTTTAAACTGTGTCATTGGAATCACAGTGATAGTTTAAAGAAGATGTTTATATAAAGGTGGTGGTGTGAGTAAGCATGTATGTTATTCTTTGCTTCCTATATTCTATACCCTAATAACACAGAGAAAAATCCAAGTCATTATCACTCTGATGACATGCAAAGCGCAGACATCTAAGTGAAATCCCATTCTTGAGAAGCCCCCATGTAAACGTGAGGTGTGTTAGGATGTCTCTAAGGCTGTATGAGCGGAGCAGTTAGCTTAACCACAGCATTCAACAGATGTTGGGGTTTTTTCAGTAGAGAATAAAAATTCAGAGCAATGCAAGTTCTCTCCTACTTGATCCTAACTGATTTGAGGTAGGGTAGGAGTGTTCGGAAATACTTTCACTTCCTGATTTTAATTGTTTTCCCTATTGTGAGGTGATTAAATTTGGATCATTTAGAGGATGGATTTTTTGGGGGTTTGGTTTGAAACTTTATTTATTTATTCATGAGAGACACAGAGACGTGGGATTTGATCCCAGGTCTCCAGGATCGCGCCCTGGGCCAAAGGCTGCGCCACCCAGGGATCCCAAATCTATACTTTTTAAAAAGATTTTATTCATTTATTCATGAGAGACACAGAGACGTGGGATTTGATCCCAGGTCTCCAGGATCGCGCCCTGGGCCAAAGGCTGCGCCACCCAGGGATCCCAAATCTTTACTTTTTAAAAAGATTTTATTTATTTATTCATGAGAGACACAGAGAGAGGCAGGCTTCCCACACAGAACCTGATGCAGGATTTGATTCCAGGACCCTGGGATCACGACCCAAGCCAAAGGCAGATGCCCAACCACTGAGCCACCCAGGTGCCCCAGGACAAGTCTATACATTATGCTGTGCTCAGGACAGGCGTAGCTACCAGCTGTCACCATACAACTCTATTACAATACTGTTGACTATAGTCCCAATGCTGTACCTTTCATTCCCAGGACTTTTGTGTTCCATAAACTAGAAGTCAGAAAGAAGTTTATTTAGGGTCACAGGGCAGCTGGGCTCCCTTTGCTAGATGACCCAGGTGGTCCAAAGTGTGTGTTAGAAGCTCACTGAGTGGGCAGGAGGCCCTAGAGCCAACATGTCCCTGGGAAGAGAGGCGAAAGAATAAGCAAAAACAGAACTTGGAAGCCAAGAGTTGACTTGCCTTAGGAGGTTTTACCAGGCACCGTGGTGACATCTGACTCATATCAAATAAACCATATTTTTCACCACTTCCCTATTGTGTGTGTTCAAGCACATGAAATGCTTGCGAGTTTGTCCCAGCTGCCAGTCTGTAGCGGGGGTGCCCTCCTGGAACCCTTCTCTCCAGTCAGGGCAGCTGGGGAGGAAAGTAGGCAAGAGGGCTTTTTTTAAAGTCTCTGGCTGCTGTCGACCGGCGCCCAAGGTCAGCGGCGGCCCCGCTGGATTGGCCAGTCCGGGGGGCGGGACCTGGTCCTGTTGAGGCCAGGAGGGGGGCCCGGTGAGGAGGCCGGGCCTCGTGCAGGGGGCGGGGCCCTCCGGGGAGGAGGGGCTCGTTTGGGGGCGGGGCCTGGCCGGCGCATCACCCCCCCTCCCCCCGCCCCGCCACAGGATACGTGCGCTCTGGACTCATTTTGGGATGGAGGAAGCGCTGCGCTTGGTTGGGCGCCTGCAGGCTGCAGCACCGTTCGGCCTGAGCGGCCCTCCTCCTCCCTGTCGCGACCTGGCTGCCCTGCTGGGCCCCGGGACGGAGGTCCGCTTCAGGGGGTTAAGGGGTGCAGGCTCTGCATCCCGGCAGCAGCCGGGGGGGATTGGCCGGCGAGCAGGTCATTATGAGTCCTGCCAAGTGCAAGGTCTGTTTTCCTGATCGCAAAGTAAAGTAAGTAAGTCTGCAATTTTAATGACCGTTATCTTTTGCAAACTTAGGCCATCGTGCCCCCCCCCCCCGCCCCCAGTAAAGACAAGCTGTGTGTCCCCTTAGCTCCACCTCCTCTTCCCCGCCCCCATCAAAGAAATGTAGGCTTCAGTTTGGCCACTGGGGAGGTGGAGCCCGCCTTGCAGACACTGGCTGGTCTTGGTGGTTGAAGCGGAGGCCGGATTGGACGGATTTGGCGGCGATGTTGATTGGAGGGGCTCTCTGGAACACACAGGTGGACAGGCTTGGGGGGACCACGCCTACTTCCTCTTCCTCCACTCAGCCTTGATAAAGCCTTGATGGGTCTGGAAGGCAGGGCTCTTTGAAGTGATTATGAAGCCCTAGGTGAATCAAGGGCCACCTGAGCAGGCATGGCTTTTAAGGGTATTTTATGAGCACTGTGCAGGCATTTCTGTGTCCGAGTGCTTCCTACCTCCATGTGCTTGATTTCTTGTCTTCATTTTATTGCATTAAAAAAAATTACCAAAGTAATGTTACGTTTGTTGTTGAAAAGTCAGAAAATTCTAGATAAGCTAAGAGAAGGAACAAAATTCATCCTAGCCACTCCCTACCCCCACACCATGATCTTTATTAACAGTTGCTGGATAGTTACTGAGCTCATAAGCATGTCAGGGAAGTGAAGTCTCAGAGCCAGAAGGATGGTTGTTTAGGTCCAAGGATGGGGCAAAAAACGTGCCCCAGACATGCAGCCAGCCCTCCAGGAGGCGGCTGACCTTCCAGTTCTCTGGCCCTTCTGCAAAGGAGAATAACAGGGCCTTCAGGGGACCCTTGGATCGCTCAGGGCTTATCTGAGCAGAGGGCTTGCAGAGCGGGAGAGGTCCTGAGTTTGAATCATGGTCTCTCTTGTGCACTACGTTTTTGGTACAGCATGACAGTTACGTTTGGAGCCCTGATCTGACCCCTGTGGCAAAACCCCTCAAGTCCTACAATGTACCCAAAGTGGGCCATGTGGTCTACAAAAGACACATTTCCACGCCCCTGATCTGTAAGGCTATTGACACAAAAGTTTAACATATAAATCTTGAATCACGCTTAATTGTACACTCCCGTCCAAAAGAAGACTTTTCACAAACTATTATAATCTGAAAGAGTAAGCCTGCAGGAATTGAAATTGTCCTATCATATGTGACTTCACTGCTCAGTGGAAATTCTGCTCAGAACCAAGGCCAGCTGCCAGGTTGAAATGTTGGTTGTTGGTTTATTAGTGGTTCTCACCCCCAACTGCACATTCGAATTCCCTGGGGGGTAGGGAGGCTTTGGTAAAATGGGAATGCCTAGGTGCGCTCCCTCTGCCTCCAACAATCCCTCCTGTCCTGGGGATGCTGATTAATTAGTCCAAGTGGGGCCTGGGCATCAGCATTTTTAAAGCCCCTCAATGTGATGGAGCATCGAGTCAGGGCTGAAAAGCACTGCCTAATTCAGAATTGACAAACTGTTTTCGTCCAGGGCCAAATAGTAAATATTTCCGGCTTTAAGACCTTATGGTCTCTGTCACTACTCAGCTCTGCCCCAGCAGCCACAGAGAATCCATAATTAAATGGATCTGACTGTATTCCAGTCACGCTTTATTTATGGGCACTGATGTTTGAAATTCATGTAATTTTCATGTGTCGGAAAATAAGATTCTTTCAACCATTTAAAAATGTAAAAGTCATTATTAGCTTGTGGGATGTACAAAAGCAGGTGGCACCCAGGATTTGGGTTTTGGACCTTAGCTTAATGACTTCTGGCCTTGCCAAAGTGGCCATCCTGGGAAGCGCTGACAGCATGGGTGGCCCAAGAAATTTCCAAGGGTCCAGTCCATTTGTCTGGGAGCCCAAAAATGAGTTCAAAGTTAGCAGCCTTTACTAAGCTATGCAATGTCCTTTCTTTCTTACTTGCTTGGTGATAATAGTGAAGTCTTTATGTCCATCAGGTCAGCTAGCATCCCTGTTTTGCAGAAGAGAAGTAGTGGTAGGGTAGGGATGCAGGGGCTGGTTAATGTCCACAGCACAATAGCTCCATACTGGGGCTCTTATCGTGGCTGCCCAGCAGAGAGGCACCTCATCTAAAGCTCTTTGCTGCACACGAAGCCCAGCAGTGAACCCTGGACACACTCTCCGAGGCAGACACTATTAATATTTTCGATATTGTCATCCTGCAAGGGAACTGAGATATACTACTGCAGCAGCCTTCCCAAGACCATATAGGTCATGAGTAGTAGACTCTGCGTTCAAAGCCTGGGAGGATGGCTGTAACCCACCAGGGTTTCTCAGGTGAGGCACTGTTGATATTTGGGGCCCTGTGTGTAGTAGGGGTTGTCCTGAGCATCCTAGAATATTGAATAGCATCCCTGGCCTCTATCTACTAGATGCCAGTAGCACACTGCCTTCCCCACCTTAGCTGTGATCACAAAAAAATGTCAGCAAACATGGGTCATGTGTCCCCTGGGGAACCAAACTGGCCTCAACTGAGAACCCTGCAGTTCACATTTTGCCTCTCAAATGTAGGTGCTTGTTTTTCTAAAATCCAGACAATGGAGATACTTCCTTTTACCTCAACTATCCTTCTGCCTCAAACTTAGACTCTGGAGGTCAGAGTTAGATTGCAAGCCCAGCATTGCCACCTGCCAGCTGTGTGGCTTGAGGTCATTGGGCCTCTCTGACCCTCAGTTTCCTCGCTGTGAGCAGGGAATGGCGGCCTCCCATGCACAGATTCAGTAGGAAGCCCCCTGTACCTGATTCACAGTGACACTCGAGAATGTTTATTCCTTCCCTCCCAGTGTCTCTGCCTGGTCTTGTGCCTGAGCAGCTGACTGTGTTTGGTGTTGGGCTGATAACTCTGAGGTGTCGTTGATTGCACCTGAAGCCATTTACAAAGTCACCCTGGGATAATGCAGCCTCCGCTTGCCTTGGAACAAATGCTGGCCAAAGGTCAGCCTTCCAGAGCCAATGTTGGTTGGCTTCCATCTTTGTCAAAAACGAATAAAAATAGCCACCAGCCTGGAGACTGGGTCTGAACCAAGGCTACTCCGGCAGCATTGTGTGTTCACCCACCTAGCTAGTTATGATGGGCTTGTGACCCACCTGATGGATGGGCTCTGTCACCAGTTTAGAAATCAAAATGGTGGCTGAGAAATTTCCAGGCTATAAAATGGTGTTTTTCTCCTGGTTGACTTTTTTGTTGTTATTGTGCTTTAGGTCAGTTTTCTAGAGTTTTAATGTTTGTGTGTATGGAAGTGGGATGTCTGAGACTATCTGAAGCCAAGTTGGGGAGGGCTGTAGACAGAGTGGGGAAGAGTGGATGGATGGGGAGCAGACCCTAGACAGAGGAGTGGCCGATGCATTTCCTGGTGAGGTTGGAAGATCAGGAGCCTCTGATCCTCTTGGTCTCACTACACTGAAATGGTAATAGAGTTTACTGGCCAGACACCATCTTTTGCTTTATATATATCATTTAGCTTTTACAACCTAGTGAGGTATATTTTACTATTCTCATCTTATAGTTGGGGATGCTGAGCACCCGGCTTAATGGATGCCAGAATGACCATTGGCTTTTGGTATCCCTCTTACAAAATTCATAGCTTTTTTTTATTTTTTTTCTCATTGAAAATAATATATCATTGCAGGACTTAACAAACATAGACAAAGAAAGGAAAACAGGAACCACCTATAACTCCACTATCCCGAGATAACTGCCTTTAACATTTTGGTATCTGGTTCCCTAGATCAGGGGCCTACATGCCACATCTGCCTGTTTTTGTGAAGAAATAAAGTTATTAAAAACAAACTGAGCTACCTGCTGGTTGATGGGATGTAATTCTGATAAAAGCACTGTTCACATTTGCAAGATGATAATGACCTTCTAAAGTACTTTCCTAAATCCGATCTCGGTTCAGTGATTCAGTCCCAGGAAGTCTTTTTTTTTTTTTTTTAAGATTTTATTTATTTATTCATGAGAAACACAGAGTGAGAGGCAGAGACATAGGCAGAAGGAGAAGCAGGCTCCCTATGGGGAGCCTGATGTGGGACTCTATCCCAGGACCTCAGGATCATATTCTGAGACGAAGGCAGATGCTCAATCACTGAGCCACTCAGGTGCCACAGTCCCAGAAGGTCTTAGAAGAAAAACTGCTCACAGTTTGTGGCAGGGGGCGAGGTTATTTTAAGGGCCAGAAATCATTTGTTCATCTGTCTGTTCATTTATTCAGGCCCTATGGCTAAACTCAGATGGATGGAGAGTCTTCGTTGAAAACACATATTCTCTTGTGGCATAGAAACACAGCGTTCATTTTCTCTTTTTGTTCCCCTGGCCCAGAACTTTGTTTTTCCCTCTGTGATAGGCAGAGTGTTTGGCGGCTCATGCTGGGGAGTGGGAGCAGATTGCAGACTTGTAGGAGACTTTCCCATGGGGACCTGTACTGAACATGAAGATTGGTACAACAACATTTGCTGGTGTAGTGGAAATAGCCCTAGGCCTGCTGTCTTGCTCGGTGACACCTTTGCCTGGCTGGACCTCTATTTGCCCATCTATAAAATGAAATTTCTCTTTGCTATTTATTTGCTTCCAGTTTTGCTGGTTTTTGCTCAGATGATAAGTGGTGGCATGTTGGTAGTGTTCCTTAAAATTAGTTAGTTCTTCACCAAAGGTTTGGTCCTTGAACCCACTCATCCTTGCCCTCACCACATGCTTAGTAACACAGCTGCTCACAGCTATGGGTGGTTACCTGCTAGCCTAATTCTTGACAGACTGCTCCCAGCTTAATGGCTCATTGCCATGTTATGTAAGTGGACTGAGGGGCACCTGGGTGGCACAGTCAGCTGGGTGTCTGATTCTTGGTTTTGGCTGGGGTCCTGATCTCAGGGTTGTGAGATCAAGCCCACATTGGGTTCTGTGCTCAGCATGGAGTCTGCTAAAGACTCTTCTGCTGCCCCTCCCCTCCCTCAAATAATTTTTTTAAAAAAGATTTATTTATTTATTCAGAGAGAGACGGAGAGGCAGAGAGAGAAGCGGGCTCCATGCAGGGAGCCCTACGTGGGACTCGATCCCAGGTCTCCAGGGTCACGCCCTGGGCTGCAGGCAGCGCTAAACTGCTGCGCCACCGGGGCTGCCCCAAATAATTTTTTTTTTTTAAGATTTTATTTATTTACTCATGAGAGACACACAGAGAGAGGCAGAGACATGGGCAGAGGGAAGAACTGACTTGATCCCAGGATCCTGGGATTACAACCTGAGTCGAAGGCAGATGCTCAACCACTGAGACACTCAGGCATCCCACAAATAAATAAATCTTGAAAAGAAAAGAAAAAAAAAAGAACATAGACTGAATGCGCATTCCTGATTCTCTTCTATCAATATTCCAGCGAATGACAGCAGAGAGATGTTTTTTTAAAAAGAGAGATGGAAACCCATCAAGCCTGGCAGAACAGTGGGGAAGATTCGCAACCACATTTTAGAGGGCAGAAGCAGATGGACAAACAGTAAATGGCTTAGCAGAACCAAGAGGGCTGAGTCATTAAGCAGCAGTGAGGACAGCTGCAAACCCACCTGATCTGTGTTCTCAAAGGTGCAGGGACTGGCAGCATCATGTACCTCTGCACTTGGGGCTTAAGAGGGGGTACCAAAATGAGAAGAATTGGGTAAAAAGATGCCCGGATTTTCTTGCCTGCTTTGCATGACTAGGGGTTGCCCATTTCCACCCCAACAGAAAGTAAGTGGTTCATTCTCTGGAGGAGGACATCAGAGGGTCTCAGGACTGGAGACTGATGGGCATAGTGGAGGGTATGAGGCCTGAATCCCAAACACAAAGATCAGGGTCTGTGTAGGTGCTGAATCCTGAAACCTGCCCTGCCCTCCTGCCCCCCCAGACCTGTCCCACTACTTCCCCCACCATCCCTTCCCTGGCTCCTGCCCAGCTGAGAATTGGACCATTGAAGGAAGAAGACTCTAGTATACTTGGGATTTCCGGTATGTAGGCCCCCTTCCCCCCTCCAGATCCTGAGCACTGAGCTCAGGGGCTGCTGGCTCCACCTTGTACCTCTGCCAGCCCTTTAGTTAGTTTTTTGTTTTTGGTCATGAGAAAGTAACTGAGGCTTGGGTACTGTTTCTAATATGGAAGGCAGGCCCCAAACAATCCAACCGAGGGACACAAGAGACTTGGAAGAAACAGAAACGATGCCGGGAGAAGAGAGCTTGAAAAAGCTGCCATTAATACCTTCACTGAAGCCAGAGAGGATGTTGCATACATAGGAACAAGATGCACAAGAGGGAAACTTGGCGAGCCAATAACAAGCTCTTGGGTATTAAAGGCACAACAGCAGGTTAGGAATCTCCCAGAAAGTGAAAGACATCAAAGTTTTGGTCCTCTGAACCCACTCATCTTTGCCCTTGTAGCATGCTTGGTGACACAGCCATTGGACATATCTGTGGGTGGTTAACTGCTAGCCTAATTCTTGACAGACTGCCCCTAGCTTAATGCCTCATCACCAGGTTAAGAAAGTGGACTGAAGGGCACCTGGGTGGTGCAATCTGCCAGAAAGTGAAAGACGAGATAGGAAATAGAAGAGGGGAAAATTTTAGACAGAAACTTGCAGGCCAGTCTAAGAATTTCAACATCCAAATAATGAGGCTTCTGGAAAGAATAGAGGAAAAGGAGGTAGATAAATCATTTGAAGGAAATATTTGAAGACAAATCCTAGGATGTGGGTTTCCACATTGAAGGAGCCTGTTCACAGCCCCACTGGTGGAAGAGGACACATACCTGAGTACATCCCTGTGAAACTGTAGACTCTGGAAGACAGAGATAAGATCCTATAAGCTTCTGGATTTAAAAAAACAGGTCACCCATGAAGGATCAATGTATCAGAACAGCTCTGGTTCTGTGTCCTTGAAAACCACAACATAATGGTGCAAACCTTCCAAAACTCTGAAGGAAAAGGTTTTCCCTTCTAGAATTCCATACAGAGCCAAATGACAGGGCCAAACCTGAGAGGAGAAAGTTTCAGAATTTTCAAGACTATGAGTCATTAACTACCCTCACCACTCTCAAACACCTTTCTTAGAAAGCTACTGAAGGGTGTCTTCTACTGAAAAAAGAGAATAAACCAAAAAAGCAACACATGGGAAACAGGAAACAGAGATCCAGTGTAGAATGTAAGAGGATCTCCAAAGTGATAGTGATGAGGTAGCCCAGAGCAGCCAGGAGCAGGACAGGCATGTTAAGGGTACCATTGTCATCTGCTCTGTTGTTGTACCATCTTTTTAGTCAGATAGAACTATTGGAGGCTATGTCCCAACAAAACAAGGGAGTCTACCAAAAAAGGAGTCTAATTTGTGATTCCTCTCAGGGATCATACGCCTAGGAAAGGCAAAAGAGATCCTAAGGATGTCAGCAAAAGGAAGTCCCAGAATGACAGTTGTGTAGTGGGTCTGGAGAACAGCCAATCAGGATGAGAGGAGAGGGTAGAGGGCTGCAGAAGGGATATCACCAATGAAGAAAAATGGAGCTGACCAATTATCTTGTGTACTGCGAAGACATGAGGAGGAGTGGACTGCATTAGCAACAAGTGCAAGGAGAGCTACATGGATGGAAAAACAACAACAACAACAACAACAACACTGTCTCCAGGAGAAAAGCAAGAAGAAAGGAAAATCTGGTCTATTCCAGCCCTCATCTGTGAATAATCCCAGATTTGTGAAACCCCAAATACTCAATCTGCCAGATTGCAGTATGCCTGCATTGAGAGGTTGGGTGACGGGAAGCAGATGGGATGGCCAAGTAAGAGCACTCATTCCTCATCTCTTGAGATCAGAGAGCCATAGATGTGTCTCAAATAATGTCACACAAGGTGGTACATACATATTATTCAGAACTACGGAGAGGCGTAAATGCCAAAAAAGTGATTTCCTTTGAAATTGAGAAGGTCATTGAGAAGGTACAGATGGCATATGTGGTTCTGGAGGGGGTGGGGCAAGGAACCACCATTTGGTTGTTACACGTTTTTTTAAAAAGATTTTGTTTATTTATTTATTTTTTAAAAGATTTTATTCATTTATTATGAGAGACACAGAGAGGCAGAGACACAGGCAGAGGGAGGAGCAGGCTCCCTGCAGGAAGCCCGATGTGGGACTCGATCCCAGGACTCCAGGATCATGACCTGAGCGGAAGGCAGATGCTCAACCACTGAGCCACCCAGGCGCCCCTGTTTATTTACTTATTTAGAGAGCACGAGCTTGGGGAGCTTGGGGAGCTTGGCGACGGGCAGAGGGTGAGGGAGAAAGAGAATCTCAGACTCCCACTGAGCATAGACACCCCCCCACCCCGCCCCAGACCTGGGGCTTGATCTCATGACTCTGAGATCATGACCTGAACCAAAATCAAGAGTCAGTATCTTAACCAACTGAGCCACCCAGGTGCCCCAATTGTTATACATTTTCTGGTTTTCAGTTGCAAAAATATTGATATGTCCATACAGAAAACTGCATGAGAAGTATCAATACTGTTTAACAAGTCTCAAGTATTAGACTTGGACTTTTTCCCTGATCATAAACCTCCCCTCTCTCCTAAGCGTTTTAGTATTATTTGAATTTCTAAATTGGGAGCATAGAAAGTAAAAATGAGGGGACTTGGGTGGCTCAGTTGGTTGAGTGTCTGCCTTCAGCTCAGGTCATGATCCTGGGGTCCTGAGATCAAGCCCCGCGTCAGACTCCCTGTTCAGCGGGGAGCCTCCTCCCCCCCCCCCTTTTTTTTTTTCTCCTTTTCCTTCTGCCATTCCCCCTGCTTGTGCTCTCTGGCTCTCTCTATCGCTCTGTCAAATGAATGAATAAATGAAAATAAAAATTAATTTAAAGTTAAAGAGGTCAACATACAGCTTGGGACAAATCAGGGGATCATTCTGCTTCATTCCTGCCCTGGCCTCTTGGGTCTCCTTGTGAAATACTTCAAGGTTCCCAGTGAGGACTGCAAAGCAGAGCGCATCTGATGAGCTCCTGCTTCTCTGTTGATGTTGATTTTGGAGGTGCTGGGCTCCTGACTCTCTCCCCAAGTGGCCCAGGCTTCCTGGCTCATAAGGGTCTGTCCTGTTCCCTCTGCAGACCCAGCATGTCAGGACTCCACCTGGTGAAGCGCGGCCGAGAACTGAAGAAGCTGGACCTGCACAGAGACTTTACCGTGGCCTCCCCAGCTGAGTTTGTCGTGCGCTTTGGGGGGGACCGGGTCATTGAGAAGGTACAGATGGCATCCCGGCAGTCGGGGTGGGGTGGGGCCCCTCTTTCCAGCTGGAGGTAAGAATACCTGCTTCAGGCTCATTGTCATGCTGCAGAGAAAGGGCCAGGCCACCTTTCTGTGAGGACTTGCTAAGTGCTATGTGCTGGAATTCATCACCTTTCACCCTCCCAAGCCGAAGTGACAGATGCATGACCCCCATTTCACAGAAGAGTAGATTGAGGTCTGCAAAGCCCCCAAGGTGCCTTTGTGCAAGGGACTGCTTCCTAGGTTATTGGGGGCAGGCATAAAACCCAGCTCTGTCCTTCTGAGGTGTGGAGCTCCTTCCAGGAGAGGAGGCCCGTGTACCAAAGTAACAGTGATGAAGGGAAACAACTAACATTTGCTATTTATAAAGGCTTTTCACATTGTTTCCCATTCCATGGGGTTAAGGCTCTAGGCCACAGACTGATGATTCCTGACGTATTCGTTCAGGAGCCAAGATGCAGAGATTTGACATTGGTTGTCCAAAGTCACATAGCTGGTTAGTGCTGAAGTTGAGATTTGAACGCAGTTCTGTTTGATGCGAAGGCCTTGTTCTTTTCCATTTTGCTTGAGAGTGGTGGTGGTAGTATTGATAACAGCAGCAGCTTCGATTTTTTGGGAGGCCCACTCAGCCAGGCATCCTGTGAAGTGCTTTATGTATCACGTCTCATTTCGCCAACCCCCCCCCCCAGTCCTGTCAGCCGCTATGATTTTACAGAATCTCCTGGGTGGGGATCCAGAAGCTTCATTTCTGCCACACTCACCAGGGGAAGTCATAGCTGGGAACTGTTGCAGCCAGCCTGACTGGTGGCCAGCATTCAGTCCTGGAGAGCCGAGAGACTGGGTGGCCACTGAAGGCCTCAGCCCAGAGCTGCTGTGCTTTTGTGACTTTGGAGTTGACCGTGGCTTGCCCTCTCTCCTAGACTCCTTGTGGGAAAGCTGCAGCTGCTCAAATAGAACAGCAGGCCAGCCTGCAGTGGCCTTCTCCTCTGGGGGCTCCCAGAATGTGCTAGAACAAATGGGGCCCCGGGAAACTGGCTGTCCTGGGGTCACCCAGAGCCCTTCTTTCTTGACCAAGCCTTGTTTAGGTAATAAGATTAAGAAAATCACAGCCCTGCCCTTCCATCATTGTTCTTCAGGAGGCATTTTTGAAAAAGAGAGCACTGAATCTGAGCCCAGAGCTCTGGGCTCCATCTTTGGTGGCCACTCTATAGGATATGACATCTGGGCTCAGTGTCCCCTTCTGTAAAATAGAGGCCATCACATTCTCAATGTCTAATCAGACTTGTCCTTCAGGAGTGTCATGAAAATTAGTCAGCAACGGAAGGGCCTTAAAATTATATTTTTGCCATATAAGTCAGAGCTTTGAAGCCATATGCCTTTTTTTTCTTTTTTTCTTTTTTTTTTTGAAAAGAACACTAGAGCTTGGTTTTATTTCTTATACACAAGCCAGGAGACTGGCCAGTCTGAGCTCCTAATGTGGAGATGAAGCTTAGAGAGGGAAGGGGCCTGTCTAATGCCACACAGGAAGTTCATGACACATTAAGAATGGAAACCAGAAAAAAAAAAAAAAAAAAAAAAAGAATGGAAACCAGGAACTTTTCTTTTGCTCTCAGTTGCTGAGGACAGCTAGCATTGCTGCCTTTCCTCTCTACTGAGTCCGAGGCCTTAATCTCCAGAATGCAGAGGCAGCCATGGGGGTGGGGGCAGTTTAGAGCACAGGTCAGACCGTGCGGGGCTCAGGAGTCTCATCTCTGCCATTTACTAGTTGTGTGACCTTGAGCAAGTGCCTTAACTCCTTGAGTTTTAGAATCTTTAATCCCAAGTAGAGATAAGAATATAGCCACTTTCAAGGACTGATGTGAGGGTGAAGTGAAATAATGTTGGTAAGATATATTGTGCTGTAGCTTGGTACATACTGGGCATTCACAAGTGTTAAATGATCATGATGGTGCCAACAAAGGAATAAAAAATCATTCATTCATCCCATCCTGTCCATATTATCCATCTATCTGTCCCTCCACCCACCTGTCCATCTATCCATGCACCTATCCGTTCATCCATCCTTCTGTCCACCCATCCATCCATCCTTTTATCCATCCATCCATTCATCCATCCATCCAACCTATTCATACATCTACCCACTCACCCACCCATCTGTCCATCCATCCACCCACACACCCACCTGTCCATTTGTCCATCATCCATCCATCCACTCACCCATCTGCCCATTTATCAGCCATCCACCCACCTACCTATCCATCTCTCCATCCATCCAGCCAGCCAGCCAGCCATCCACTCACCCATTGCCCATCTAACAGCCATCCACTCACCCACCTGTCCGTCCGTCCATCCATCCATCCATCCATCCATCCATCCATCCATCCATCCAATCCTCTGTCTGACCATTCATTCATTCATTCATCCACCCACCCACCCACCCATTTGATTATCATCTATTTATGCAACCAGAAGATTTTGAGCACCTCTCTGCTAGGCTGTGTGCTATAGAAATGAAAGAGGTACCTCAGAAGGCTCTGTAGCTGTGAGATGGACCGCAGGGTAGTATGCAGCTCCCAGCGCAGGTAGGTGTGTAGCTCTAGACCCTTCCTTATTTTCCCTGTCCAGGTGCTCATCGCCAACAATGGCATCGCTGCCGTGAAGTGCATGCGCTCCATCCGCAGGTGGGCCTATGAGATGTTCCGCAACGAGCGGGCCATCCGGTTTGTAGTCATGGTGACCCCAGAGGACCTGAAGGCCAATGCAGGTACCTGGGCCTTGGCTCCTTCCCCTCCTGCCACCCCCTGTCCTTACCTGCCCTCACCTCCTCCATTATAGCTAGGCAAGTCCATCTAAGACCCCAGAGCCTCAGGATACCTCTCCTGAGCCTGCATTTATTTGCCTTTTTTTCTTTATTTAATTAAAAATACAAAAGTTTAATACGCAGAGTGGAAATTCCATCTTTGAGAAATGTCCATGTTACAGCAGATTGGCTTCTCTTCCTCCAGGTGTTTTCCCCACAGATGTCTGTATTGGACTTTAATCATCCATTCTTCTGTTCATTTGTTCTCTATGTCTACTAGCATAGATCATTCTATAAATAACTGTTGGACAATTTGCTTTTTTTCTTGAATAATAGTATCCCTTTATAGACCTTTATCCTTACAGGAGCCAAAGTGATTTCTTAAGAACATAGCTCAGGGGCACCTTGGTGTCTCAGTGGTTGAGCATCTGCCTTTAGCTCAGGTTGTGGTCGTGGGGTCCTGGGATCGAGTCCCATATCGGGCTCCTTGCAGGGAGCCTGCTCCTCCCTCTGCCTGTGTCTCCGCCTCTCTCTGTGTGTCTCTCAGGAATAAATAAAATCTTTAACACACACACACACACACACACACACACACACACACACACACCCCTCAGGTCCTGTCAGGAACTCTTTAAATGCTTTAGAGGCTGCAGTACTATTCCCTGCCCTCCCTCCCAGAGCACAGGCCCTGGGCTCCGCCCTGCACAGATGTAGCCTCTTTCTAACTCAGAGGGCAGGTTTGATTGTCAGCTCTATTTTATAGATGAGGCAGTTGAGGCACAGGGAGGTGAGTCATTCCCCAGTGTCATATAGGCTATATGTGAAGCAGGCAGAATTGGAACCCCAGGCTGTCTGAATCCACAGTCTTACTCTGTGGGGGCTCCCATCACACTCAGGCTAAAATTCCACATCTTTATGCAGGGCAGTTAAGGTACCATACAGCGTGGCTCTAGCCCCATCCAGTACCTCGTGCCCTCTAATCCTGGGTCCGAGTTGCACTGGCCTCATCGGTTCCTGGACTAGCTGAGCTCTTTCCTGTCCCAGAACCTTGGAACATGCTGGATTTTCTGCTGACAATGCTTTTCCCCGAAGTTCCTGGCACAGCAAGCCTCCATCCCTCCCTGCCCTAACCTTCCATTCGTGTCCTCCCGTGTGGCTTTCCCAGAGGTCCCTGGCACAGACCCCAGTCTGATGTTACTGTGTCTGTTTTCTTTTTATCTTCTCTAACAGTGGAGAAAAACTCAGGGATGAGAGGGAGCTTGTCTAACTTCTCACTTTGTCACCTCTGGGACCTCCCCTGTGGCTGTCACTCATGTGTTCCATAAACATCGGAGGCAGCAGCCTGGAAGGAACAGCCACTCTTAGGTCTCTTTCAGGGTCTGCACATAAAGTTCCACACTGTTCCTTCTCAGGATCCCAGAGAATTCCATAGTATGGAGATTTTAATCTTTGCCTTTGGCTTGAGTCTAGCGTTTAAAAGTTCAAAACACGGCCCAGTGGGAATCCTGTTACATCACTCTTTGGCTTCATTGATGACTAGGGTTTTTTAGGACATATTTATTCCTAAAAGTAGAATTTCTGGTGTAAAGGGCATGACTATTTTACAGTCAAAATCAAAATGTTGTATTGTATTCAGCCTTAAAAAGAAAGGATATCCTACCACGTGGTACAATTGTGGATGGACCTGGAAGACATCATGCTAAGTGCAAGAAACCGGTCACAAAAAGACAAATACTATCGGATTCTGCATACTTGAGGTCCCTAGAGTCGAGAGGTTCATAAAGAGGGCGGTAGCCAGGGGCTGCGGGAGGGGAAAGGGGGAGCTGTTGTTTAATGGGTTGAGTTTCAGATTTGCAAGAGAAGAAAGTGCAGGAGATCTGTTTCACAACACTGAACCACCATTTACCAGCGCTAAATACTATTGAACTGCACACTTGAAAAAAGAGTTAGGTGGTAAATTTTGTTATCTGTTTTTCCCCATGATTGAAAACATTTTATTGTTTAATGGCCAAACAATATGTAGATAAACTTGAAATAGGGATGAATAGAACACCCCCACCTCTCATCCCAACTGTTCTGATAGTTTCCTTCCTTCTTTCTTTCTTCCCTCCCAGGCCTTGTCCTTGTTGCATAGAGATTTGCACAAAGTGGAAGTCATGTTCAGTTGTCTTCAAATGATCATACACATGTGTACCTTGTGGCCACAGAATCTTCTTGGTTATCCTTTCAATGGCCATATGCAGTCATGCAGTGAACTTCAGCCTCTCATTTTTTCTTTCCTTTTCTCATCTGATTCCAGAGTATATCAAGATGGCAGATCAGTATGTTCCTGTCCCAGGAGGGCCCAACAATAACAATTATGCCAATGTGGAACTGGTTGTGGACATTGCCAAGAGAATCCCGGTGCAGGTAAGTCGGGTGGGGTGCCTCAGTCTGCCCACAGTGGGAATGATGCTCTGTGATCTGGAGCAACTCACTCCTATAGTTTGGAAGGGACAGAGGCTCCAGGTTCTCCAAGACTCTGAAATCTGGGTCTGATGTGACACTGTGAAGAGCTTTCGATGTGTGATGGGAGGGGGATTCTAGAAGGAAGATCTTTATTCACATGTCTCTGTGTTTACAGGCGGTGTGGGCTGGCTGGGGCCATGCTTCTGAAAACCCCAAACTGCCGGAGCTCCTGTCCAAGCATGAGATTGCTTTCTTAGGTAGAGTGTATCTCCATCAGATATGTGGGAATAGGGATATTGATGGGACATTCTGGCGGGTCAGGTTCTCTTTCCAGTGTGGCCCTGCAAGGTGTGGGTCAATTTGATACTCCCACCTCACCTTTTCATTGTCCAATGTGGGAAGGGACGTTGGCCAACCCAGGAACATAGCCTTTGCCATGGGTACCACAGGAGAATGATGCCAAGGGCAAGCAGAATCCACTGCTTGTGCTCCTTCTGGTACCAAGATACCAGACATACTCAGATTTCTAACTGGGTTTGGAGGTCACATTTCCAATAAGCCCACACCTTTCTTGGGCTATTCTCAGGGCTTTGGAATGCCCTAGCATTTTGGGACCAGAGTCCCTCATCTCTATGATTTATGAGGTAAAATGATACTTATTATGGCATCTGTTTGTTTTAGGATTTGCATTTGTAAACCTTGTGTGTGTAGTTATGCTGTCTGACATCTTTGCATGATTTAGGAGAATCATTTACCATCCATAATAAATTCCTGTTGCTGCTCCTTAACTCTGGACCTGCAGCACACACTGTGTTTGAAGCAACTCAGTACAAATCAACACCTGATATCCCAAGGGTCTGCCTAGTGACATGTATTTGCTTATATTTTCTCTGTCCATCGTCTTTGGCTGTCACATGGGTTGATCATCCAGCCCACAGGCCAGCAAATTACAGTCCACAGGCCAAATCCAGCCCACTGTCTGCTTTTGTAAATGAAGTTTTATTGAACAGCCCTACTCATTCATTTATGTATTGCCTATGGTTGCTTTTGCCCAACACTGGCAAAGTTGAGTATTTGTGACAGAGATAAGCAGACCCACAAAGCTGAAAATATTTCTTATGTGGCTCATTACAGGAGAAATTTGTTAACCCAGCGTCTAGTTTTTTGAGGTGCTAGCTTGCCCCTTTGGTCTAGTTTTTTGCCTTTCTCCTGAAAAGTGAGTTCTGTGTATGTGACATAGTTTAAGTTTTAACTCAGACCAGGTTTACAGTCCACATATATTAAAACAGCAGACTTCATCCACATATAATGAAGTGGCAGATTAATAGATTTTTTTTTCCTTCCCCAACTTGATGTTAAATTCCTCTAGATCTAGGACCTGAGTACTTTTCTTTGATCCTTTGGTTGGCACTTGGCTGGGAGGGGCTTATGACTAACTTGATTCTTCTGCCTTCCCCTTTGTCCCTGATCCCTCAGGCCCTCCCAGTGAGGCCATGTGGGCCTTGGGAGATAAGATTGCCTCCACCATCGTGGCCCAGACACTGCAAATCCCAACACTGCCCTGGAGTGGAAGTGGTAAGTGGCCTGAGCTTCACTTAGGGGGATCTCTTCCACCCAATCTGAGCAGATGGGGTGACAGGACTATGCTTTTTTTATTCTTTCATTTAAAAATTTAAAAATTCTTAAAGCAGTGGTACAGTTTCATTGTAGAAAACAGAAAATAGGGATCCCTGGGTGGTGCAGCGGTTTAGCGCCTGCCTTTGGCCCAGGGCGCGATCCTGGAGACCCGGGATCGAATCCCACGTCGGGCTCCCGGTGCATGGAGCCTGCTTCTCCCTCTGCCTATGTCTCTGCCTCTCTCTCTCTCTCTGTGTGTGACTATCATAAATAAATAAAATTAAAAAAAAAAAAGAAAGAAAACAGAAAATATAGAATTACAAAAAAAAAAAAAAAAAAAAAAAGAGAGAGAGAAGACATAGAAATCATCCATAATCTTATGACCTGGTATTGAACATTTGTTATATTCTAGGTACCTATCTTTCCAGCCTTTTTTCTAGGCACATCCAGAGATTTTGTATTTACTGTGGTTTGTGACTTATTTTTTCTAACTAATGCTTATATGTCAATAAATACACTTTACAATATTTAAAATGTCTGCATAGGATTTTATCATATAGATGTATCATAATTTACTTAACAATCCTCTATAGTTACATATTTAGGTTGTTTCCAGGTCGTTTTGCTCTAATTTTAAAAAATACTAAAAGTAAGGACACCTAGATGGCTTATTGGTTAAGTGTCTGACTCTGGCTCTGGTCATGATCTCAGTGTCCTGGGACTGAGACCAGCCTTGGGCTCCAAGCTTACTGGGGAGTCTGCTTCTCCTTTTCTCCCCGCCCCTCCCCCAACTCATGTTCTTTCTCTGTCTCAAATCTTTTTTTTATTTTTTAAAAAAGATTTTATTTATTTATTCATGAGAAACACAGAGAGAGAGAGAGAGAGAGAGAGAGAGAGAGAGGCAGAGGGAGAAGCAGGTTCCATGCAGGGAGCCTGATGCGGGACTCGATCCCGGAACTCCAGGATCATGCCCTGGGCCGAAGGTGGCGCTAAACTGCTGAGCCACCCAGGGATCCCCCTCAAATAAATCTTTTAAAAAATACTTAAGGTAATGGAGTCTTTATAGTCTAATAGCTAAATCTCTATGTACTTTTTATTTTTTTTATTTTTATCTTTTTAAAGATTTTATTTATTTATTCATAGACAGAGAGGCAGAGACACAGGGAGAGGGAGAAGCAGGCTCCATGCAGGGAGCCCAATGTGGGACCCAATCCCGGGTCTCCAGGATCACACCCCAGGCTGCAGGCGGCGCCAAACTGCTGCGCCACCAGGGCTGCCCTCTCTGTACTTTTTAATCATTTCCTTCGGATAAATTCCAAAAGGTGAAATTTCTAGGATAAATTAAAAATAAACGGGATAAAGTCTCAGGAATTTCCTATACAGTTTGATTTTTCACCCAAAGATGGAATTTTAAATTTGTAATGGAAAGTTTATTTGTTTTTAATCTTCACAGGATTTTAGAAAACACTGATTTATGTATGTATAAATGACTTTAGTGGGTAGAATTGGAATTTTTTTGAGTTCAGGTTAATATGGTTGTTTCTGGTAGGCTCAGTCTGAATTTCTTAAGCTTGATTTCCCATTCAAGGTTGAGTTAGCCCTTAAAAGAACATTAAAAGCCTTTGTGGGAAGCTGAAGGGCCATATCTAAATACTGTTGCTCCAGCAGCCAGGTCTAGAGAGGCTTTGGTGAGGAAAGGCCCTGTGGTTTCTGTGTTGTGTATCTCTGTCATTCTTGGGATGTTTCAGCTCTTTCTATGATTCTCTAGGTCTGATGGTAGAATGGTCAGAAGATGATCTGCAGGAGGGGAAAAGAATCACTGTCCCAGAAGATATTTACAACCAGGGCTGTGTGAAAGATATAGATGAAGGCTTAGAGGTAAACACAGGGCTTGGGGGTGGGGGGCAAGATGCTGGCACCTTCTCATTGTCCTGGTAGCATGGAAACTGTCTACCTTCTAAAGAGGTCTATCTGTCCTTTGCCCTCAGGTGGCTGAAAAAATTGGTTTTCCCTTGATGATCAAAGCATCTGAAGGTGGAGGAGGGAAAGGAATCCGGAAGGCAGAGAGTGCTGAGGACTTCCCAATCCTTTTCAGACAAGTGAGCTGTTCTTGCTGATATTTTTCCATACATCTTTGGGAATTGTGTATGTTTAGTTGTTGGCCACTGGATTTTTTTATTAGCATTTCTGTGTCCGAAATCAAGAAGACACTCGTGGGAGCTGACGTACTGCTGTGCTGTGTTCCAAAGCAAATGTGTGCATTTTCACACACAGAAGTCCATGGTTTGGGTTGGTCTGTACACCGTATTTCCTTAGATGTTTGATCCTGTGAATCCACCTGACTTTAAATGATTTCAGAGACACAGGGCCAGAATATCTATCTGTTTGTGACTATATTTGTCTATCTAAAGATGGGACGTTTTGTAAATGTTAGTAGTCTTAGTATTTTTAACATTTCCAGAAGATTCACTTTTGTTATAGGAATGAACCATGTATTTACTTATTCGTAGCTGGGTTTTCACTTTTAAAACTTCGTGCCTATTATAGTTTCCCACTGACAATGTTAAAAAAAAAAGGTAAACTAATGATCTTCTCGTTCTTAATGCAACTGTTTTAGTATTTCTAGGGTTTCTTCTAGATTTTGTTCACATGCATGTTTTGAAGAGTCATATCATTTTAAAACATTTGTTCTGCACAATGCTTTGTTTTACATTTAAAAAAATTCTAAATTGTAGATCACAGATATGTTTTCCATCTTATTGCAGTCTTTACGATTATTTTGATCATTGCATAATATTCCCTGTGTGTCTGTATTATCAAGCCTTTCCTTTTTTGTGAAATGTTAAGTTTGTTTCCATTTCTATTATGAATAATACTATAATACATATATTTCATAATATATAACATATATATTCTATAACATCTAACAATACTCAGCTGTTTTTTTCTTCTTCTGAATTATGTTCTTGGGTAAAGACCACATGCTAAGGACTTAGTTATGTAGCACACACATGCACTTGCAAAAACATGTCAATAAGTTGCTTTCTAAAAAGATTTACCAAGTAAACAGCTGTGGGTAGTATATGGGTGTTCTGGAAAGTAAGTGGTTTCACTATCATGTGTCTCCACTGGGGTGGATAGGTTTTTGGGGTCCTTTGTGGGGGAGAAGAAGTTCTACCTAGTTGAAAGTTGCAAAAGTAAAAAAAAAAAAAAAAAAAGAAAGAAAGTTGCAAATGTAGTATGGAGTCCCCATCTACCCTTCATCTGGTTTCCCACTGTTAACATCTTCTGTTAGCTATGCTGTGTTTGTCACAACTAAGAGATTAACAGGGATACTTTTCTATTAAGTGGACTCCAGACTTGACTCAGATTTTACCAGGTTTTCCCACTAATCTCCTCTTTCTGTGTCAGGATCCAGTCCTGGATCCTCCATTACGTTTGAGGGTTGTGTAGGTTTTAAAGTCTTTCTTTTTGGGCAGCCCAGGTGGCTCAGTGGTTTAGTGCTGCCTTCAGCCCAGGGCGTGATGCTGGAGACCCGGGATCAAGTCCCATGTCAGGCTCCGTGCATGGAGCCTGCTTCTCCCTCTGCCTGTGTCTCTGCCTCTCTCTTTCTCTCCTCTCTGTATATTCTCATGAATAAATAAATAAAATCTTAAAAAAAAAAAAAAGCCTTTTTTTCCTCCCCTTTCTTTAAAATAGATGTTACTTTTTAGGGCAGTTTTCAATTCACAGCAAAATTGATAGTGCAGAGCTCCCCTATGCCTACTGCCCCAACATGCGCAGAGGTGTCGCAAGGGCGACAAAAGGAAACTTGATTATGTGAGTGCAACATGAAAATGTTCTTATGAGAACATGCAAACACTTTAGGGATATGTTAAACATGAAGAAGGAAAATTCTCTTTTCATCACCACCTCTGAACTCCTCCCAGATGTAACCAGGTGACAGTTGGGTTTCTTTCCAGCACTTTGTATATATTTTTTAAAATTTTTCTTTTAAAGATTTTTTTAAAAATTTAGAGTAATTTCTATACCCAATATGGGGCTTGAGCTTACAACCTGAGATCAAGAGTTGTATGCTTTACTGACTGAGCCAGCCAGGTGCCCCTGTATATGCTTTTATATAGGCGTTCATACAGTTCTGTTTTACTATTTTTCATAGAAGTAGGGCCATCCCATATATTACTGCAGCTTGCTTTTTATTTTATTTATTTATTCATTTAAAAAATATTTTATTTATTTATGCATGAGAGACACAGAATGAGAGAGAGAGGCAAAGACACAGGCAGAGGCAGAAGCAGGCTCCCTGCAGGGAGCCCAATGTGGGACTTGATCCGGGGACTCCAGGATCATGCCCTGGGCTGAAGGCAAGTGCCAAACCACTGAGCCACCTAGAGATCCCTGCAGCTTGCCTTTTTTTTTTTTTTTTTTTTTGCAGCTTGCTTTTTAAAAGAAATTCTTAGAAATCATTCCACGTGAACACTTATTTTTATACTATGGTTAAGAATTTCATCATTAAGGAATTTCGATTGCCTTTTAATGTCAAAAGAATGAAATAAGTCTATCTAGGCTCCACCATAGACAGCTAGCTGAGAGAGTACTATTTAAGGAGGAAAAGAAACTGCAGGACAGCATATTTTAGTCCTGTTTTTATTCAAAAGACATTATGTATATTGTATGTGTTCCTGTACGTATAGCAGAAAACTGATGTGTACCCGGCTCTTAGAGCACGTTAACTTAACCACTTAACTATTAACCACATTAAACTCTTACCCAGTGTGTGCCCAAAGCTTAACAGCACATTATCTTTAGGAGATGGGATTGTGGGGGAAATCCTACCTTCTACATTATGTATTTTGACAGCGTTGGACCTAAAACATCAAGGAGAATGGCATGTCTGTAACAGAGGTAAAACAAAGTGAAAAGGTCAGCAGAATCATGGACCTGTCTTCAGAGGATTTCCCACTCTGACCCTGGTCTCCCAGGGAAGAACAAGCCACTCTGCTGTCCCTGCAGGTGCAGAGTGAGATCCCCGGCTCCCCCGTCTTTCTCATGAAGCTGGCCGAGCACGCCCGACACCTGGAGGTCCAGATTCTTGCTGACCAATATGGGAACGCTGTGTCTCTGTTCGGCCGTGACTGCTCCATCCAGCGCCGGCATCAGAAGATCATCGAGGAGGCGCCGGCCACCATCGCCATACCGGCTGTGTTCGAGTTCATGGAGCAGGTGGGCTCTGCAGAGCTCAGTGAGGGGATGCGGTGGGTAGCTGCAGGGAGAGCCATCCCACCCAGCCAGCAAGAGCGCCCTACAGTCCACATGCCAAAGTGGGGTGACACTGGGGGCCCATCATAGGGAGTGTGATCTCTGAAGTTCCGAAAGAACTCATGCACAGCAGATCCTCAGCATTTGGTTGGGGTGCTAATAAGCCACCATTAAGACGATCCAAGAAAACCACTGGAAACCCTTCAGGCTCTGTGTCTTTACAGTGTGCTGTCTGCCTGGCCAAGACTGTGGGCTACGTGAGCGCAGGGACGGTGGAGTATCTCTACAGCCAGGACGGCAGCTTTCACTTCTTGGAGCTGAATCCCCGCCTGCAGGTGGAACATCCCTGCACGGAAATGATTGCTGATGTCAACCTGCCGGCCGCCCAGCTACAGGCAAGGAAATGGACCCAGAGCCTTGGGGTTTCTTCCACCCAGGATGGGGTCCCTATCCTGCTCATATGAGACCTTCCTGCCCCTCTCTTGGCTGGCTTTCCCTGGGGAGTGAGTGTTTTGTTGTGTGAGTAGCACTGGGAACTACACAGGCTATGAAGTGGTTGGTCACCTTTGTTGGGCTGTGTATCCCTTTGAGAAATGGGCAAAAGCCCATTGAATTTCTCCCTGGGGAAAAAAAATTATACAGTATGCAGGGGGGTTTCGTGGATCCTCTAATGGCCATTCCCAGACACCTAATGGCCATTCGCTCAACCTTTTTCTCATTACCGCCCTCTAAGGAGCTTTTTTGGATACTTCCCCTCCCCCCCACTCTAATCTCTCCCTTTAGGAAATTTTAATACCACAGATATACTGTATATGTTTTTATTGTAGATATATCTGTGACTTATACATACAAAGAGTAAGATAGTTTAATACCCAAGAGCAGATATTTGCCTCCTTGAGGGTCAGTATCACCCCCATTGAGAACTCAGGACCCAGAGTTAGGAACTTCTGCACTAACAGGAACTCTAATTTTTAAAATATATGTCTTATGTTTGTTTCCTTCCTTCCTTCCTTCCTTCCTTCCTTCCTTCCTTCCTTCCTTCCTTCCTTCCTTCCCTCCCTCCCTCCCTCCCTCCCTCCCTCCTTCCTTCCTTCCTCCATCAGCATTTTTATTCTGTTTTCTATTTTGTCTTTTTCTTTCTTTTCTTTTTTTATTTTAGTTTGCAAAATTTCAGGAATATTACAAGGATAGTACACTTCTCATCTACCCCCTATGTCTTGACCCACCAGTCATTAGACTCGGACACATTCGTGTTCTGTTTGTGTTGGTATAATTTTTTGGCTTAACTTTTTGAGAGATGTCTTGATGTGAACCTTTGTGGTACTTTGCTTCTAAATACTTGAGTCAAAGGACCTCCCAAGAATAAGATCATTCTCAAAAAAAAGAAAAAAAAGAAAAAAAGAAAAAAAAAGAAGAAAAAATGAGATCATTCTGGCACAATACCATAATAAAATGATGATACTCAGGAGATAAAGTACTGATGCCACCATGCATCTATCTGTAATTAGAAGTATAAAAATTTTAAAATATAGAAAATCTAATACCACATTAAAATTTTTGCCATTGTCCCAATACTATCCATTTACTACTGTTTTTGTTTGTTTTTAAAATGCAGGGTTCAGGGCATCTGGGTGGCTCAGTGGTTGAGCATCGACCTTTGGCTCAGATCATGGTCCCAGGGTCCTGGGATCGAGTTCCACATCAGGCTCCCCCAAAGGAAGGCTGCTTCTCCCTCTGCCTATGTCTCTGCCTCTCTCTCTCTCTGTCTTTCATGAATAAATAAATAAAATTTAAAAAGATAAGATGAAACAAAATAAATCAAATCCAGGGTCCATTCTAAGACTTCACATTCCGTTTCATTGTCATGACTTTTGAGTCTCTCATCTGGAACCTCTCCTCAGGTGTAGTTTTCTGTTCTCAATGCTGGCATTTGTGAAGAGTTCAGGCAGAAATTTCCTCAGTTTGGTGAGGAACTCTTCCTGGTGAGAGTCCCTGAAACATTTTGGCAAGTCATCACACAGGCAGCGGGGGTTCCTTAGCAAGTCACATCAGAAAGGCAAAGAAGGTTAAATCTGATCACTTGGTTAAGCAGGCATCTGGAATTTTATTCTCATCCCTCAGGACCAGCTGTCTGAGTCCTATTAAAACCTCTGCAGCCAGACACTGTCACTCCTCACCTTCCACGCCACCAAGAATCTGTGACTTTTCTTTGATGTGAGCATTTTCTTGTCATGTGAGGTTTTCCAAAAGTTGTTTCTTTTCCCAGGGACACTGTTTGCTCCCTGGCGGGGGCGGAGTCAAACCTTGTGTCTTATTCTAGCTTTGCTTCTCCTGCCACTCTGTCTCATGGTGTTGCCTGATGAGTAGGTACTCAGTACACCTGAAATCATTCCCTGCACTTCTTCTTCTATGGTATCTAGCCATGTGTTTGGTGTTTGGGTGCTCATGGGACTGATAGTCATTGGGTGGATTTCTCCATTTCAGATTGCCATGGGAGTGCCACTGCACCGGCTGAAAGATATCCGGCTTCTGTACGGAGAGTCGCCATGGGGGGTGACACCCATTTCATTTGACACTCCTGCCAATCCTCCGCTCGCCCGAGGCCATGTCATCGCAGCCAGAATCACCAGTGAGAACCCTGATGAGGCAAGTGGTAGGGGTCCCCACGCCAGCCATCTCCAGTCTCCCGGTGTGGGGCAGACCCTGAATGTTAGCCTTGGTTGTGACGCCCAGGCTTCTTGGTGTACAAAAAAGGACACCGTGCTGTGGGAAGGCACACAGTTCATTGATGGGAAGCATGTGTCAGGCACCGGGCAGATCCCTTCATGCATCTCCTTGCTCACTTACGTGACAGTGCCACTGCTAGGCAGCATTCTCCTGTACTACAGCTTTGAAGTTAGGGTATTGCTTTGTGCCTGGGACCTGCTAGGCCCTGACTGAGCCCCATTGTTGGACCCTATGGGCCACGTCCATCTTTGGGATAAGCAGCCAGGTTTAGAACCCAGGTCCTTGGTTTTCTGGTCCCTTGGACTCTTTGCTGCCCCATAAATGGAGTCTGGTCCCATGTAAGGAGTTCCTTAGCAACTTGTTCTTTGTGTCTTAAAAAAACAGCCAGCTGGCCTCTGTTACTTTACATGCTTACTTATGGTTGATTGTCAGACAGCTTCCATAATCTACCATAACCTAATTGTTTATTGATTACATTCAAGATACTCAGGGTAAGAGAGAGATATGTCCCCCCAGCCCCTTTTTAATGAAAGAATTGTCAACTGTATCAACTCGGCATCTTTGGCTGCAAACAACGGACTCTGGCCTGGACAAAGAAAACGGGAAATTTTTTTAGGGGATTGATGGCTTGTTTATAGGTGCCTGGGAAGATGGAGGATTAAGAGTGGAAATAGTCCCAGCCCCTGAAATTCTCCATCTCTCAAAACAGATGCCTCCATTACACACATCAAGAGCCCTAATCCCAGCGAGAGGGTCCATGTCCACCCCCTCTTACCAAAATTATGCTCAGAGGGATGGTCCTTCCCCCACCACCAATAGCAAATTAGGTGTGTGTTAGCATTGAATTTCTTTATCTGCTGGAATGTTCATAATCTGGAATTCAAAATCCAACTCCTCTTTCATTTAAACTTTTTATGACTGACAATGTCAAGCTTATAAAATCAGAATGTACCTTCACTCAGCTCCATCTTGTGAACAACGTTCACCCATATTGTGTCCATACCTTCTCCCCCCCATCCCAACTTGGTTATTTATTTTTGTAGTTTTTTTTTTTTTTTTTTTTGTAGTTTTTTTACAATAAAAATTGCATGCGAGCATGGACTTGCTGATGTGGGTATACCCACAGATAGATACACCCTCACCCCTAGTGGGAGATATCAATGTTCTATTGATCACACTAAGCTTTTGGTTGTCGTGGGGGTTCTTGGGTTTCCCTAGGATTTAATTCTGATGCAAGTATATCTGGAGTGATGGTTGTTATTTATTTATTTTTTCTCTCATTTTGCTTTTGTTTTCTTGGCTCCAGGGGTTTAAGCCAAGCTCTGGAACAGTTCAGGAACTGAATTTCCGGAGCAGCAAGAATGTGTGGGGTTATTTCAGCGTGGCAGCTGCTGGCGGCTTACACGAATTTGCTGATTCCCAGTTCGGTCACTGCTTCTCCTGGGGAGAGAACCGGGAAGAGGCCATTTCGTTAGTATCTCCCTCCTCCCCTCCTTCTTTCCCTCCTTCCTTCCAGAAACTAAAAGCCTGTGGCTTCAGATGCAGTAGAACTTCAGAAGACAGAGGAGCGAATCACAGAGCAGACCTTATCTTAAATGCCCTTTGCTGAAGTCCAAGGGCAAGGTCTGCCCTCTTCCTGTATGTGAGATTAAAGTCAGAGGAGCTCATGAGCTCGCCATGGTCCTTTGGTCTTGAGCTCCTTAGAGGTTGCACTTGGAGGAGATCCAAAGAATGTTCAAGGGGATATCAAAATTTAAAAGATGCCAAGTACATAGTTTTTAAGAGAAAAGTGTGTGTGTGATATCTTTAAGCCTACTAAGTAGGTCCTGGAGAAGCCCACATTGACAAAGGGGTTCTTGAGTCATGAAACACCCACATCTTATATTTCTCCTGCCTTGTCCTGAGTGTAAAAAGGTAAATACCAGCTCGCTTCATGAATAAATGTTCTTGTATGGATGAATAACTATCCTTTAGACTGAAAATATCCCAAAGACTTTGTGGACATTTTGTTTAAAAAGCTTTATAATTGGGATGCCTGGATGGCTCAGTATGCAGAGGATGCGACTCTTTCTTTCTTAAGTTTATTTTGAGAGAGAGAAAGCACACATGAGAAAGGGCAGAAGGGGAGGAAGAAGGAGATTCCCCACTGAACAGGATGGGCTTGATCCTGGGACCCTGAGATCATGACCTGAATGGAAGGCAGATACTTAATCGACTGAGCCACCCAGGGACTCTGAGCACAAGACTCTTGATCTTGGGATTATAAATTCAAGCCCCACAGTGAGTGTAGCACTTACTTTAAAATAAAATCTTTAGGGGCGCCTGGGTGGCTCAGTCAATTAAGCATCTGATTCTTGATTTCAGCTCAGGTCATGATCTCAGGATCATGAAATCAAGCCCTGTGTAGGGTTCCTCGCTGAGTATGGAGCCTAGTTAGGATTTTGTCTCCCCCGACCCTCTCATTTTCTCTTTCTCTAAAAAAAGAAAGTTTTTTTTTTAATCTTTAAAAATATATTAAATAATAAAAAGTCATGAATTAAATTGAGTTTGGTGATTTTGATAACTGGGCTTTCTTTGCCGGCTTTATGTAATTCATTGTAATCATGATGAGTGAAAACTTGAAGGGGGAGGGAGGCCAGCCAGTCCAGCCCACTCTGATGGAAATGGCCTGTGGCTTGTTCCATGCTCTGAATGACCAGTATGGACTTCAACAGAATTCAGAGGGAAAATTCTGGCTTTCTTTGTTTTTTTTTTTGAAAGAAAACAAGTGGGGAGGGACAGAGGGAGAGGGAGAATCTTAAGTAGGCTCCCCACTGAGCGAGGAGCCTAACACAAGGGATCTCACGACCCTGAGATCATGACCTGAGCCAAAATCTTATTGGATGCTTAGCTGACTGAGCCACCCAGGTGTCACTCTAGCTTTTGCTATTATTGTCAGAGTCTAACAGGGGGACTGACTATGCCAGTTACCCCAGGACTGAGGGCTTCCCAGGATGTGAGATTTCTCACTGCTAAAATTGGGCATGTCCTGGGCAAAGTGGGACAAATTGGCCACCCTTGAGCCCAGTAGCTTGACCCTTACATGCAGACTCCAGTGCCTACTTGACTTCCATAGACTGTTGATGTGCTCATTTGACCTCAGAGCATCTTCATTTCCCCACCCCTGAGCTGGGGTGGTTCTTGCCCTTCGGCCACACTTGCTCAATGCATGCAGGAATGCCATGACAGGTGTTAAAACTCTCCTCTCCCAGGAAGGGAATTTTTCTAATGCCTCCTCTTTCCCTGGTGCAAAACACTCTCCTTATGACTTCATAGGGAGTGAGAGGTTCAGGCCTTCGGACTGGAGCCCTCTTTAGGGGGAGATTTTCTGGGAAATGGGTGGTGGTGACCAATAAAGCACATGCAGATGGGTGACCGCCACAACCTGGGTGGGGTAGCAGTATTGGCCGTTCATAAATGCACTCCATGCATACCCAGCAGAGCACTGTCTGGATGGCGAGGGGGTGGCATCTGCTCTGGGATACGGGGATTTGAGAGGTCCAGCTGGAGAGAGGCAGAGCGACTGGCAGTGGTTGATAATAATTACAATAACAGTAATTAATCATATTCATTGCAGCTGACCTTATTTATCTGCAACTGTGTACTTTATATGGATTGTCTCATTTTAATCCTCAAGCACCCATGTGAAGTCAGGGTTATTTCCCCATTTTCCAGATGGGGAAACTGAGGCTTAAAGTGGTTAAATCACTTGCCCAAGATTGCCTGACCAGTACATGCTGGAGCTGAGATTGAAACCTGGACCATTGGACTCAGCCTCCTCTCTCAACTGTGCTACTCTGGCTCTCTGAGAACCACGCGGGGGCTCTGCTGTCTCATATATTAATTTGGAAAACAATCCATATGCCTTTCTCCTCAAGGAACATGGTGGTGGCTTTGAAGGAACTGTCCATCCGGGGTGACTTCAGGACCACCGTGGAGTATCTCATTAACCTGCTGGAGACTGAAAGCTTCCAGAACAATGATATCGACACAGGGTGGTTGGATCACCTCATTGCTGAGAAAGTGCAGGTGGGGAGCTGCCTGCTTCTCCCCTTGGGCTCACAGAGCACCCCCTACCCCCACCCCCAGCTCCTCATGGTCTTGGTCCCCACTGACCCTGACATGCAGAGTCTTTCCTAGGCTGAGAAGCCGGATATCATGCTCGGGGTGGTGTGCGGAGCCTTGAATGTGGCCGACGCAATGTTCAGAACCTGCATGACGGATTTCTTACACTCGCTGGAAAGGTAGAGTGCACAGATCATTTATCTTCCCCTGGTGGGATGTGCGTTAGTGGCAAGTAAGGCAGATAATCAGCCAGCAGGCAGTTAGTGAATCCCTCCTATGTGCTTGCCTCCGCAATTCCTCATGTGTGAACCCGGGCTGCCCTGGAGGAGGTCGCCAGGAATGGGATTCTCCAGGCAGTGGGCAGACAGCTGTGTGCTTATTCCTCCTGACTTGTGTAAGGTACGTCATGGTACTCGAGTTCAGAGAGGAGGTGCATTTGAAAAACAAAGCAGGTGACTGGTCACCTCTGCAAATGTTCCTTCCAGACCCTCGCCTAATCAGATGTGACCAGTGAAGTGGAGCAGCAGGGTAGGTAATGGCCAGGTGCTCACTGTCAGGATGGGCCAGCGTTTCTCAGCCCCACGACCCTTGACATTTTTTTTTTTTTTGACCCTTGACATTTAGAGCTGATTCATTTTTTATTGCAAGAGGGGGCTGTCCCATGCACTGTGGGAAGTTAGCATCCCTGGCCCTCTGTCCACACTGTCTCCCCTCTCTCCACCAAGAGCAGGACCATCAAGTATGTCTCCAGACATTGCCAGATGTCCTGGGGTAGAGGCAGAAATCACCTCCAGAGACACTGTGATAGGCAAATGAAACTACCAAAACAAATTTAAAAAGAGATGAACAACAACAACAAAAAAGACAAGAGATGTTAGGGCGTGGTTATCATGCTTACACATCATTTCAGAGTTGCAACGCATGAGCCAGTTTCTTTCCTAAGCATGTGGCACAATTCCCATGGAGGGAATTTTTCTGAGAACAAGCATTATGGATTTTGCTCCCTGGAAAGCCCTTTTTAAATGTCTCACCTTTCAGCCAGTGCTATTTCCTTAAGTTCTGAACAATGTCACATCCCTTGCCTTTTTGTTGGATTTAGCTTTTTTAAATACAGCCAAGTGTGTTGGTGCTTAGGCAAGGCAAAGAGCTGAGTGATTTGTTTAAATCCAGGGGGTGGCCCTAGAGTTCTCGTTCTTCCCATAGCTGACCCCGAGTTTGTCTTTTCTTTCAGGGGCCAAGTCCTTCCTGCAGCTTCTCTGCTCAACATCGTGGACGTGGAATTAATTTATGGAGGTGTTAAGTACATTCTCAAGGTGAAGGCCCCAGGTTTTTCGGCTGTTTCCGTGCTGGAGGCTGGTGGGAGTTTTTATTTCTGGAGTGGACTTGCTTCTGCCTGGGTCCTGGGACTCCCCAGGCAGTCCCTGCCCTTGAAACTTGAGCAACTTTGGGTTTTGGAGCATGTGGGCTTGTGCAATACGCACAAGGTATAGTGGAGCATGTGTTAGTGTCCTGGGGCTACAGAATACAGAAATGTATCCTCTCAAAGTCTGGAGGCCAGAATCTAAAATCAAGGTGTCAGTTGGGCCCTGTTCTCTTTGAAGTCTCCAAGAAAGACTCTGTCTCATGCTTTCCTGGCTCCTGGTGGTTGTGGGGCAGTCCTTGCTTGTTTTCTACCCTGGCTTGTAGACTGTCCCTCTAAGCTATGCCTCTGGCTTCATATGGCCGCCTTTTCTGTGTGTGTGTGTGTGTGTGTGTGTGTGTGTGTGTTCGCATGTGTGTTCGTGTGTTTGCATTGTCTTCTTGTGTGTCTGCTCTGAAGAACACCAGTCAGACTGCATTTAGGGTTCATTCTGCTCCAGTATGACCTCATCTAACATTTGCAAAGATGTTATTTCCATGTAGAGTTGTTTTGGAGGTGCCAGGAAGGATGTGCATTTAGAAGGGGGGTGGGGACAATATCCAGTCCAGTACAGAGCATGAGCAGGACCTTTGCTGAGCTGGCATAGTGTGCGGGTTCATTTCTAGGGGCTGGGAGGCCAGATCTGTCCTGTGTCTCTGCACTAAAGATCAATGTGTGGCTTTCTCATCTGTCCCTGGCCTCCTTGGGCTTCCCTGGATATTATTACTTGGGATGCTGTCCTCTGTCAGAAGTATCCAGTTACCCTTCCTGGGGCATCTAAGGTCAGTTCAGCAGAGAATATATCAGAGTATCTGAGGTGTGTGGGCACAGGATCAGGTCCTGCATCCGGGTCAGGGTGATCTGTGGGGGCAAAATGTCCCCAAGAAGCTAAGGCCTCCTTCTCAGGAGGGAAAAGATAACAGAACTCGAGTCTGGCTTTGAAGCAGAATTTTTATGACCTCTGCCTTTGAGGCAGAATTTTTATGACCTCTTACTTTTATTTTTTTCATTTTTTAAAAAGATTTTACTTATTTGTGAGAGATACATAGAGAGAGGCAGAGACACAGGCAGAAGGAGAAGCAGGTTCCCATGGGGACCCTGATGGGGGACTAAATCCTAGGACTCTGGGATCATGATCTGAGCCAAAGGCAGACGTTCAAGCACTGAGCCACCCAGTGCCTGTTACTTTATTTCTCAGATGACTGAGCACAGGTTACACTTCCAGTTTTGGGGGTTTTCAGGGTTTAGCTAAACAAGCATGTTATCCATGGGGGCACACTGTCAAACCACTTCTCTTTACCCCTCCATGCTTGGCTATTTTGGGGGCCTCGTTCCCCCAGCATAATTTTAAATATGACATTTGCTTAATGTATAAAATTTAAAAATTTCAAACAAGCATAAAACATCAGAAGAACAAACCCATTGTGTTTTGACTCTGGAAGGCAATCCCTATGAACGTTACAGCAGATCTCTTCTAATTCTTTTTTTCCTTACTAATTTTACAAAGTTGATATGGTGCAAATACTGTTTTTACTGCTTTGATATTCTCATGGCATAAAGTTTTCCCATGTTATTAACAAGCTTTCTTAATCACATGTGGTGTCCAGTGGAACTTTCCATAGGAATGGAAATGTTCTGTATCTCTGCTGTCCAGTATGGCCACCTGTGGCTCCTGAGCACTGAGGAACTGAATTTTATACATTATTTAAGTTAAGCTAATTTACATGTAAGGGGCACCTGGTGGCTCTGCCAAAGGCTCTGCCTTTGGCTCAGATTGTGATCCCGGTGTCCTGGGATTGAGTGCCCCTTTGGGGTCCCCATGGGGAGCCTGGTTCTCCCTCTGCCTATGTCTCTGCCTCTCTCTGTCTCTCGTGAATAAATAAAATATTTTAAAAAAAATTTACATGTTAATAGCCAGCCCAGCTAGAGGCTGCCATATTTGACAGTGCAGATCTAGAATATTCCATTACAAGGTTGTTGGATAGTTAGTTTGCTTCTCAGTCCTATTGTTACCATGAATAATGTTGCAACACATATTCTTCTGTTTCTTGCTACCTTTTGTTTCAATGTATTTTAGAGATTGAGGATGTTTTTGTATTCTGAGAGAGAGCACCTACATTAAACCCAGGGCTAGGTGTCAGATTGAAGTGCAGGGTTGAACCACTTGTGCCTCTCTCAAGTGTCCCAAATGTCTTGTATGCCCCTGGGCAGAGCTGGGCCTGGGGAGGGCAGAGTCCTGGTCACTGGTGGAGTCTCCAGGGCTGCTTCACCCCCAGTGAGAACCCCCACTTCTCCATCCTACTCAGGGCAGCCCTGCTTGGGGCTGATGCTTAGGGACAGGAATGAGAAGGGCATGTGATTGGCAGGAGATGACCAGGCTGTAACTACAACTGTAGCCGATGGCCATGAGCCTCCCCATGGGACAGGTGTGGGATACTGACTGCGAGCTCTCTGCTTCCTGAGGGTGGCACTCCCATCATGGACACTAGCCCTTGCTGGTGGTGGTATTGGGGGGAGGTGGTGCTCTGGGGCACAGGGACAAGCAGAGGCCTCCAGAATTCAGGCAGGGACACAGCCTGTCCCCGCAGGTGGCCCGACAATCTCTGACCATGTTCATCCTCATCATGAATGACAGTCACATTGAGATCGACGCCCACCGGCTGAGTGACGGTGGCTTGCTGCTGTCCTATAATGGTAACAGCTATACCACCTACATGAAAGAAGAGTTTGACAGGTACATGGTCTGGGGGGGCAACACAAAGCCAATCTTTCCCATGGGGCTCAAAAATATAAAGCCTGGGGTGCCTGGGTGGCTCAGTCGGTTGGGCATCTGCCTTCGGCTTAGGTCGTGATCCTGGGGGTCCTGGAATCAAGCTCCACATGAGGCTCCCTGCTTAGTGGGGGAGTCTGCTTCTCCCTCTGAGCCCTCCCACCCCCAGTCATGTTCTTTCTCTCAAATAAATAAAATATAAAGCCAGCTATGTGTAGCCCAAGGGTCTTAGATAAAGTACCTTCTTCAAAAAATTCTGAGGCCCATGGAAAGGTTAATCTCTTCATTGGAAATTACAAAACTGGCAGACGTACTGGGAAGGTTCCCAGGAGGCCTGTTTCTAGTAATGTGAGAGGATTCAGAGCTGAATGGGACATGACTCCCTCTGGCTCTATTGCCTGCGAGGCATGTAACAGTGTGTCAGCTGCTCCTAATCTGGGCTGCAGTGCCTACACCCATCTGAGTGCAGGCTTGGAGGAGATGCAGCCATCTGGTTAGAGCAGCAGCTGTCTACCTACATCCAGTTAGGGCAGCAGCCCAGTGGCACAGGGCTGGGTGTTGGGATAAGACCATGATCACGACTCGTGGAGCCTATTGGCGAACAGGACACATCAAACAAGCAGAAGTGGCGGGACAGGTCACTGTGTACCTGCATAAGCAAAATGCAGGATGTTCTGGAGGCACTTAGCATGGAGGCATCATGAGATCAACTCAAAGACCCTCCTGTTCTGATTCATCTGACCACACTGAGCTCATACAATGCAACATAGACCAGCCAAGCTGAATGGGCAGCACAAACCCACTCCCCTCCAGCGTAGGAGAGATAAGCCCAAGTGGGGGCTGGGGCGCTAGAGGCCCCATGCCTAGAACAGCTCCGCTTAGGAAGTTGTCTCTCTTTCCAATCTTGAAAGTTTTGGAAGAAGGCAGACTGGATTCATCCCAGCCAGAGCACTGTTTTATTACCTTTTTAAGCTTTGTTGTGTCTGCCAGGAATATTCAGGATTATCAGAGGCTCCTCCCAGGGGCATACTCTTCCCATTTCAGTTATAAGGTGAAGACTTAAAGTTGGTACATATTTATCAGATAATATCGATTGCTCTCTCTGTGCCTTTCAGAATTATATCAGTAAACTAGTTTTCAGACAGAAAAAGGTCACACCATTTGCTCACCTAATTCATTCCCAGTATCTCTGTGCTGTCAGACGCCAGCATTTGGGCAAGTGGAATCCTGAAGACCACACACAGGGTGACACTCCAGGCTGCCTTTAGAAAGGGGAAAACATTGTCGAAAGCCAGACTTGGGCATTCTGGGTTGATGGGCCTCCTCCTACCAACCCACCCCTTCTGTCTCCCAGTTATCGTATTACCATCGGCAACAAGACCTGTGTGTTTGAGAAGGAGAACGATCCTACGGTTCTGAGAGCCCCTTCAGCCGGGAAGCTAATGCAGTACACGGTGGAGGACGGGGGCCACGTTGAGGCTGGGAGCAGCTACGCTGACATGGAGGTGAGCGCAGAGCCAGCCCTTGCTGTGGGGCTGCAGCCAGGCCTCCCCTCCATCCCACTTCCCGAGGGAGGGCCATCCTGCATTGCCCCTGCACCTGAGCCAGTGGGTCTCACCTCTCCCCTGGGCCACCATCTGGCCAGTTCCTCAGAGAGCCAGTGTGTGGGGTTGAGCCTCCATTCTCTGCAGTATCCAAAGGGAAAAACCTCAAAAACATACACCTCCGTAGGAGCAGGTAAGAACAGGTTAGTAATAACCATGGTGGTGATTTACAAAGTGTAAGCCAAAGTGTTTGCCACGTGGCAAGTGCCTTCTAGGCATTTTACTTGTGTAATTACCTTCTGTCATCTTCCCAGCAATCACAGGAGATGGGCACAGATAGGATCCCCATTTTACACATGAAGAAATGGGACCCACGCAGGCTAAGGAATCCAAGGTCCCACGGGGCTAGGGTTCACACCTGGGCTCCATTCCATGCTGCCAAGATAAATAATAATGATAATAACAACGAAAATACAGTAGCAGTAGGAGCTAATACTTGCTGGCCTAATGCCGTGCGCCGGGGTCCTGAGCAATCCTTATGAGAGCCGTATGAGGTGAGGCCGTTGTTCTTCTCCATTTAAAAGTTGGGGAAACTGAGGCTCAGAGAGAGGAAGGCACCTGCTGGAGATCACAGAGTGATAGGTGGGGTGCTGGGGTTCCAGCCCCGGCCTGTCTTGGGAGCCCAAGCTGAACCGCTGAGCAAAAGGAGCACAGTGCTGACTGTCTGCAGCCCACACCGTGGTGACAAGGTGCATCACGTCCACACATGCAGACTCTCAGGCCAGTTAAAGGGACTGGCGATCCTACAAGGAGGACATTCTTCATGTCACCAAAGATTCCCCAGAGGGTTTTCTCACTGTCTTTAAAAAAGGAGCTGGTCACCAAATGCACCACATTTTAGGAATGTCTGTGTTAAGCACCTCCATATAGTATAATTTAACTGTATTCCATGGGCAGCCTGGTGGCTCAGCGTTTAGCGCCACCTTCAGCCCAGGGTGTGATCCTGGAGAACCGGGATCGAGTCCCACGTCGGGCTCCCTGCATGGAGCCTGCTTCTCCCTCTGCCTGTGTCTCTGCCTCTCTCTCTCTCCTCTCTGTGTATCCTCATGAATAAATAAATAAAATCTTTAACAAACAAAACTGTATTCCTAAGAGGGAGTCTTTACAATAAAGATCAGTTCCCGTGTCTGTAAAATGGGTACTGTAAACACCTGCCTTGCTAGCTGGCTTTGCAGATGAAGATAATTCATGAACAGCATTGAGCCTGGCACTCTGCAGGCTTCCGGCAAATGCTAGCTCCTTCCATCCTTTACACTTGAACTCTGCCCAAGGAGTCAGCCTTTCTTCCATTCTCTCTTTCAGCAGAGAGTGAGGGAGAGTTTTAAGCAGACTGCATACTGAGAACCAAGCCCAATGTGGGGCTCACAACCCTGAAATTATGACTTGAGCTGAAACCAAGAGTTGGGTGCTTAACCAACTGCCCCACCCAAGTGCCCCCAAATCATTCTATTTAAATGACCAAGTCCCTGCTCCAGAGTACTAGTTCTAAGTGACTCTGGCTGTCACATACACAAGCCAGTCCCAGTGGGCTCATCTTATTTCTCCTTTTTGCAAAACAGGTGATGAAGATGATCATGACTCTGAACGTGCAGGAAAGTGGCCAGGTGAAGTACATCAAGCGCCCTGGGGCCATGCTGGAAGCAGGCTGTGTGGTGGCCAGGCTGGAGCTCGATGACCCTTCTAAAGTGCACCCGGTATGTCACACCATGGCTGGCTCAGGTGTGCTCACCATTTTGCATATTCAGGGATCGGAGCTCGCTTAAATCTCCTGGCTCTTGTGTTGCCTCCATGAGCCCCCAGCAGCCAGTGTGATGGGTACAGAAGCACGCTTGCCTTTGCTCACACCCCACACACTAGCAGCTTCCATACTACAATATTAAGTTATTAACATATAATTATGAATAATAGATAACGTTATTATAATGGATGAAGCAATACTGATATATTATCATTAACTGAAGTCTATACTACATGCAGATTTCCTTGTCATTTTTAAATTGTAAGATATACAATGTGAAATTCAGTATCTTAGCCGTTTTGAAGGGTATGGTTCAGTGACATTAAGTACATTCATGCTGTTGTGCAACTAGCACAACCATTCATCTCTGGAACTTTCTCATCTTTCCAACTCAAAACTCTTATACCATTTAACACTAACTTCCCGTTCCTCCCTCCCACAGCCCCTGGCAGTTCTTTCCTATTTTCTGTCTCTGTGAATCTGACTTACTGGAGGAAACTCCTATAAGTGGAATTGTACAATATTTGTCTTTTTGTGGCTGGCTTACTTCACTTAGAATCTTCTCCTTCAGCTTCTCTTTTGACCACCCTTTAAAAAATTGCACACACACCAGACCTTATACTCCTCGTCCTCCTGCTACCCTTCTCTCCTAGCTCTGTCATTTGTGATCAGACACGCTATATCTCACTGATCATCCTATTGGCATATTTTTTGGCATTCACTAGATTGAAAGTGCCATGAGACCAGTGCTTTTTGTCTTTCTCACCCCCTGCTAGATTCCCAGTGCTTGAAACGGGGCAGGCATGTAGTAGGTGTGCCACAGGTATTTTTTGGATGTATATGAAGAGGTTCAGGTGCTGTGGGGGCAGCTCCACATCCTTGGAACCAGTGGAGGGGGTACCAGAGTATCTAGGATATCTAGGACCTCCAATTTAGATTCTTTTTTTTTTAAGATTTTATTTATTCATTCATAGACACAGAGAGAGAGAGGCAGAGACACAGGGAGAGGGAGAAGCAGGCTCCATGCAGGGAGCCCAATGTGGGACTTGATCCCCGGTCTCCAGGATCACACCCCAGGCTGCAGGCGGCGCCAAACCGCTGTGCCACCAGGGCTGCCCTCCAATTAATTAATTAATTAATTAATTAATTAATTTATTTATTTTTTAATTTATGATAGTCACAGAGAGAGAGAGACAGAGAGACAGAGAGACAGAGAGGCAGAGACACAGGCAGAGGGAGAAGCAGGCTCCATGCACCAGGAGCCCGATGTGGGATTCAATCCTGGGTCTCCAGGATCGCGCCCTGGGCCAAAGGCAGGCGCCAAACCGCTGCACCACCCAGGGATCCCTGCCCTCCAATTTAGATTCTTATAATTAATTGTTAAGCTTTCCCATGAAACTGTGATTTCTGAGGTCAGGGACTACTTTTTTGTTTGTTGCTGTATCCTTGGTGCCTAGCACAGTGCGTGGGGCATACAGGGTACTCAGAAATAAACAGGTCTTGCTGCTGAATGAATAACCATTATACCTTCCTGAGAAAAGCATGCATATGAAGAGGTAGCTAATCATTCATGCCTGTATTGTGTTTTTTTTCCCTGCAATAATTAATACATGTACCCAGGGGAGGTAAAAAACAAAAAACAAAACAAAAAAAGGGCTAGTAAGAGAGCATTTAAAAAAGAACCAAATTGCCTCTTTTTTCCAGAATATTCTATTCATTTCCTTGTCATTTTTTTCATGATTCTCTTTAGTTGGCTCCCAAAGCCAGGCATAGACTGAGCCTTTTCAGATCACCAGAAAGGTGTGTGTACCTGCATGTGATTCCTTTCAGCAAACATTTCCCATGCCAGGTTCATGAGACAGGGCCTAGCCACCAATCCCTGCAGGTTCATGTTTGTCTACAAGATGAGCCCTTGTCATTTGGCTCCATAAATGCAGTAGGAGGGACTGCCCTCAGCTCCTGCTGTGGGCACCCATTTGGAGAAGCCAGCATCAGATTGTGGAGGAGGAGACTCTCCAGCTAATCTCAAAGGATGAGAGGAACCCACAGGATTGGGATGGTATGGGGGAGGGAAGCTGATGGTTCCAGGCCAGTAGAACAGCACATCCCAAAGCTACTGGGTCCCAGGAACTGCGTGTAGTAGTCTTTCAGTGGACACTTATAGAATAAAATAAAACAGATTTGTGAGGTCAGGGTTGCCCCGTGGGGGAGCTTTTCTTTCTTTCTTTCTTTCTTTCTTTCTTTCTTTCTTTCTTTCTTTCTTTCTTTCTTTCTTTCTTTCTTCTTTCTTTCCTTTTTTTTTTTTTTTTTTTTTATAGTCATACAGAGAGAGAGAGAGAGGCAGAGACACAGGCAGAGGGAGAAGCAGGCTCCATGCACCGGGAGCCTGACGTGGGATTCGATCCCGGGTCTCCAGGATCGCGCCCTGGGCCAAAGGCAGGCACCAAACTGCTGCGCCACCCAGGGATCCATCCATCCATCCTTCCTTCCTCCCTTCCTCCCTTCCTCCCTTCCTCCCTTCCTCTCTTTCTCTCTCTCTCTCTCTCTCTTTCTTTCTCTCTCTCTCTCTCTCTTCCTTCCTTCCTCCCTCCCTCCCTTCCTTCCTTCACACACACACACACACACACACACACACACACACAAACACACAGAGGCGGAGATACAGGCAGAGGGAGAAGCAGGCTCCATGCAGGGAGCCCGACGTGGGACTCGACTCGAGGGATCACACCCTGGGCCAAAGGCAGCACTAAACTGCTGAGCCACCCAGGCATCCCCATCCATCCATCTTTCTTTCTTCCTTTCTTTCTTTCTTTCTTTCTTTCTTTCTTTCTTTCTTTCTTTCTTTCTTTCTTTCTTCTTTCTTTCTTCCTTTCTTTCTTTCTTTCTTTCTTTCTTTCTTTCTTTCTTTCTTTCTTTCTTTTTTTCTTTCTTTCTTTCTTTCTTTCTTTCTTTTCTTTCTTTCTTTCTTTCTTTCTTTCTTTCTTTCTTTCTCTAAAGCTAAATGTTTATGACTTACAAAAAGCTGGGACATTTGCATGAGAATTTCATAAATTTTCATCCTGCTCGTTGTTTATCTTCGGGATTCAATAAAGATAGAAACAAATAGGGAAAAGAGGGAGATAATTTTGATTAGAAAGCAGAACAAAAGGATCTAACTTCCTCCAAAACCACTGACAGTCTATAACAATAGACTACAGCATTTGCAACAGGGGAAATTTGGGAAACCCACATCAGGAATTTAGCAATTTTGACTTTCTGATATGTGTTCTTCTGGACTTTTTTTTTTTTTTTTTTTTGCTCTTTTTCCCTCAGGCTTCCCCCTAATTATATTATGTTGTGTACTGGTAGATCTGCCTTGCCCCTCAGTTTATCTTGTCTCGAGGGAGGCAGGTGTCCTTGAACTCTGTCTGATTCTTGTGTCTCATCAGGCCAAGCCATTCACAGGCGAGCTCCCTTCTCAGCAAACTCTGCCTATCATGGGAGAGAAACTGCACCAGGTTTTCCACAACGTCCTGGAAAACCTGACCAACGTCATGAGTGGCTACTGTCTGCCGGAGCCTATTTTTAGCAAAAAGGTAGGTCATGTGCAAAGGGTAGGTGTGTATTCTACACATGTGTACAAGTCTGTGTGAAGAGCCAGGAGGGTTTATTACATGAGATCCAAGGTCTTTACTAAAGTGAAGTATGGAAAAATGGACAGCCCTCTGTTGTTTTTACAAAGGACCTATTCTCAGGAACTTCCTCAATTTGATTGTAAACATCTGTGTATGTTTCTCTTTAATCATAAAATGTTGTAAGAGCTATATTGTGGTTCAGTTCATCTCAGCATGGAGAATATTCAAGCTGTAGGTTAAAAAAAGAGTCCATGTGGGTCACCTCTTAACGAGAGAACAAGAAGTCATTTTGTTCCATTGTTCATCATTCCAGGAACCCATTGCCTTCTTACTCTGTAGAGAAATAAGAAATTTTCATATTTTCAGACCTCCGTGAAAGAGCCATGATGCTAAATTCAACATCAATAGCAATAGAATTGCATGTCACATTCTATCTCAAAATAGCAAAACACATTAGTGGTGGTGATGGTAGAGGTTATACTTGTGGTGGTGCTGATGATTGTGGTAATGGTAGTGTTGATGGTGGTGCTGGAGGTGATGCTGGGGATGGTAGTGGTGGTGATGATGCTGGTGGTGATGCTGGTAATGATGGTGGTGGTAGTAATGCTGGTGGGATGGTGGTAGTGATGGTGGTGATGCTGGTGGTGGTGTTGGCAGTATTGGTGGTGGTGGTGCTGGAGGTGATGCTGGGGATGGTGGTGGTGCTGGTAATGCTGGTGGTGATGCTAGTGGTGATGGTGGTGGTGGGGGTGATGATGGTGGTGATAGTAATGGCCAACCCTTTTCTAGTTGTGCCAACTACTACTCTAAATACTTGAAATTTATTACATCATTTAATCCTCCCAACCATCTATGATATTTATTTCCACTTTACAGCTAAGGAAATTGAGGCACAGAGGGGCTAAGAAATTCGCCTTGTTTCCCCTATGAAAAGGCTGAGATGGGATTTGAGCCCTCACCATCTGACCTCAGAATCCATGCTCTTAACTCCTACGCTGTGCTACCTGTTTGTGATCCCAGTGATTACAACTTTTAGTCTTTGCACTTGCTGAGGCATGCACTCTTTCATTTTTAAACAACACAACTCCTATGGAGTCAGCACCGTTATCCTTCTTATTCAGAGATCATCAACATTTCGGCTGCCAGGATGCCCAGAAGCATTATTGTGTAGCTGTTAAGCATCTCTGGAGCTGAATGGCCTGAGTTGGCTTCTCACTAGTGGATGACTTTGGGTAACTTCATCAACCTCTCTCAGTTTTCTCAACTGTAAAATAGAAATAATGATTATACCTACGTTGTAGGGTTGTTTCTGAGGATCGACTGAGAACATACAAATAAAGGTTTTTAGAGCAGTGTCTGGCACTAAGCAAGGGTCCACAAACATTAACTCTTCATGTGGCCTCGTGTTGTATCTCACACCATGCTGGCTGGCTAGATACATAAAGAGGGGGCTGCAGGGAAACTGAGTATTCCTCTTGTAGTTGGGAGGCCATTCCATTCAGAACTGTCCCAGAGGTCTAGATGTTTGGTTCATTGGGTCTGGATGGGTTGAGTATGTGCCTTTGGAGGGTGGCGGTGCCCATGCCCCCACAGGACCTTTGGCTAATGCTGTGGTGTCCACTTCAGCTGAAGGAGTGGGTGCAGAAGCTCATGACGACCCTCCGGCATCCATCACTGCCACTGCTGGAGCTGCAGGAAATCATGACCAGTGTGTCTGGCCGCATCCCTGCCCCTGTGGAGAAGTCGGTCCGCAGGGTGATGGCTCAGTACGCCAGCAACATCACCTCAGTGCTGTGCCAGTTCCCCAGCCAGCAGGTACGTGCCCCCTACCTGGTCCCACTAGGGTGCCCCTGGGTACTGCCTCTGGAACTCAAATGCTGGCCACTGGCTTCTGATGGATTGAGCACCCAAGATGCTGGGGGCTAAGAGTTTCCTTTTGAGCCCTTCTCTACAGAACCCCAGCATTTTCTCCAAAGTTGTTGAGATGAACACAGTCACTGGGCCTTACTCGGATTCAGAATAGGAGTAAGCCATTGGTACAAATACAGTGAGCATTTCCCCAATATACCCTGGCTGAAATAGAGGCACTTGTGGGATTTTCTTGCTAGCCCTTAGCTTTCATTTTCTTTCTCTGGTGTTTGTAAGGTGATCATCTTGGGGATATATATATATATATATATATATATATAATATTTTTAAATAATGAAAAGCATTCCCGGGTAGTATAAAATATCTCTAATAATTCTGTATTGGCCTGATTTTATGCGTTTATTTATTTATTTATTTTGGAGGAGGGGATGTCACTTTTATTAAGCATTTTAAAGGTAATTTGCATTTGGAGGAACCTCCTCTGTCGGTTTGCCTTCTGCCCTCTCTCTGGTTAGAAGGGCTGCATACCATCATCATTCTCCCACCCACATGTTGGTGATTTGGGGAACTACAGTTCAGCATAGATCAGGTCATTCCTGGAGGTCAACCACTCTAGAGGTTGGAATATTGTTCCATCATAAAAATGAATCTAATATAGATTTATACTACAATATAGACGTACCTTGAAAACATGCTAAGGGAAAGAAGCCAGTCATAAAAGACCACAGGTTGCATGATTCTGTGTACATGAAATGTCCAAAATAGGTAAATAGATGGAAAGTGGATTAGCGGTTGCCAGGGGCTGGGGGAGGGGGATCAAGAGAACTGGCAATGGTTATCAGGTTTCTTTCTGGGGTGATGAAAATGCTCTTAAATTACATAGTGGTAAATGGTTGCATAACTCTGAATATAGTGAAAAATGCTCAAATGGTTTTATATTGTAAAGGGGAGGGTTGCCTGTCTGGCTCAATTGGTAGAGCATGTAGCTTTTGATACTGGGGTCATGAGTTCAAGCCCCAAATCAGGCATAGAGCCTACTTAAAAAAAATGAATGAATGAATGAATGAATGAATGAATGAGTGAATGGGGGGATTACTATGGTATGTAAATATATCTTAACTGAAAAATAACCAAAACAAAACTCTAAAGAACACCAGTTGTAAAAAGTACGTATTTGGACATTTTAGGAATTTGTTGTTTGTGCAAGTTTTTCATTAAAAATATTTTTTTGTGCAATTGCTGGGTTGTAGGGCAGATCTATTTTTAACTCTTTGAGGAACCTCCACACAGTTTTCCAGAGAGGCAAATTGAACACCAATAAAAAATAAATTTATTAAAAAAAAAAAAAAGTAGGCCACTGGGGAAAAAAATTTTTTTTGTTACCAAAAGCAATATGCTAATAACAGTAAATCTAGTTATAAAAAGAAGAACCCCCCTGCCAACAGCCCGATTCATTTTCCCTAAGGTTGGAAACTCCCTTCCCTTCCCCCAGACTACTCATATTTGTGGAGAGGCATAATACATGTGTCTTAATGGGATTGTTGCCATTCTAAGCTCAAATTCCTCAAGCAATATGTTGAGCGGGACTAACAGAGCTAATTCTGGGTGACCAGAATGGGCTTTGGAGATGAAATTTTCAGATTTTGAATGAGCCTTGGGTGGATCCTCCATGGGAGCCCACGGTGGGTCCTTCTGGTGACTGCTGTGTGGTGACCAGATTGTGTGGTTATAAGTGGCCAGACCTGTCCTATCTGCCTGTCCAGATAGCCACCATCCTGGACTGCCACGCAGCCACCCTACAGCGGAAGGCTGACCGGGAGGTCTTCTTCATGAACACCCAGAGCATCGTGCAGCTGGTCCAGAGGTGAGTCCTTGGCTCTCCATAGGCTGTGATTGTCACACTAATTGTGTATTACACCACTGAGGCAACTCTGGGGCTCTCTTAAGGGCAGGTTCCAACCAAGAGACAGCACATGGGATCCAGAGACTCTGATTACAATCCTGGCATAGGTACTCCTAACCCTTTTCTCCTGTGATCTCAGTTTGCCAGTTTGTAAAATGGGAATAAAAACACTTCACTCACAAGAGGTCATTCTTTTCTGAGTGGATTAATGTTCATGAAGTACTTACACATAGAGAGTCCTTATGTGAGCTTTGACTATATGACAATGGGATGCATAGTCTATATGTAGGCTATAAAGGACTATATAGATTATCATTGTGGTTTTGAAATCATTGCAGAAGAGAGTTGATGAAGAATTTGTAGGGACCCCTGGGTGGTTCAGTGGTTGAGCATCTGCCCTCAGCTCAGGTTGTGATCCCAGAGTCCTGGGATTGAGTCCCACATTGGGCTCCCCTCAGGGAACCTGCTTCTCCCTCTGCCTGTGTCTCTGCCTCTGTGTGTTTCTCGTGAATAAATAAAATCTTAAAAAAAAAAAAGAATTTGTATTTTAAGTAGCTCTTGAGCAGAGAGAACTATCCTGATGACAGGAAGAACTACCATGTTGTGTGAATATTATCTCGCAGGAAAGCTTTGCTAATAAAGGTAGAATTGAAACGGTTTTAAACTGGAAGAGATTAAGTGCATGTACATTTTACCACGTGCCAGAAACCGAGGCACAGAGAAATAGGACCATTGGAGACTACCCTTCTTTTCTGGGACTGCCTTGGTTCATGGGGTCTCAGCCTGCCCCATAGGACTGAGCTGAAGAAGGCAGTCTTAGGGGGGATTCCCCATGAAGAGAGTTTCACAGCCAAGGGCTAGGAGGGGAGACCATCCCCAGAATGCTTTGGCCGTTAACCTTAAACCCACCCTTTAACTTCAGAAAAATGCCTAGATAAACAAATGACAAATTAACCAAATCCGTTTGCAGATTTTTCCGTGTTAGACATAAATATCAAAACTCTGTTCTCTTTTTAAATATTTATTTATTCATGAGAGACACAGAGAGAGAGGCAGAGACACAGGCAGAGGGAGAAGTAGGCTCCCTGTGGGGAGCCTGATGTGGGACTCCAAGATCACAACCTGAGCCAAAGGCAGACGCTCAACCGCTGAGCCACCCAGGTGTCCCTCTATTCTTTTTTAAAAAATATATATTTATTAGAAACAGAGCACGTGTGTTTGCGTGCACAAATAGGGGGAGGGGCAGAGGGAGAGAGAGAATCCTCAAGCCGACTCCCCACTGAGCACAGCACCCAACACGAGTCTCAGTCCCAGGACCCTGAGTTCATGACCTGAGCTGAAATCGTGAGTCAGATACTTAACCGTCTTAGCCACCCAGGCGCCCCTCAGAGCTCTCATATATATGTAATTGTTTTTTCTTTTTAAATCATAATTGAATAGGGGCAGCCCGGATGGCTCAGCGGTTTAGCGCCACCTTCAGCCTGGGTTGTGATCCTGGAGACCTGGGGTCGAGTCCCACGTCGGGCTCCCTATGGGGAGCCTGCTTCTCCCTCTGCCAGTGTCTCTGTCTCTCTCTCTCATGCTCTGTGTCTCTCATGAATGAATGAATGAATGAATAAATAAATAAATAAATAAATAAATAATTAAAAAAAAATTTTTTTTATTTATTTATGATAGTCACAGAGAGAGAGAGAGAGAGGCAGAGACACAGGCAGAGGGAGAAGCAGGCTCCATGCACCGGGAGCCCGATGTGGGATTCGATCCTGGGTCTCCAGGATCACGCCCTGGGCCAAAGGCAGGCGCCAAACCGCTGCGCCACCGAGGGATCCCAATAAATAATATTAAAAAAATAAATCATAATTGAATAAGTGCATGTATTAGGTTCTTTTATTGTCAGTGACTCTGGGGTTAAACTGGTCTTAATGCCCTTAAAACTCAGTGTCATATCACTTGAGAAACTCATTTTCCTATGTGCAGAAATGATTTAGATGAAATGTTTTAGGGAACATCCAGGTTAAAATTTGTTTTTTCAAAAAGAAAGTGAAATTTACAGAGGATCTATCGATAAATTCTTTCAAGTTTTGTTTATCTTTCAAGCTATCTTTATACCTAGGATGGTTAATTGATCATTTCTGATATCAATAGTGTATACAAGGCTGACCTTTCTCAGCATCTCATCTTTTCTCTCTGGGGTTTGGCAGGTGCCATCCAAAGGCTCAGGCTTGGACCCTGGCTGGATATATGATCTTGTGCAAGTCACTGCTGTCTTTGGCCTGTAGAATTAGTGCAAATGAACCAACTCACACATCTCTCCCAGCCTTGAGGATTAGGGGATACAGCCTCCAGATACTTGATTACTGTTTTCTCCTTTTTGAAGTCCTAAAAGCCCTGGCTGTAAACCTGCCCCTCCGCCCCAGGAAGTGGAGCTGATGGTTCAAGCAGCCTCGCCTTCCTCCTCAGGTACCGCAGCGGGATCCGTGGCTACATGAAGGTGGTGGTGTTGGACCTCCTGAGAAGATACTTACGCGTGGAACACCATTTCCAACAAGGCAAGAGTTGCTACCAGCACTGGTGACAAGCCCACACGGCGGGAGGGCCCTGAGCCTTACCCCTTTTGTCTCCCTGCAGCTCACTATGACAAGTGTGTGATAAACCTCAGGGAGCAGCTGAAGCCAGACATGTCTCAGGTGCTGGATTGCATCTTTTCCCATGCACAGGTGGCCAAGAAGAACCAGCTGGTGATCATGTTGATTGTAAGCAGGGAAGAGCACCTTGTACTCACAGTGGGAATAACTTGGGGTCTGCAGACATTCTGCAAATGGCCAGAGTATTAATATTTCAGCTTTTGCCAGTCATACAGTCTCAGTCCTGATCTTGTACAGTGTAAGCAATGGACATGCCTGTGTCTCAATAAGACTTAGTTTATGAAGCCAGGCAATGGGTGGGATTTATCAGTTGCTAGAGGAGATCATGGCTAACACTCAAAAGCACCCTCTATGTCCCGGGTACTCCTGCCATGCTGTATAAATACTAACTCATTTAATTCTCACAGCAAGCCTGGAAGGTGCACGCTGCTCTCGCTCCCACTTTGGCAGAGCATGGGGGAGGTGATGTCACTTTCCCAAGGGCATCCAACTTCTAAAGGCAGAACTTGGGGGATGCCTGGGTGGCTCAGAGGTTGAGCCTCTGCCTTCGGCCAAGGGCGTGATCCTGGAGTCCTGGGGTCAAATCACACATCGGGCTCCCCACAGGGACCCTGCTTCTCTGCCTGTGTCTCTGCCTCTCTTCTGTGTTTCTCATGAATAAATAAATAAAATCTTAAAAAAAAATGAATGCAGAGCTGGGACTTGAACCCATAACCTGGCTCCAGAGTCATAAGTTATTATAGGATATTGGATTCTGAGTCTTGGTAGGATTTTTATTTTGCCTTCTTGGAGAAGCATGGAATTTCTTTGTTCTGATTTCTGTTGACTAGTGATAACTAGCATTCTTTATAGCTCAAGATTTTTTTCCTTGATCTGGTCCCTGATGGCTCACTTGGAAAATGTAGAATCAGCAGATAGTAAGAGAGGTCTGGACTTAGCTTATAGCAAGAAGGGGCTGGCAAATTTTTTTTTTTTTTTTTGGCAAATATAGTAAATATTTTAGTCTTGAGAACCACACAGCCTGTGTTGTAACAACTTAGCTCTGCTATTGTAGTGTGAATGAAACCATAGACAATATATAAGTATAAATATAATATATAAATGTATGAGTGGGGCTGTGTACCCAAGAAAACTTTATTTATAAAAATGGGCAGTGGGCCAAATTTGGGCCTGGGTTTATAGGATAGTTAACACCCTAACAAGATGGATTCATAAAAACGTGATATTTTGGGGGTGTCTGGGTGGCTCAGTGGTTGAGCGTCTGTCTTTGGCTCAGGTCATGATCCCTGGGTCCTGGGATCGAGTTCTACACCGGGTTCCCCAGAGGGAGCCTGATTCTCCCTCTGCCTGTGTCTCTGGCTCTCTCTTTGTGTCTCTCATGAATAAATAAATCTTAAAAAAAAAAAAAAACACTGATATTTTTGTAAAAAATCATTTTGAAATCTAGGGCAATATGAGGATCTCTTACTCCTAGCTGCACATGAGAATCTCCTGGGGTAAGTGTAGTGGAGCTTTTTAAAAACAGATGCTCAGGCCCCACCCTAGTCAGTTAAATCAGGCTTTCTGGGGATGTGGACCAGGCATTAATATTTTTTGAAAGCCCCCCCCCATTGGAAACTTAAATATAAGTTGTATATTATATAATAATATCAGTGTAATGTCTAATTTCTTGGGTGTTTTTAGTGGTTTTTTACCTAAGAGAGGATCTTTTTCTCAAGGAGGTACAATCTTAGTGGGAAGGATTGCAGTGTCTGTAACTGACTCTCAAAGAAAGAAAATGTATGTGTGCATACTTGCATGCGTGTGTATATGCTTACCAGAGAAAAAGCAAGTATGATAATAATAATAAACATTTAACACCTGGTGAATCTGGATCATCAGTATAGAGGTTTTCAATGTACTGATCCTTAATTTTGTTTTAAAGATTTATTTATTTTAGAGAGAGTGTGGAGAGACAGAGGGAGAGAGAGAGAGAGAATCCTTAAGCAGACTCCCAGCTGAGAGTGTAGCCCAACACAGGGCTCAATCCCAGGACCCTGAGATCATGGCCTGAGCCAAAATAAAGGGTCAGATGCTCAACCAACTGAGCTACTTGGGTGCCCCTACTGATCCTTGATTCTTGTGTAGTTTTTGAAATCCTTAAAAATTAAATTGGCAGGGAGGGCTTTCCAAGTGATTGCAGCTTGCAGCCAGGATTGGGAACTTATGCCCAAAGAGATGTCCACTCTTTGCGGAGAATGCCATTGCTAAGATAGTGTAATCCTTTGCAAAATACCTTCTTTGGATGGAGTCTTTTTCAGTTGAGTGTTTGTAAAGCAAGGTGTGCCTGTTACCTGTTACCATTGGCTCGCCATTCAAAGGCCAGGAGTGAGATCTGTGGATTATCCTGGTGTTCATTAATCTTTGTGCACATACTGACTCTCTTCTGGGCATGAAGGTGCTAAAAGTTATGTATACTGGAAGACAGAGTGGAGTGGCCCCCAGATCAGAGAATGAGGACACTTGTTTGGGGATTCTCAGCGAAGGCGGCTGAAAATATTGTATCAAGTGCAGTTTGGGGAATGTTGTGTGCGAGATCCACTATTCTTTTGGCTCTCTTGGTTCCATTTGTTGAAAATGGTGAGTTCTTTGCATTTGATGGTATTTGGAAGACTCTCTGAAAAGACTTGTTAATTGAATATTCACTTTGAAATGAAATTTTTTTTGAGTCTCAAAAGAACTTCTTTGAGTCTTTAAGGGGACTTGGTTTCTAAAGCAAATCACAGCAGGGGAGGGAGAGAAAGTTTAGAGTAATCTACGTGATTTCTTCAGCACCCGCATGCTTGTGTGTTTGTGTACAAATGTGAAATATTAATGCATTATGGATGTTCTGATCATAAAAACAGAGCAGGTTCATTCTAATTAGGGAAATGCAGAGGCAGGTGTAGAAGAAAGGACCGATGGCCCCACCAATCTGGTGATTTCATGGAGAGCAGTCTGGGCTGGGGCAGGGTGGAGGTGTGTTGCTGGAGTGTTCAGATTCCCAGCCGTCATTGTTCTGTCTTCAATGGGTATTAAGGAGCACCTGCTCTGAGCCATTCCCAAGCCCTTCTTGCATATAGGGCACAAGGAGGATATGCACAGACCAGGTGCACACAGCCCTGGTGTCTGGCAAAAAGGCCTCTTATTCAGAAGTATGAGGGATGCCAATGGGATCCGCTGTTCCTCTACTTTTTCTGCAACTCCAGATCCTCCTTCCTGTAAGAAGCTGCCCTTGAGCTCTCCAGAATGCTGCTCCTAGAGGGTGGCTTATCAAACCCTCATTAGAGCATCCTGTGTGAACCTTACTCTTTTTACCTGGCTCTATTTCCCCTCATCCCTCTTCTCTGAAACCCCTTAAGTCAAGCAGCAATGTATTGAGGAAAGAGAAGCCTTGGGGACAGAATAGACTTGGGTTTGGATGTGGCTCTGCTTTGCCTATGCTTGATGGCACACTACTTCTGAGTCTCAGTTTCCTCATCTGTAAAATGGGAATCATATTGTAACTCCTCAGAGGGGTGGGAGAGTTTGGGGAAATGAATGTAAAGGTAGAGTTGCTTGCCTGGCACATATTAAGTACCTAATATTGGGTGGCTACTAATAGTGATGTAGGTAGAGATGGAGTTGTATTTTTTGTCTGAGTGGGTGTTTAGAGTGTGTTAGCAGGTGGATGAATGGGGGACACATGGCAGATGTATGATTATGTATGATTAGGCTGTGCTAGGGATGCTCAGAGAGCTGAGCAGCTGTCTGACTTGGGGTAGCTGCACCCCCCCCCCCCCAGGTGAGGGTGAGTGCTGGCTTGTTTCCTTCTGGCGGAGGGAAGCCATTTGGATTCTGTCTTTGTCCCCCAAAGGATGAGCTCTGTGGCCCAGACCCTTCCCTGTCTGAAGAGCTGACCTCCATCCTCAACGAGCTCACTCAGCTGAGCAAAAGCGAGCATTGCAAGGTGGCCCTCAGAGCCAGACAGGTAGAGTCGTGGGGTGCTGTCCTTCTCGCCACCCGTGTCCCTCATGGTGCATAGCCCTTCTGTTGCCATCCCGCATCCGACCCCAGGGCCTGGCCCTAGGCTTCTCCCCTGAAGGGTTGGTTTCCCCAGCCCCTCTGCTCCCCACCCCCTCCCGCAGGTCCTGATTGCCTCCCACCTCCCGTCCTATGAGCTGAGGCACAACCAGGTAGAGTCCATTTTCCTGTCTGCCATCGACATGTACGGCCACCAGTTCTGCCCAGAAAACCTCAAGGTGAGGCCACCTCCTTCTATTCACAGAGCACACACTGTGGCCCAGGTTGGGCCTCAGATACATGGGCTCCCCACACCCTCAGTGGGGCAGCACTGGGTTCCGGGCACAACTAAACAGCAGTTTAGTCCACTGTGGCCAGGGCCGCCCGATGGGGCCTCGGGGAGCCTTTGGGAGAGGTTCAGTTCCACAGGGTGGACGGAGCATCAGGCTGCAAAGGCTCCCCACAACGTACAATTTTAATGGAGTTACTGGAAACCATGAACACTCACATGGCTGAGGCATGGCTTCATCTTTTGGGCTCCCCTCATCCCCCAATTTTGGATCATTTGCAATCTCCAGGTACCTCTTCTCCGCATTTGGAATGGGGAGCCTTAGGGGCAGTCGTCCCCAAACTGTTTCTACTTTCCGATCTATGGCCTGGAATGCTGGCAGAATTTTGTTGATGACACCAGTGCGGGGTTCCCCTCCCTGCTACCCCCATTCCGCTCATCTGACCCTTGATTAAAACTTGGTAACATTTCCTTTTTTTTGCTCCTTCCCATCCCGCAGAAATTAATACTCTCAGAAACGACCATATTTGACGTCCTGCCCACTTTCTTCTACCACACCAACAAAGTTGTCTGTATGGCATCTTTGGAGGTAAGTAGGAGGGGGGCCCCAGGAACAGCATCTGCACTGAACATGCCGGTTCCAGCAGCCACTGCCCACCAGCCACGTGCCTTGAGCATGGGATCTTGTCCTTCTCTCTACAGGGCAGGTACTGTTACTATACCCAGCTTCCAGGAAAGGGAAGTGAAGCTGGGAGAGATGGTTTCAGAGCTGGGGAGTGGCAGGACCACCATTCACACTAGGTCTCAATCTGGAGTCCTTGCTGGTAATCCTTGTTCTCTCCTGTGCCATCCTGGCCTCATCTCGGCAGGGCACACCTAAATACCCACCACTAAGAGCTGAGGCACCTCATGCAAACTCTGACTCACTGCATTAGATAACTTTCTTTGGAAGACTCATCTGCTTCAAACTGCAAGAGCTGGAGGGAGTCTAGGTGACAATTTAAGGTGCCTTCCCTGGTGATGGGACAGAGAAGGGAGTGACCAGCAGCAAAAACCTCTGATCTTGGAGTCTCAGTTCCTTGTGGCCCCCACTCCCTCTTCTTCCACCTTTGTAGACCTTGTGGGCCCCCCATCCTGGTGCTGGAAGCTTGGCTGGGTCTCCATGGAGACCATTTTGGGTTTGTGAGCATGTAACAGCCCTAGAGTCTCTTGGGCCTGCAGTCTTTACCTCCTCCCTGATTTCACCTCAAAGAATCCTTTTCAGATCTCTGCTTCCAACAGTGAGACCCAGTAGTGCTTATAAGTGCCTCCCCCTCTCCCACCCCCTGCTCTTTCCAATGTTCAACTATATCGAGACCCACTGTGTGCCAGACACTGGGGACACAGCAGGAAACAGCCATAGTCTCTGTCCTCATGGAGCTTCTCTCTGGCTGGGGAAAGACACACACTAAATATTTCCTTCACTGCACATATGTTAGGGCTGCAGTGGGAACACAGCCATCAAGCTGAGAATCGGACAGCAGGATTTAACCTTACCGGGAGGGTCAGCCCAGACTTGGATGAGAAAGTGATACGAAAGCAAGCATCGGAAGAGCGAGTCAGAATTGGTGGGAAGGGAAGAAGCAAAGAGTTTCCCGTCAGTGGGAGCAACCTATGCGAGGTTACGAGCTATATGACCTCTGGGCAGTTGCCTGCCTTCTCTGGACCTTTAGATTCTCATGCCACAGCAGGGGCGGTAATGCCTACCTCACAGGGTTATTTGAAGATAAATGAGCACTAGCATTTGATGTGAACACTATTGCTGCTCACTATCCAAGTGCCTGTCCTATTTGAGGGGATCCTGTGTCAAGTGGAAAGAAAGCATCAGCCTACCTTCTTTGCTTTTTGGAGTGCCAAATCCTGTTTTGTTTTTGGGTTTTTTTTTTTTTTTCCTCTTTGAGAATTTTCCAGAGCTCTTTGAACATCCTGTCCCTTTGTTCAACAGGCTTATTGAACATAATCCAACCTTTTCTCCATGACTCAATTGAGCATTGTGAACATGACATTTTCACTCGGTCTCTTAGATGTGTAAAGTTTTGTTCCTGCTCTAAATGTGCGGATGTCTCCAGGACCAGCCCCAGGTCCGATGATTCACGGGGAAGACTCACAGGACTCAGCAGATGGTTATGCTTATGGCTGTGACTTGCTAGAATGAAAGGACGCAAAGCACAATCAGCAGAGGGACAAAGTGCATGGGGCAACATCCAAAGGAAACCAGATGCGAGCTTCCAGTGGTCCTGTAGGCACTTTCAATTCCTCGAACAATAAGTTATGACAACATGTTTGGAATGAGGCTCAGAGACTCAACTCCCAGGGGTTTTACTGGGGACTGGTCCTAGTTTGTGACACAATTCTGAACTCCTAGAAAGAAAGTACAGGTTCAACATAAATCCACTCTTTATACAGCTCAGGTGCCACGAACCATTCTTACCAGGGAATAGTGGGAACCCTGCCAAATTCAAGTTCCTGGAGGCCAGCCAAAGGTCTTTGAAGAATAGTGGTTAGGCCTGCTTTGTTAACTCTTGCTATACAATTCTTAGTTTCCCTATTTGATTAAAGAAATCCCACCGTCTTAACCTCTGAAACTGTGCTGTCCAATAGGGCAGCCACTGGCTCCATGTGGCTAGTGAGCACTTGAAATGCAGCTAGCTGGTCTGGGTTGAGCTGTGTTCTAAGTATACAATGCATGCTGGCTTTCAAGGACTCTGCATGGAGAAAGAATCGCAACTGCATCAATAATTTTATATTGATTACATGTTGAAAGGACATTACGTTTGGAATCGGGGATGAAATGAAATCTATTATTAAACTTATTTTTACCTGTTGCTTTTTCTGAAGTGGCTACTAGAAAATGGAAAACCAAAATTGCTTATGTGGCTATGTTACATTTCTGTTGGACGGCGGGTTACTCTAGAGCAGGTGTCGACAGACTGTAGCCTGCGGGCCGCATCTGGCCCACTGCTTGTTTTTGTTAATAAAGTTTTATTGGAACACAGCCATGCCCATTTATTTACATACTGTCCTTGGCTGCTTCCAGGCTGCAACAACGGAATTGAATAATAGTTGTGATAGAGAACCCATATCTTGCAAAGCCTAAAACATTTACTCTCTAGCCCTTTGTGATGACAGTAACATTGTAACACGTGAGCAGATTTGTTCCTTGCTACTGCTTGGAGAACACTTAGAGATCATTATGGTATCCCTCCAGCCTGAGTTTTGTCAGGTTTTGAAGGCACTCTGCAACGCCCTCTGAGAGAATGTCTTCTGCGGCTTCTGCTTCATTAGGTTTATGTGCGGAGGGGCTACATTGCCTATGAGTTAAACAGCTTGCAGCACCGACAGCTCCCGGACGGCACCTGTGTGGTGGAATTCCAGTTCATGCTGCCCTCTTCCCACCCAAACAGGTATGGGATGGTCCACACCCTGGCGTGGCATGTGTGTTTTTCTTCCTGACCAGTGTAGGTCCTGCCTCTGGAGGGACCCAGCGAGTATGTCTGGGGAGACATCAGGGATACCACTTCTCCCCTGTGGGATCTCCCTGCATCTCCGTTCTCTCATCTGTAGAGATAATCCAGTGTCTACCCCATCCACCTGCACTGCCCATATATGCCTCTTTAAATTAAAACGAGTGAAATTAAATTTTTAATTTTTCCTTAGTCGTACCAGCAACACTTAAAGTGCTCAACAGCCACATGTGGTTTGTGGCTGCCATATTGGATATTGCAGTTCTAGAACATTCCGTCACCACAGAAAGTTCTATTCAACAGTTCTTTCCTAAACCATTATGAAGAATAAATGTGACAAGAAGCATGTGGCATTTAGGGCAGTGCCTGACATGTGGAAAGTTGTTGGTGAACATTAGGGACCCCTGGGATGATTATTACTGTGTTGGTACTGCCCGATGGCATGCTGTTGGTCAGGCACCATGCTAAGCTTTCCATACTGTTTCATTCAGTCCTCACCATCTGTTGGCCAAAAATGTGTTTTCATCTCCATTTGACATCTTCCCTTGGCACAAGCCCAGCTGCTCATTCATATGGGGTAGTAGGGATTTGAGCCATGTGCCTCTCCTGTCAGAGTACCCCCTGCAGCACCTACAGATCCTCTGGATCCCCATGAAGTTCTCATTTGGGGACACACTAGTGTGTGTGTTTTCTTAATGCATCTTATTTCAGGACCCGAAGTACCATCCTGGTCAGGTAGAGTGAGTTACCTTCAGCTAAAGTAAACATGTCTCCTTGAGATCTGGAGCATTCCCTTTCCCTCTTCCCCATGCCTCTGGGTCCAGTTCTCCTGGGGGTCCCCACAGGCCTGGCTTGTGGCTAGAACAGTTTCATCATGATTTGGGCCGTGAATTAATCAGATCTTGTGTCTCTATGGGCAACAGGATTCATGATTTCTTGAAGCAGGGAATATTAGGATCTCTTGGGGGTTTGAAAGCATATGTTTTTCTGTCTGTTGCTTTTAAGAAGAAGGGTGTTGTTTGGCTATGGATGAAGAAAAGAAGTGCTTCTCAATGAGGCACCTCCTTTTGTATTTATCATTTATTTTTACTCTTATTTAAAAAAGAGAGAGAGCATGATATTTTGTCCATTTGAGAGAAAAGGAAACAAAGTGTTTGTGGCCCTGGAATCATTTGGGAACTGTGGGAGGTGTGGTGTAAGGGCTTTTGAAACTGCCCGTGAGGAGGCATTCTGGTTTTTTTTATATTTATTTTTATTTTTTTTTATTTTGTTGTCTTAGCAGTTCAACCCAGTTAGGATAGAAGGTGGTTCTCCTAAATGCTGTGGGTCAGTCACAACTCGTTTCTTAGATGGAACCTGTACACATATTTGGGTTACTTGTTGGGACCGTCAGTGTGGGCACAGGGTCCCATTTTGACCAACACAGACACCGAGGGCCCTGGTGGGATTCCCTGACAGTCTCAGGTCCTTGCTGTGGCTATTGGCTGGGAGCTCCAGAATCTTCCTCTAGGCCTGGGTCTTCAGAGTAGACCCTGCCTGCAGCTGCCCCTAACCCCGCTCTTCAGGGCCTCTGGGAAGGGCTATGGCGAGTAAAGTCTCACCTCCCAGGAGGGCCTGGCTGTAGAACCAGACACACAGTGAATTAGTTCGGAGGACCAGGATGGGGAGGTCAGACCAGAGGCCAGCAGGGCTTCATGCAGGGCGCAGCCAGGACTTAGGGGCAGACCCAGAGTTCTGTGAGCCTGGCCAGGAGGTAAGACCTGGAGAGTATGGCCCTACCTGAGGGGCTGCTGTTCTAGCTCCAGGAACATGGTCCAGCTAGACCAAATCTCTCCCTTTTTCCCCTCCACAAGAGAAGCAGGACATCCAGATTTTAAAAAAATGAGGGGAAAAAAAAAATAAAAAAAAAATAAATAAATAAAAAAATGAGGGGCGCCTAGGTGACTTAGTTAAGTGTCTGTCTTAGCTCAGGTCATGATCACAGGGTCCTGGGATCGAGCCCCATGTCAGGCTCCCTACTCAGTGATGACTCTGCTATTCCCTTTGCCTCTGTGATCTCTCTCTCTCTCTCCCAAATAAATAAATAAATAAAATCTTTTAAAAAATGAAATTCTTCAACTTTTCACTGTGATAAGGTAATTAATGTATGAGAATTAAAAATGCTGCAGTGACTACAGTCAGTCCATGGGCTGAATTCAGCTTCTGCTGCCATGCCAGTTTGCTACTCTGCATTTAGCTGTCCAGGAGCAGGGGGCCTGGATGGTGATTTCAGGGGTACCGGACAGGAAGGCATAGAGGCCACTGCCCACCTGGGTCAGGGGTCTCCCAAGAGCAGATTTGAGGATTTGCTAAGAAGGTTTACAGGGCTAAGTAGTATATATCATGCTCCTGTCTGTGACTTGTCACAGTGAAAGGACATGAAACAAAGCACAGTCAGCAAGAGGAAAAGGGTCATGGGGTATCCTCTGGTACAAGCTTTCAAGAGTCCTCCCCAAGGGAGTCACATAGGATGTACTTCATCCCCCTGACAGTGAGCTACGATGACCTGTGTGCAGTGCTGTCCAGCATCTGGTTAGAGACTCAGCACCCAGGATTTTTGTGGGGAACTGGTCATGTGGATGTCCTCAGCCAAGCATGTACCCAAATCCCAGACCCCAGAAGGAAAGTAGGTGGTTGGCATAAACCACATGGTACAAACAATTTGGGCACAGTGAGCCTCTTATCATTTAGGGAATGGTGGGACTCCTCCTCCCCAAGTTCTCAGATATCAGCCAAAGGGTAGCCTTGGAGGCAAGTTGCCTTTTCAGGAGGGTAGCCCCAGGCCTGCTCTTTTGACTTTTCTGTACCCCATCTAATAAACATTCCCTTCTTCACTTGACTCCAGGGCGCAATTGTCATTGCTCTGGGGGATCCATTTGTGCTTGCTGCTGGTGAATAGCTAGTCCTGGAAGGCAGGGACCAGCTAAACTCCGATGAGCTGCTGGCTGAGGGGCCAGTTTTGGTTTCTGACCCTGTCCCAAGGACAGGTTTGATGGAGGCAGAGGCACTGGAGGAGCAGAGGCCTGGCATGTCTCTCTAGAACCAAGTCTGCCTTTTCACCAGCCACCCAGGGCTGGGCTGTCCAGGAGAAATTGGCACTGTGTTCATTCTCTAAGGTCAAGTTCCTGATCTTGGATTTCCCTGGGACCATGTTGAGGCTGGACTTGTCTGTGTGCATGCATGTATGCATCATTCATTCATTAATTCATCCCTCACTTGCTGAACTCCTAGTCTGTTCCAGGGCCTGAGTAATCAGACAAGACTCTTAGCCCCAGATCCCAGTCCCCTCCATCTCCAAATTTTAAGCCCTGCTTAAAGGGGAGGCCTCTAATGCTAGTCTGGCTCACTGAAACTTCCAGGGCAGGAACAAGTGCTTGGGGCCAGAGCTTCAAGTAGCTCCTTTGTTCCCCTCTTCTGGTCCCCCCATAGGATGGCTGTGCCCATCAGCATCACCAACCCCGACCTGCTCAGGCACAGCACCGAGCTCTTCATGGACAGCGGCTTCTCCCCACTGTGCCAGCGGATGGGGGCCATGGTCGCCTTCAGGAGATTTGAGGACTTCACAAGGTACCCAGAATGGCTCAGTCTCTCAGACACCCTGAGCAGAGGGGCCAAGCAGGCTTTCCCTGGCCCCCACTTGTTCATTTGTGTAGACTGTCTGACTGTGCACTTCCACACTGAGACTTTGAGAAAATTATTTTACCTCTCTGTGCCTTTGTTTTCCCATCTTTATGATGGGGATAAGAGAAGGATCTACTTTATAGGATCACTGGGAAAATTAAATGAGATAGTATATATTAAATATTGTATTTAAAATATAGTTGGGGCACCTGGGTGGCTCAGTTGGTTAAGTGTCTGCATTTGGCTCAGGTCATGATTCTGGAGGTCCTGGGATTGAGCCCCGTCACACAGGGCTCCCTGTTCTGGGCTCCTGCTTGTGCACTCACTTGCTCTCTCTCAAATAAATAAAATCTTTTAAAAGATTTTTAAAAAACAAAATATAGTTTAAGAAGGGAGGGGTGCTTGGTTGGCAATTCTTGACCTCAGGATTATGGGTTCAAGCCCCACATTGGGTGGGTGAGGAGCCTACTTAAAAAATAATAATAACAACAATAAAGTGTAGTTAAAGTAAAAATGACATGGTCAATCAATGTCAGTGATTAGTCCTGTCATTACTGGCCTTTGCCCCAACCTATTCCTCTGTGCATCATGCTTGGATTCTCTTGTAACTTCACAACAGCCTTAGCTGATTTGGGGTTGGTGAGGTGTGAGGGTCTCCCAGCCTGAAACAGGGGGAGTCCAGCTGATGCCCCAGCATGCTGGACGCCCTTTCTTTTATTCATGATCTCAGATCACATAGGTTCCCTCTTCCCTTTTGGGAAAGACCCCATAGGCAGTGCCTTGGACCTGGTCAGGAACCATGTGAGCTCTGCATCAGATGAGCTTGTAGAGCAGTGGGTGGGAAGGAGGGAAGACCCAAGTCTCCCATGTGCCTGGAGATAAATCTTAACCTTTGACATCACGGGGCAGTAGCCCCTCATCCCTGCCTCTCCACCCTGCGCCCCTAGGAACTTTGACGAAGTCATCTCCTGCTTTGCCAATGTGCCCAGGGAAGCTCCCCTCTTCAGCAAGGCCTGTACTTCCCTGTACTCTGAAGAAGACAGCAAGGTCAGTGTCAGAGCAGGGAGCATGCTGAGGAGGGTACAGGCTGGGGCCCCTGAGTCCTTCCACCACCTGCCTTTGTTTTGCTCTCCCAGAACCTCCGAGAAGAGCCCATTCACATCCTCAATGTGGCCCTCCAGTACGCGGATCACCTGGAAGACGAGCTGCTGGTTCCAATTTTCCGGACATTTGTGCAGTCCAAGGTATGCCGGGCATGCCTCTGGTCCTGAGTCACTGAAGGAGGAAGGAGGGGCTTGTGATGGAGAGGTGTCACATGTGCCTAAGTCCTGCTGTGTACTTCAGAGCCACAGACCTCGTCTCCCCTATTCCTTGGAGCTGGTAACCTTGGGCGGAAGTGGCTGAACTCGGTAGAGCCTTAGCTTCTCCCCCAGTAATACAGGGGCAACATTTCTTTCTTCCCAAGTGTTGTAACAATTAAAAAGACAAAGTATAGGTGTGCCTGAGTGACTAGGTTGAGCATATGAGTCTTGATTTCGGCTCAAGTCATGATCTCAGGGTGGTGAGATAGAGCTCTGCACTGGGCTCTGGGCTGGATGTGGAACCTGCCTAAGATTCTCCCTCTTCTCTGCCTCTCCCCGCCTCTACCATTATATCTCTAAAAAAAAAAAAAAATACACATACACAATTGACCCTTGAACAAATGGTTTAAACTATGCAGGTGCACTCATATGCAGACTTTTTCCTGACCAATACGTATAGTCCTGTAAGTGTATTTTCTCTTCCTTGTAATTTTCTTAATACTTCATTTTTATTGGCTTCCTTTATTGTAAGACTATGGTGTATAAACATATAAAATGCAAAAAGCATTGACTGTTCATGTTACTGGTAAGGTTTCTGGTCAATGGTAGAATATTCATAGTTAAGTTCTTGGGGAGTCAAAAGTTATACATGGATTTTTAGCTGTGCAGGAGGTGGGCACCCCTAATCCTCACATTGTTCAAGGGTCAACTGTACACCCACTTTGCCTGTGCAATGAATGATGAAATAAGGCAGTGTATATGCCACTTGGAGGACACATTCAGTGAAGAGTTTGGAGGGAATGTTTTTGTTGAGATAATGCAGAAAACTCAAAACCTTTAAAGAATTGCTTACACTGCTAGCCATCTATGTGAAGAGCTGTTCTTAGAAATTACATGTGGCTGTTGCCAGCATATATTCTCACCCTGGCAGCAGGGACAGTTGTGATATATGCTCAAGGACTTAATGTGCAAACAGATGTGGAGCAGCTTGACCAGGGGAGGTAGTCAAAACAGCAGGAAGGTACTTGGGCAGGTTACTTTATTTCTCTAATCCTTAGTTTTCCCTTCTGTAAAATGGGATGCTGAGATATCTAACTCCTAAATCAATCAAGTCCACCAGGCATGCCGTCTGTCTGTTAGTTCTCCTGAGTTGGTCTGAACTTGAAGAACACTTGGACATTTTCAGTTGTTGTTCGTCTATTTACCTGCACTTTGTTGCATTGGCCATATCAGCCAAGTGGGAGGGATGCCTCCTCTGACTTGGCATCCCTCAGAGGACCTGGCCTGGTGATTGGGGTTAGGAGATGGGGGTGAGTGATGCTGAGTCATGGGTAACGCTTAGGGACAAGCGTTAGGGACAAGCTTAGGGACATTATTGTCTGTGATTTACTTAGACTTGATTTGATTAATCAACAATGTAATAATGTTCACTGTAGAAAATGTTTTAAGGTGCAGACAAATCTGAAAAGTAGGTTTTAAAACAAAACCCACACTGGGCAGCCTGGGTGGCTCAGCGGTTTAGCGCCGCCTTCAGCCCAGGGCCTGATCCTGGAGACCCGGGATCGAGTCCCACGTCAGGCTCCCTGCATGGAGCCTGCTTCTCCCTCTGCCTGCGTCTCTCTCTCTCTCTCTCTCTCTCTCATGAATAAATAAATAAAATATTCTTTAAAAATAAAAAAAATAAAATAAAACAAAACCCACACTGGATGTTATACTGTATGTTGGCAAATTATATTTAAATAAAATATTAAAAAGAGAAAGAGAAAAAACTCCTCACAGCCCTGCTATCTAGCCCTGAGATGAAATATTGGCATATTTCCCTCCAGCGGTGTCTTCTTGACATAGGTGATGTCCTTACTGGGTTTATACTTGGCATCCCATGGCATGGATAAGGTAACATTTGAGCTGTTGGAGCTCACCCTACCATTTAACCAAATCAAACAATGCTCATGATGGTTGGTGTTTCTTACCTGGAGAGAGCAATGGGAGGGATGCCAGACTTACCTAGGGAAAGTGTGGGCAGGGAAGACCCCTCACAGCATGGACGACTGTGCCATGGGTTCCCTGTGGCTGTGAAAGGGGAAGAAGTCACTCTCTAAATAACCTCGGAGGGTATCCATGAGCTAGAAATGATTAAACATATGTGCCTCTCTACAAGAGTATATAATATATAACATACCAAAGAGAGGAGACATAAAAGAATATACACCTGCTGGAGGAAAGAAAAGACTTTTAATATTATATATTAAGATAGTATTTTAAATCTTTTACATTAATAAGATACCTATGTATGTATTTTCCCACATACACACTCACATACATATGCAATCTCACACACATGCATGCATTCAACACACATCCTTAGTTGAGAACTAATGATTCAGGCTCCCCCTAACAGGATGGTTTTCCCACATAAAAACTCCCTTTATTTTGTGATTTATCCTGTTCTCTTTACAACTTATATTCCATTAAGTATTATTTTGTTTGTCTACTTATATCTTTCTGAAATGCACTAAGACTACTCTTTCCCCTAATAATTTTCCTTAACTTTATGGACAAGTTAGGCAATAACCATATTTCTTTGTCTTTTGGGTTTTTCTTTTCCCATAAGACGATATATGATAATGTTTATTTTGTTTAGGGATTAATTAAGAACAGTTTTGTACCTTTCTTGGGTATTTTCCTATTGCAGTTTAATCTATAGAAAATGTGTACAAATCATAAAGTATAACCTGATGATTTTTCATAGTGGATTCCCCAGTGTAACCCGCATTCAGATAAAAAAAAAAAAAAAAAAAAGAATGTTCTCCTCTCTTTCTTGCCAGAGATAATTGACCACTACTGAGTTTTAACAACACAATCTCATCTATTCTCGAATTTTGTATAAATACAGTCATATAGTGTGCACTTTTTTGGTGCTTTTTTACTCATGTTTTTTTTAAAGATTCCATTTTTAGATAATCTCTACACCCAGTGTGGGACTCAAACTCACAAACCCCAAGAACAAGATTTGCATGCTCCACTGACTGAGCCAGCTAAGCCATCCCAGCTTGTCTTTTTTTTTTTTAATATAATGGTGACCTTCCCTCAATTTTATTAAAGATTTCATGAAATGCTAAAAAATGTATATATATATGTATATATGTTTATGTATTTTCCAATATAACAGCTTTATTAAATGAAATTCATATATTATACCATCTCCCCATTGAAAATGTACAATTCAGTGCTTTTTGATCTATTCATACAGTGTGTAACCATCATTATGATAAATACATTTTAGAACATGTTCACCATCATCACCTACAAAAAGAAAACCTGTTAGCGATCATGTCCCATTTTCCCTCAACACAACACCTCCCCCTCTCCCCTGCCCTAGGCAACCATGAATCTATCTTCTGTCTCTTGTGTATCTGCCTATTCTAGATGTTTTCATATAAATGGAATCATGCAATATGAGGTCTTTTGTGACTGGTGTCTTTGACTCAGCATCATGTTTTCAAGATTCATCCATGTGGGAACTTAGTATTACTACTTCATTTCTTTTTATTGCTAAATACTATTCCATTATGTGTGTTTTTTTTTGTTGTTGTTGTTTTTGTGTGTGTTTGGTTTTTAATGCAGAAAAACATCCTTGTGGATTATGGACTCCGAAGAATCACATTCCTGATTGCTCAAGAGGTCAGTGTGATTCTCAGTTCATCTGTGAGTCCTTAACATTCCTAAAGACTCAGTGCCATTGATTTGATGTTTACTCTGTAGATGGGGGTGGAAGAGAGCTATTGCTAAAAAAGAAGGTTTTGGGGCACCTGGGTGGTTCAGTTGGTTAAGCGTCTGCCTTCAGCTCAGAACATGATCTCGGGGTTCTGGGATTGAACCCCATATTGTGCTCCATGATCACCGGGAGCCTGTTTCTTCTTCTGCCCGTCCCCTGCTCATGCTTGTCTCTCTCTCTAAATAAATAAATAAAATATTTTTTAAAAAATAAAAAAAGAAAAGGTTTTCCAAATAATTCATTCTAGAAGCAGATGGGATTATGGTTAAGAAAAATTCACTAACAAATATATCAGTATTTAAATGAATCTTGGTTGATTTCATTGTTTTTTGTATGGATTTCTTTTACAGAAAGAATTTCCCAAGTTTTTCACATTCAGAGCAAGAGACGAGGTATGACATAAAGCACTGATACTGTTCTTGCCTCTCTTTGATATTCAGGAAGAGTAATAGTCCCCAGTCCTTAAGGTACCCTTGTATTCTAGAACATGTATGTAACTTCTGTGTAGTCTCCAGCCTTCCTCTGGGATTATGTTTCCCTGTGAAGCTCAGACCCCATGCTTCCCATCCTTTCAGCCTTCACTCCGGTGTCTCCCTCATCTGAATCATTTTGTCCTCAGATGGCTCTCCCAACATCTTCTTCTTATGTTCTTGCCGGCCGGCTGCCTATTTTTATAAACAGAGTTTGATGGGAACACAGCCACACCTGCTTGATCTCCTATTGTGTGCTGCGGCTTTCTCATACAAGTGGCAGAGATGGCGTGGCTGTGACCAACTGTGTGGCTCACCAGCCTCACACGTTCCCTCTCTGGCCCTTTAAGAAAAGCTTTGCTGATCCCTATTTTAGAACAGGTGGGCCTATTCCCAACACAGACTCAAGACTCCATCCTCTTCAGTATCTTGTAGCTTAATTTATCTAAAACCTTTCATTTCTAGTTAAGACCCATCCTTCTGTTAGGGTCTTCATTTTCTCTCTGCTTCAGTCTCTAGCACTGTCTGTTGCTTTGGGGACCAGTTTCCATAGATAAAACTGGGATTAGTGACTTCTCGAGAGTTACTCTGTGTTGTGGCAGAGCAGAGGCCAGTTGTGCTGGCAGGTGCTGGCTACTAGGTAGGCTCACCCAGGAGCTGAGAAGCTCGTGCCAGCATGCAAGACTGGTGGTGCTTGCAGCTCCCCTCTGGACCTTCCCAAACCCCCGATCTCTGAGCCCTGGGGTTGTTCACAGGTGACGTGATGAAGGCTACCTCCCTGAGTGCTAAAGCCACAAACACCAGGGTTCTCTAAGACAGGGTGTGGACCAAACAGGCATTTGGCCCCCATGTCAAATTCAGTGTCTTATCTGTGTGTCTGTCTTTGCTTTCTGGCTGGGCCAGTTTGCAGAAGATCGCATTTACCGACACCTGGAGCCTGCCCTGGCTTTCCAGCTGGAGCTCAGCCGGATGCGCAACTTTGATCTGACTGCTGTGCCCTGTGCCAACCACAAGATGCACCTTTACCTGGGCGCTGCCAAAGTGCAAGAAGGCGCAGAAGTGACAGACCACAGGTTCTTTATCCGCGCCATCATCAGGCACTCAGACCTTGTTACAAAGGTAAAATGCCACGGACTGTTTCTTTCTCCATCTGAGCTTTGTCACTTGTGTGCTGGCTTTCCCTTCACTGAGCCCCTGCTCTATGCTGGGGATCACGGGGTGCACTGGGCACACACAGCTATGCCCTTGGGACGCTCCAGTCTGGGTAGTATGGTGGGAGTGGACAGCAAAGTGGCTTCTTTGCGTGTCCCAGCTGGCAGCACACGTGGATGTTTCTTGTGTCACATGGATCTGTCTGCTTGAGAGGGAATTGAGAAGGTAGAAAGATACTGGTTTATTAAAGGAGTTTCTTGTAGTTGCTTATCATGTTTCATTTTCATTGTTTCTTGCATTCAGACAAGTGATTTATGATTGTACTGTGAACTTTTCAAACAATACTGAAAACTACTTTTAAAAATTAAGGAGGGGGATGCCTGGGTGGCTCAGTGGTTGTGTGTCTGCCTTCAGCTCAGGGCATGATCCCAGAGTCCAGGATCGAGTCTTGCATCGGGCTCCCCACAGGGAGCCTGCTTCTCCCTCTGCCTATGTCTCTGCCTCTGTGTGTGTGTGTGTCTCTCATGAATAAATAAATAAAATCTTTAAAAATCAGGAGAAAGACCCAGAATCCCACCACTCAGCAGGGGTCAGCCCTGTTGGTGACCCTTTCTAGGTATGATTGTGTACAAGGAGTTGCAGGTGTAATGCTACAGATGGGAGCTCAGGGTGGACAAACCAATTGGACATGATTTTACTGGTCAGTTCCTTGTACACCTCATCTTCCATATTAATGAAGATGGTCTACCTCATGCTTTGTCCTTTCTTGGATGTACTGTGTATGTAATGGTTTGGGGTTTTGTTTTGTTTTGTTTTGTTTTGTTTCGTTTTCCGAATCCTCTCCTGGTGGATGTTAAGCTAACATCAGTTTTTTTGCTACCTCATTCAACTAGATATTTTAATAAGTTTTGTTATTTTCAGGAACAGTAAGGACAACAGATCAGGAAACAGTTGCCCCTGAAAAGATTGTCACTCTCAGATCCCAAGAGGAGGGGGCACATCATACTGTGGGGCACCGTATAGGGAAGCACCAGGGTTGGTGGGAGGCAGGGGAAGAAAGGGAAATGTGTGTAAGAGTGTTGTGGTTTCTGCGGGAAGGAACAACCAGTGAGGCAGGATAGACAGGCTTGGGATTGGCTCACCTAAATAATTTCAGTAGGTTCTTGAGCCAAGGGGCTGTCTCTAGTTGTGCACCCTGGGCCTGGGGTGATTAGGGCAGGTGGATAGTGACCTGGAATATGAGAGCCCAAAGAAGAGGAGGTATGTGCTCTGGATTTCCTGGTTGGCATTTGAAAAGCATGCCTAGAGGGGAGTCATTTACCATCTCTAGAAGTTGGCCACCCTGGAAGGGGTAGTCCCTCCAGCGTCAGTATGGCCTCGTTGTCAGAGCATCACAATACAGAAAATAAAAGACATGGTGAATATGCTGGATAGCCTTTGACACGCTTTTACCTTCAGAGGCAGGGCTCTGCCCTTCTCACCTGGCACAATTTTGGAGATGGGGCAATGCTTTCTGCTCCCTTCTGTGTGAGGCTCCGTTTCCAGCCTTGTGCCCCTCGCTCTTGCATCCATCTCCCTGACTTTGGCAGGAAGCTTCCTTCGAGTACTTGCAGAACGAGGGTGAGCGTCTGCTCCTGGAAGCCATGGATGAGCTGGAAGTGGCGTTCAACAACACTACCGTGCGTACAGACTGCAACCACATCTTCCTGAACTTCGTGCCCACCGTCATCATGGACCCTCTTAAGGTCTTGCCTCTGGGGATGCTCTGGGTTCAGCTTTCCCAGGGGCCTATGGCACTTTGTGCCTTGCTGCTTTGGGGTCTTGTCTCCTTGCATGCGAGACCTAAGTTCCAGGACACGTATGTGTGTATTTGAGCCTCAATTGTTGTGGGTGGACAACCTTCTATCATTTAATTCCAGGACCACATTTTTGCCACCACCCTTAGGATCACCCCTGTTCTGATGGTCACCCTATAGGCAGCACGCTCCACTTTTAGGATGGCACAAATGTCCAAAGTGTCTTGCAAGACAAAATTTTGTCCCTTATTCCCAGCTTTTTTGGGGACCGTATGTGGAAGGAAAAGGGAAAAAGAACCATTCTTCCATGGCTGGTTCTTCATGAGCGGACAGAGTTGATACTGGTGATTCTGGGATGAAAGAAGTCCTGGGTCATCAGCTTGGCATCTGTGGGGTGCAGAGGACCTGTGCTGATGTCCCAGCTCCACCAACCCACATGGTTCCCAGAAGAGAAAAATGCAAACCCTTGAGCTACGTGGTGGAGATAAAGATGATGTCATGTAGGCATACTAGCTCTGTTGCTTACCAGCCTCCGTTTCCTCATCTGTCACTGGAGTATAAAAATGCCAGCCTCTCTGAGTAATTATGAGGATGAAATGAGATAATGCTCTTGACATGCTTAGCATGGCACCTGTGGTTATTATTGGCTAATAGTTGTTGGATACGTACTATGTCCTGGGTATTTTGCATTCAGTGGATGTCATCATTTGCTTATTGTCAGTGCTAGAATTATTTATTACAAGTTTTTTATGGAACTAACCTTGAGATGGGAATTGCTGTGATTTGGGGCAGATTGAAGAGTCCGTGCGTTCCATGGTTATGCGCTATGGCAGCCGGCTGTGGAAACTCCGCGTGCTGCAGGCTGAGGTCAAGATCAACATCCGCCAGACCACCACTGGCAGGGCTGTTCCCATCCGCCTGTTCATCACCAATGAGTCGGGCTACTACCTGGACATCAGCCTCTACAAGGAAGTCACTGACCCCAGATCTGGAAATGTAAGGCTGGGGAGAGGGGAAGTGCCATAGAGATGCAAATCCAAGCAGAGGCATATCAAGTCTGCTCCTGAGAGCAAGACACAGACTGAAATATTTGGTGTCCGTCTTGCCTTGCCATACTGTATTGGGGTAGCTCCTCAGAGTTTGCAATAAACATGTAAGCTTCTGAATCCCAGTTGTTCATTCCCCTGGGAAAGAGAATCAATCTCAAATTTAATCCATTTTAGGACCATGTTTGGGAAAAGATGTGGAATGCTGTGGTTGATTGTAATGCAACTCCCAGGTTGGTTCACTTAAGAAAATGGGTATTTTCCCCCAACCATGGTTTTAGAACAGATGTTTGTAAACTGAATCAAATATCCTATTGACTTCCATTTTTAAATATATAACTCTTTAAATTATTAAAGACTCCCAGGAAGTTAGAAAAATAGTACAGAGGGGAAAAATATTGTGGAGAGTTCTCATGTACCCTTCACCCAACTTCTCCCAATGATGTCATCTTAGCATAACCACAGGACCTTGCCAAAGCAGGAAATTGGCAACAGTATAGTACTATTAATTCAAATGTAGACTTTATTCAGATCTCACCAGTTTTTGTACCCTCATGTTTGGTTTTGTGTGTGTGAAAAGTACTATGAGGGTCACATTTTTGGAACTATGCTCCTATACCTGCCACTGTCCCTTCTTGTTCTGCTTGTCCACAGTGGCAGAGGTAAGAAGATTAGCTCTCTGGGGCACTTACTTTGTCATGTGATGTGATATGCTTTCCTTACTTCCACCACACTTTCATTGAGGGAGGAGTAGGAGTAAATTGGACAGGACTATGCTTCTCTGAAAATTCCTTCCTTCACTCTGTTTTTCTTTCTTTTTTTCCAGATCATGTTTCATTCCTTTGGCAATAAACAGGGACCCCAGCATGGGATGCTGATCAACACTCCCTATGTCACCAAGGATCTGCTTCAGGCCAAGCGATTCCAGGCCCAGTCCCTGGGCACCACCTATGTCTACGACTTCCCCGAGATGTTCAGGCAGGCAAGTCCTACAGCTTTGCTGTGGCACCACCCTGGGTCCCCCTCAGGGACTCTACCAGCCCCACACTCCCTGCCCTTAGTTCCTCTTCTGAAGACCTCAGTCTGAAGAACGAAGTCTTCATGAAGAAAAAGAAATCAATATTGGGAATGCCTTCCTAGTATTTTTTTGTAAAATGAACCTACTTTCCTCCCAGTGATAAAAAGTAATATAATATAGAAACTTTGGAAAGTAAAGGAGCATGGAAAAAAAGAAAAAAGTGACTCATAGTTCCATGTCTTAAAGACACATTGATATTTTTATGTGTTTCTTTCTGGCCTTTTTTTTTTTTTAAGATTTATTTATTTATTTCATAGAGAGAGCGAGAGAACATGTGAGCTTGGGGAGGGGCAGAGACAGAACCTCAAGCAGACTTTGTGCTGAGTGCAGTGCCAGATGTGGGGCTCGATCTCACGACTCTGAGATCATGACCTGAGCCAAAATAAAGAGTTGGACACTTAACTGACTGACCCACCCAGGCACCCTTTCCTCTGGTCTTTTTAATGTTCATTTATTAAGTTCCTGCCACCTCCCAGGCACTATTCTAAGGGTAAGTAACCCATGAGGAAGAGGCAATCACTCATTGCCTTTGAGGAATTTTTAGTCTACTTTTAAAAAATAATGTCTTGTGTTTTTCTGATTAAAGTATACATTAGAAAATATAGAAAAATAGGAATCAGCATAAAATTCCACACTTATGTAATCTATTCACCATTGATGACTACAGTAACATTTTAGTGTTTCCTTGAAGTGTTGTTACTATGCCCTTTTTTTTTTTTTAATGTAGTAGGGCCTTCCAAGGAGACTGAACAGGCTAGCATTGGTGCCATGGATATCTGTTTACATCCCTTCCATTGCCTTATAAATGATGTTCATGAACCCATGACCAAGGACCTTACCCTGTAGACAGGAAGGCGTCAGTTCCCTTCAGGCATAGGCTAATTCCCTTTGTATACAAATTGTTTAGAGATTAGAAAAAAACAAGGGAAATGCTGCTTCACTCATTTTATCAGGTTATTACTAGCTTAATATGTATTAAGATTAGAATATTAGGAGAAGGAAAATTGGTTGTCTCATTTATGAACATGAACATGAACATAAAAGTCATAAATAAAATATTAGTAAATGAAATCCAGTAATGATTTTCTTTAAATTGGACTAAGATTTATCCTGTAGCAGCTTATATGATTTGGTATTAAGAAGTCTATTAAAGTACCTTACCATACTAATAGATTAAGAAAAAATTAAAATTTTTTAATGGATGCAAAAAAGTATTTGAGAAGATCATATCTGTTTATAGTAAAAACTTTTAGTAAACTAAGAATAGAAGGGAATTTATCTTGATAAAAGATATTAATCTAAAGTCAATAGTACCTAATGGTGAAATGTTAGAAAGACAGATACAGGACAGAGATATCCATTATTATCATATCTATTAACATTTTTTTTACTGAAGTTTCTGGCCAATGCAATAGGATAAGAAAAAGAAATAAGTGTAAAGACTGAAATGCAAGAGAAAAAAAGCAAAATGGTGTTTTTGCAGATGATATAAATGTCTATATAAGAAATTAAAAACTCTTTAGAACCAATGAAATAATAAATCAGGATTGCTAGATACAAGATCAGTATACAAAACTTAACTGCATTCTCATAGACCAGCAGTAATAGTAAAATGTAGTTGGAAAAAAGTAAGATAAGCTACAAGGTTACATGTGAATAAATAAAAAACATACAGAACCTTTATGGAGGAAATTTGAAAACCCTATTGAGACACTTTAAGCCTAAATAAATGGAGGGGTATATTATGCCCAATGGAGGGGTATATATTGCCCATTGATGGGAAAATTCAATATTGTAAAGATATTAGTTCTGTCCAAATTAATACATTCCATATAATTCCAAAAATTTGTTGTGAAACTTAAAAATTCATATGGAAAAGCAAAAGCTTATGAATAACAAAAACAATATTGAAAAAGAACAGTCAAAAAGACTCATTTTAGCCAATGTCATTACTTGTTTTAAAGTAGCAGTATTCCCTACATTGTATTGTTGTAAGAGAGCTAGATAAATAGACCTGTAGAACAGTATAGAGCCTAAAATCAGACCCACTCATAAACAGAGCCTTTATAGAATGCAAAGGTGGGATTATGAATTGCGAATAAACTTCACCAAACGGTGTGGTGGTTCCCTCTTATCCATGGCTTCACTTTCCATAGTTTTAGTTACCTGTGCCCATCTGCAATCTAGAAGCAGATGATCCTCCTCCTGATGTATGTTCAGAAGTTCAGTGTTAGCCTAATGCTGTGTCACAATGCCTACATCATGCCCTTCACTTTATCTCATCATGTAGGCATTTTGTCATTGCACATTATCACAGGAAGAAGGGTGAATTTATTATAGTTTGAGAGAAAGACCATGTTAACTTTTATTGTGGTGTATTGTTATAATTGTTCTTTTATTATTGTTATAAATGCTACTATGCCTAATTTATAAATTAAACTTTATCATAGTTATGTATGTATAGAAAAAAAACCCATAGTATGTATAGGGTTCTGTATTGTCAGAGGTTTCAGGCATCTACTGGATGTCTTGGTGCATATCTCCTGTAGGTAAAGGAGGACTTATATCATTGGAAAAAATAAATTTTGATTTCTGCCTTATCTAGTATACAGAAATAAGCTTCAAGAGGATTAAAGTCACTTGGAGTCAATTAAAAGCTTAACTGTATAGGAAAAGACCCATAAACTTGACTCTATTAAAATTTTGAAGATCTTTATGTAAATAAGGAAAGATGAGCCCCGGATAGGGAGAATCTGTATCAATGCCTATTACCAGAAAGGGATTACAACTAGATTATCTAAAGAGCACTAATAAATCAATTAGAAAAAAAAAACAAACAAAAAAAACACAAAGGTATAAAAATTATGGGCAGGAGTTATCAACAGCAGGAAATTAGCAAAAAAAGAAACTTACATGGTCAATAAACATATTCAAAGGTTCTCACCTTACAATAATCAGTGAAGTACAGGTCACTACCACAATACAATTTCATATCCAGCAGATGGATAAACATTAAAATTTTTTTTTAAAGATTTTATTTATTTATTCATAGACACACAGAGAGAGAGAGACACACACACACACAGGGAGAGGGAGAAGCAGGCTCCATGCAGGGAGCCCGATGTGGGACTCGATCCCGGGTCCCCAGGATCACACCCCAGGCTGCAGGCGGCGCCAAACCGCTGCGCCACCGGGGCTGCCCAACATTAAAATATTTGACAAAACTAAGTATTGGCAAGTATATGGAGCAAAGCAGTTCTTACATCTTCTTACTTAGACTGTAAAGGGTTTTGAAAAATGAGAGAGCAATTTGATAATACTGAGTAAACTTGAAGCTTCACAAACCCTCTGACCCAGTGAGTCTGCTCCTAGGTACTCACCTGGTGAGACTCTCATCTGTTTATAAGAAGGAACCATCAGAATGTTCATTACAGGGGCATCTGGTGGCTCAGTTGGTTAAATACCTGACTTTAGCTCAGGTTGTGATCTCAGGGTCCTGGGATGGAGCCCATCAGGCTCCCTGTTCAGCATGGAATCTATCCAACTCTGCCCTCCCCCTGCTCTTTCTCTCTCTCTCTCTCTCAAATAAATAAATAAATAAATAAATAAATAAATAAATAAATAAATAAATTTTTTTAAAGTGCTCATTACAGCCTTATCATTAGTAGTGTAGTATTGGAAGCAGCTTAAATGTTCCTTGAAAGGGCAGCCTGGGTGGCTCAGCAGTTTAGCGCTGCCTTCGGCCCAGGGTGTGATCCTGGAGTCCTGGAATCGAGTCCCACATCGGGCTCCTTGCATGGAACCTGCTTCTCCCTCTGCCTGTGTCTGTGCCTCTCTCTCTCTCTCAATCTGTGTCTCTCATGAATAAATAAATAAAATCTTTTTAAAAAATGTTCCTTAAAAAGTGTTATGAATAAGTAAGCTGTGATCTGTTCATACGATGGAAACTGAATAGCAGAGAAAATGAACTAGAGTTAAATTTCTCAATATGTACAAATCTCTCAAACATACGGAGGAGCCAAAGGGGCAAGGTGTAGAAAGGTGTGTCCAGTGCGAGACCATTTATTTAAAGTTTAAGTTCTGTAGGAGCACCTGGCTGGCTCAATTGGAAGAACACACGACTGTTGGTCTCAGGGTTGTGGGTTCAAGCCCCATGTGAGGTGTAGAGACATAATTTAGACTTAATTTTTTTAAGATTTTATTTTTAAGTAATCTCTACACCCTACATTAGGGCTTGAACCCACAACCCTGAGATCAGGAGTTGCATGTTTTTCTGACTGAGCCAGCCAGGCACCCCCACATGTTTAAAATGTATGCATATATAATGAAAAATGTAAAAACATGCACAGGACTTGTAGACACTAAATTCAGGACAATGGTTTATCAGGCATCGGGGAGGGAGGGGTACACCAGGGGCTTCAGTTGCATTTTTCTTATTCCTTTAAAAAATTCAAAAGCAACGATGGAGAAATTATGATTTGACAAAACCACACGATAAGTGCTTGGGTATTTATTATCCTGCATGTTTTTCTGTGTGCTTTGAATTGTTCATGATTTTAAAAAAGAAAGAAAGAACTAGAAAATGTGCCTCCCAAATGGGTACTTCAGGTTTTCTCTTTCTTTCCCCATCTCTAGGCTCTCTTTAAATTGTGGGGCACCCCGGACAAATACCCCAAAGACATCCTGACCTACACAGAGCTGGTGCTGGACCCTCAGGGTCAGCTAGTGGAGATGAACCGTCTCCCTGGAGGGAATGAGGTAAGAATGCTCCAGAGCCCCGACCCTGGCTGGAGTCACCCTTTCCAAAAATGTACCCCTGAAGACATAAATGGTTTTCCTTGTGCATCTGTCCTCTCGGCAGGTGGGCATGGTGGCCTTCAAAATGAGATTCAAGACCCCAGAGTATCCAGAAGGGCGGAACGTGATCGTCATCAGCAATGACATCACATTCCGCATTGGATCCTTTGGCATGGGAGAAGACCTCCTGTACTTGCGGGCGTCGGAGATGGCCCGGGCAGAGGGTATCCCCAAAATCTACCTTGCAGCCAACAGTGGGGCCTGTATTGGCCTTGCAGAGGAGATCAAGCACATATTCCAAGTGGCTTGGGTGGACCCAGGAGACCCCCACAAAGTACGTCTCGGAGCCAGCATGGTGGGGTGATGCGCCCCTGGGAGGGGACAGTGCCCACAAGAGGCTGGAAAGAATCTCAGTGCTCTTTGTATATCAAGCACAGATACCCGTACAGTGCATAAAAGGCATACAGTATATCAGTCTTAAAAATTTCACGGGAGGGAGTGGTAGTTAGGGAAAAAATGTCTAAAAAGGTACCTTTTTAGGAGATTAATAATGAAGAGATTTTTTAATTTTTTAAAATTTTTATTGGAGTTCAATTTGCCAACATATAGCATAACACCCAGTGCTCATCCTGCCAATGCCCCCTCAGTGCCTATCACCCAGCCACCCCAACTCCCCACCCACTTCCCCTTCCACTACCCCTTGTTCATTTCCCAGAGTTAGGTGTCTCTCATGTTTTGTCACCCTCACTGATATTTTCACTCATTTTCTCCTTTCCCTTTATTTCCTTTCACTAATTTTTATATTCCCCAAATGAATGAGACCATATAATGTTTGTCCTTTTCCGATTGACTTATTTCATTCAGCACAATACCCTCCAGGTCCCTCCACGTCGAAGCAAATGGTGGGTATTTGTCGTTTCTAATGGCTGAGTAATGTTCCATTGTATACATAGACCACATCTTCTTTATCCATTCATGAAGAGTTGTTTATAAACACTGAGCATTCCCTGGATGCAGTATACACTGAGGATGCAAAGGTGAATAAGATGTGTTCCCCGGCCTCAGAGAATTCTTAGAAATCATCTGGGAGATGCAGAGACACTGGCCACAATAAAATGTACAATGGGGGCACTTGGGTGGCTCAGTCCATTAAGCATCTGCCTTCGGCTCAGGTCATGATCCCAAGGTCCTGGGATCCAGTCCCACATCAGGCTCCCTGCTCAGCTGGGAGCCTGATTCTCCCTGAACCTCTGCATGCTGCTCCCCCTGCCTGTGCTCTTTCTCTCTCAAATAAATGAATAAAATCTTTTAAAATATAAAAACACACAAGAGAAAAGCACACATTTTGTGATGTGAAAATGCAGAGGACAGTTATTATTTGCAACCAGAGCATGCATTCTCAAAGTAGTGATCTTGTCCTGCCAAAGGGAGCAGAAATCATTCTTTTCATGTAAAAAGCATATATACATTTGTACACACACACACACACACACGTATGTGCACATATACATATGCCTACATACACATATAAACTTTATAATAAAATTTCGTGGAAGGAGCTGGCAATAAGGGGGAAAAAGAACAGATGCCTTAGGGAAACAGGGATGAAAAGGTGATTCGGGAACTGATTTAGAGCAGGAAAAACAGGAGGTTGTGGGTAAGGATAAGTGGAAAGAAAGTGCTTGGCACTAATCAGACCTTCAGTTTATAGCTATTATTAATATGGGATTAACGTCAGACACGTTAACTGTGCTGTTAACACATTGTTAACTTGTTATTAACATCCGCCCCTACAGTGTTAACAGTTTTTAAAAAAACAGTGGCTGTCTAATGCAGGGAACTGGATTCATAACCTCACTGGAGTATGTATATATATTTTTTAAGGGATTTAAATACTTGTACCTGACCCCCAAAGACTACACCACAATCAGCTCCCTGAACTCTGTCCATTGTAAACACATCGAGGAAGATGGAGAATCCAGGTAAGTAGTTTATCTGAAAGCTCCTTCATTTGGCCTGTGGTCCATTTCAGCTACTAATGGAAGTCCTTGTCTTTGCCTTGGGGCTCATGGGTGATACTTTCAAATGTGATGGTGATGTTTGTACAGTGGGACCCTGAGCCTTCCAGACACTGATGACTAGGACACCTGAGGCTTTCTTCAGGGTGAGCCCATCCTTGCCACCCCTAAATGAGTCGTGGCTTTCACAAACATAGTACCACACACAGGAAGAATTAGACTGGATTCTCATGACGTCCCTGGAACAGCAGGCTCACATTTATGATCAAGTTAGCGAAGCTGACACAGCAGTGATTTGGCAAGCTGCTAGGTGTGGGCAGGGCGAGGATCTGCTCTGTGAGGAGGTCCAAAGCTACCAGCTCTCTTTTCTAGGGAATGTTGTGGGTTTTTTTTTTTTTTTTTAAGTTGACAAAATCAGAATTTCCCAGGCTAGGTTTTCTGGGATATTAGTTGGTGATATGTTGGGGTGGTGGGGGTGGTGGTGAAAAACCGTTTCCATAGTCAAGTAAGTTGAGAAACTCTGGGTTTAAAATGGAATCTAGGGGATCCCTGGGTGGCTCAGCAGTTTAGTGCCTGCCTTCGACCCAGGGCAGGATCCTGGAGTCCCAGGATCGAGTCCCACATCAGGCTCCCTGCATGGAGCCTGCTTCTCCCTCTGCGTGTGTCTCTGCCTCTCTCTCTCTGTGTCTCTCATGAATAAATAAATAAAATCTTAAAAAAATAAAATGGGATCTAACAAGCATCTTTACTGCAGACCTTGTCAGAACATTTAATGGGGGTTAGGCTGCACAGTGTCTCACACTTCTCTGGCCATTGAACCTCAACTGATTGATTGTGAATTAAGCAGCTTTCCCCATCTCTCTGTAGACCAAACTCTATTCTAGATTGTTTATGGAGGCATGTAGGGTAGGGGTGACATTTTATTAGGACAGCCTCCAAATAGGCAGACATTTTTGGTTGGAAGGGTGATTATTGATGCTGCACTTGCCCTTCTAGAAACTTCAGGTCCAATTGTGAGGGTCTTAGACCCCTGCTTTCATTTCACCTCTGGCTGCTTTATCACCTCCTATTCCCTCACCTTGCTTGTCCCTCCTGCCCTGGGTCCTGAGGAAGTGCATCAGCCTTGAATTTTTCTGGGCTAGAGCTCAATCTTGAACCTGTTTTTGGTTCCTGAAGGTATGTCATCACGGATATCATCGGGAAGGACAGTGGTGTGGGCATGGAGAATCTCAGGGGCTCTGGTATGATTGCAGGGGAGTCCTCCCTGGCTTACGAAGAAATTGTCACCATCAGCTTGGTGAGTCTCCTATTTTCTCTCCTTTTCCTTTTCAATTTTCTTTTATAAAATCTTAAAAACTGTCACAGAAGTAAAGAGCCTCATGTGGTCATCATGCAGCTCCAGTGATTACCAACATGTAGCCATTCCTGTGTCTTCAATCCCTCTGCTCTCCTATCTGGGGGTATATATTTTTTAAAGATGTATTTATTTATTTGAGAGAGAGAGAGAGTAAGCAGTGGGGTAGTAGGGGCAGAGGGAGAAGGAGAGAGAAACTCAAGCAGACTCTGCGCTAAGCACCAAGCCAGATGTGGGGGTTGATCTCATGACTGTGAGATCATGACCTGTGCCAGAACTAAGAGTCAGAAACTTAACTGGCTGCACCACCCAAGCACCCCTATTTGGAGATATTTTAAAGCAAGGCCTCTATTCTGTCTTACCATCTGTGGATGCCCCAGTGTGGATCTTTACTAGATAAAGACTCCCACACGCACTACTTTTTTACTGAATCATAATGCTATTATTAACACCCATCAACATCAATGGCAATGCTTCAATATCCTTGAAACCTGGTTTACAGTTTTAACAACTATCTGGAAATATATCTTTTTATAGTTGATGTGTTTGAGTCATGGTCAAATCTCTTCTTATTTAAAAGGTATAAATATTTACATTAATAACGAAGCAGCAGAAAAAGAAATCAAGGAATGGATCCCAATTGCAATTGTAACCAAAATAATAAGATAACTAGGAATAAACTTAACTAAAGAGATTAAAGATCTATACTCTGAAAACTATACAATGCTTATGAAAGAAATTAAAGAGGACACAAAGAAATGAAAAAGCATTCCATGCTTATGGATTGGAAGAACAAACATTGTTAAAATGTCTATACTACTCAAAGCAATCTACATAGTTAATGCAATCCCTATCAAAGTACCACCAGCATTTTTCACGGAACTAGAACAAACAATCCCAAAATCTGTATGGAACCACAAAAGACCACTGAATAGCCAAGGCAATTCTGAAAAAAAAAAAAATTGGAGGCATTATGATTCCAGATTTCAAGCTATATTATAAAGCTGTAGTTGTCAAGACAGCATGGTAGTGGCACAAAAACAGGCACAGTGATCAGTGGAACAGAAGAGAGAACCCAGAAATGAACCCACAACTGTATGGTCAACTAATCTTTGACAAAGCAGGAAAGAATATCCAATGGAAAAAAGACTATCTCTTGAACAAATGGTATTGGGAAAACTAGACAGCAACATGCAGAAAAATGAAACTAGACCACTTCCTTATACTGTACACAAAAATAAATTCAAAATGGATGAAAGACCTAATGTGAGACAGGAATCCATCAAAATCCTAGAGGGGAACACAGTAGCAGCCTCTTTGACATTGGCCGTAGCAACTTTTTACTAGACATGTCACCAGCGGCAATGGACACAAAAGGAAAAATGAACTATTGGGACTTAATCAAGATAAAAAGCTTCTGCGGGCAGCCCCAGTGGCGCAGCGGTTTAGCGCCGCCTGCAGCCCGGGGTGTGATCCTGGAGACCCGGGATCGAGTCCCACGTCGGGCTCCCTGCATGGAGCCTGCTTCTCTCTCTGCCTGTGTCTCTGCCTCTCTTTCGCTCTCTCTGAATAAATAAATAAATAAATCTTTAAAAAAAAAAAAAAAAAAAGCTTCTGCAAAAGGAAGAAAACAATCAACAAAACTAAAAGGCAGCCTATAGAATGGGAGAAGATATTTGCAAATGATGTTATCTGGTAAAGGGTATCCAAAATCTATAAAGAACTTATCAAATTCAATACCCAAAGAAAACAAATAATCCAGATAAGAAATGGGCAGAAGACACGAATAGACAATTTTCCAAAGAAGACATCAAGATCGCCAACAGACATAAGAAAAGATCCTCAATATCACTTACCATTAGGGAAATGCATATGCATTTTTGATAACAAAACTATAATGAGATATCACCTCACACTTGTCAGAATGTCTAAAATTAACAACACAAGAAACAACAGGTGTTGGTGAGGATGTGGAGAAAGGGAAACCCTTTTGCATTGTTGGTGGAAATGCAAACTGGTGCAGCCACTCTTGAGAACAGTATGGAGGTTCCTCAAAAAGTTATAAGTAGGGGATCCCTGGGTGGCTCAGCGGTTTAGCGCCTGCCTTTGGCCCAGGGCGCCATCCTGGAGTCCCGGGATTGAGTCCCACGTCGGGCTCCTGGCACGGAGCCTGCCTCTCTCTCTCTATGTCTATCATAAATAAATAAATAAGTCTATAAAAAAAAAGTTATAAGTAGAACTACCCTATGATCCAGCAATCGCACTATTGGGTATTTACTCAAAGGTACAAAAAATACATATTTGAAGGGGCACATGCACCCTGATGTGTATAGCAGCATTATCAACAATAGCCAAACTATGGAAAGAGCCCAGATGTCCATCAACTGATGAATGGATAAAGAAGATTGGTATATTTATCAGTAGAATATTACTCAGCCATCAAAAAGAATGAAATCATGCCATTTGGAATGATGTGGATGGAGCTAGAGTATATTATGCTAAGTAAAATAAGTCAGAGACAAATACCTTATGATCTCATTCGTGTCATTTAAGAAAGAAAACAGATGAACATATGGGAAGGGGAAAAGAAAAAAAGGAGAGAGGGAAACAAACCATAAGAGGCTCTTAATGATAGAGAACAAACAGGGTTGATGGAGGGAGGTGGGCGGGGATGGGCTACATGGGTGATGATTATGAAGGAGGGTACATTTATGTTGAGCACTGGGCGTTGTATGTAAGTAATGAATCACTGAACTCTACGTCAGAAACCAATATTGCACTGTATGTTAACTAACTAGAATTTAAATTTTTTAAAAAAGGTGCTGATTTAGGAGCATTTTTTATCTGATTTTAATTGGTACTAAAGGAATATCTCTCCACTCCCTTCCTTGGCCTTTTCAGAAATATTTGCTGTTTCTAGTAGTACTACTACCCTTTCATGGTAGACTGTCATTTGAGACTTTATCTTTACATTCAGTGTTGGATTTTCAGTTTCCGAGGTGGAAAATGCTGGCCATGGTTGTCTTCCTTAGGCTTGTTTTCTAGATATCATTTATATAAATTTCATAATAAAAAATAAACCTTTAGGTATATCTTTCTTTTTATATGTTATATACATATTTTTATATATTCCAAAAACATTTTTATTTTAATATCTATAAACATACATACCTTTTTATATATTCTAAATGTTTTTTATATATTATATAAAATGTTTTTATATATTCTAAAATGTTTTATTTGAATCATATATAATTATATAGGTATCATATATAACTATATGTATCATATATATATAATTTTGAAATAGTGTACCACTCACCAGAAGTTACAGGAGAGTAGAGAGAGGTCCTCAGCCCCCTCACTCAGCTTCCCCCATGACAGTATCCTATGTAACCATGGTACATTATCAAAACCAGGACATTGACATTGTGGCACAGTGCCTTGACCTTGGTATAGACCTTACTCAGATTTCACCAGTCTTGCACTGGCTCCTAGACATCCTCTGGTTGTGTGAGAGGCTACCATGGCTCAGAAGAGCAACATATAAGAACCATGCCTTGGGGGTGCCTAGGGCTAAGCATCTGTCTTTGGCTCAGGTCTTGATCTCAGGGTCCTGGAATCAAGTCCCACGTGGGGCTTCTTACTCAGTGGGGTGTCTGCTTCTCCTTTTCCCTCTACTTTCTGCTCCCCCTGCTTATGCTCACTCTCTCTCTCTCTCGAATGAATGAATGAATGAATAAGTAAATAAATCCTTTAAAAAAAAAAAAAAACAGCTATGCGTTGGATGAAGCAAGAACCAGAACATTCCATGTCTGTCTGTCCTCAGAACACTCTTCTTAGTTAACCGCGTTCTTTCTGGAAGCCATGGTCAGGTAAGATCAAAGAACTGGCTTGTCCTTGTCCTGTTTGGTCACCAGTCAAGTTGCCAGCAGCCAAGCTATAGTTTCCATGTGTGCCCAGTGGGTTCCTGGCCTGTCCCCTGCTGTGGGGAGCGTGGCACGCCTGCTTCATGAATTCAGAAGGTCTCCTATCTCCACAGGTGACCTGCCGAGCTGTGGGGATTGGGGCCTACTTGGTGAGGCTGGGCCAGCGAGTGATCCAGGTGGAAAATTCTCACATCATCCTGACAGGAGCAACTGCTCTCAACAAGGTGACCAAGACCACCCTAGGTAGGGTGGCAGGGTTGGGGGGGGGGGGGGAGTTGAGGGGCGGGGGATCATGGGCTCATTTTAACATCTCACTGTCCCCTGATGGGGGATTTTTCTCAGCATGAAACCAGTATCATTCCTACTGGCGTAGGAACTGGTTTTTTTTTCCAATTTGCACTTATCTGGGTTTCTTATGGGCCAAAAACATTTTTTAAAAAATAGGCTTTTGTGGTAGCACTCTCTTGTATACAGACATTTAAATTTTTTAATAATGATTAACTTGGCATTACATATTGCAGAAAACTGGAAAGAGACCCTCTCAAAAGTAATTTTGCTCCTACTAAAATTTTGATGTATTTCTTTCTCATATTCTGACTCCTGGTGAATGTAGAGTTTGGTATTCTACTGTTTTCACCATGTTAAAACATATCCCGCATGACTATAAAGCCTCTATAATACAATGTCTGATAAAATCCCAGTGAAATTCTCAAAGTCTGGTCCCTGAACCAGCAGCATCCCAGGAACTTGTTAGGAATGCAGATTCTCAGGCCTCGTTGCCAACCTGCCAACTCCGAAACACTAGGCAGGTTTTCGTTTTTTTGAGAAGACCAAAGTAATCGGTAGGATCGCTGGTTCTCAGAACTGGGCTTCATATTGGAATTACCTAGAAGTTGAAGGAAAAAGTACAGCTGCTGCGTCCCAGCCCCAAAGATTCTGCTGTAATTGATCTGGGTGCAGCCTGGGCAGCGGGATTTTTTAAAGCTCCCAGGTAATTGTAGTGTGTAGCCCTGGTGGAGGACCACCGAGGAAGATGATTTCCAAACAGATGGAAGGGGCCTGAGCGGGGGGAGCCCTTGCTGATGGCGCCGTGTCAAAGCAGGTCCTGGGCAGAGAGGTTTACACCTCCAACAACCAGCTGGGCGGCGTGCAGATCATGCATTACAATGGTGTCTCCCACATCACCGTGCCAGATGACTTCGAGGGCGTTTATACCATCCTGGACTGGCTGTCCTACATGCCGAAGGTGCAGTATATCCCCCTCTGCAGCGTTGGGTCTGGAAGACTGTTACCAGGTTCAGTTGCTGGGTAACATGGCCGTTTGGGAAACAGGGAGTGCCTCACTGTAGCTGGGGTCGATTTTCCTTTACTCCTCCCTCCTTCCCTCTTGGACACCCAGCCCTGTACTGGCTGTTCTTTGCTTTTTTTTTTTTTTTTTTTTTTTTTTTTTTTTTAATTTTTTTAATTTATTTATGGTAGTCATAGAGAGAGAGAGAGGCAGAGACACAGGCAGAGGGAGAAGCAGGCTCCACGCACCGGGAGCCCGACGTGGGATTCGATCCCGGGTCTCCAGGATCGCGCCCTGGGCCAAAGGCAGGCGCCAAACCGCTGCGCCACCCAGGGATCCCTTTTTTTTTTTTTTTTTTTTTTTTTTAATGCCATTATAAGGAATGCTGATCCTTTGGAAAGGGGTGTCATTGCCTCTCATCAAAAGAGGTAACACTGAACAGTAGAGAATCTTGGAGCTTTGCAGACAGGCTGGATTTGATTCCTGGCTCCCTCCTTGCTAGCAGTGAGACCTTGGGACATTCTCTTAATCTTTCTGAGCCTCAGTTTCCTCATCTGTGAATTGGGAATCACAAGAGCCTCTACCCCAGGGTGTTTCCATGGTGATTCAGTGCAATGATGAGAACCGGCTGTCTCGGCAGGTCCTCACCAAATGCTACTTATACTGGTGAGGACTGGCTAGTTAGGCTGGGCTCTGCTACGTAACCAGGCATAATCATGGTCAGAGGAGAGACACAGATAGCAGGCATCACCGACAAGCACCGGAGACTGGGTTGGTTTCCTTTTCTAGGATAATCACAGCCCAGTCCCCATCATCACGCCCACGGACCCCATTGACAGAGAAGTTGGATTCTTCCCAACCAAGACTCCCTATGACCCCCGGTGGCTGCTTGCAGGAAGGCCTCACCCAAGTAAGTTCTAAAGTGCTTTGCTTGAATCTTGGCTCTTGGGTTTCTTTTCTGCATCTGGGATGAAGGAACACTCGGGGTGGAAGTACTGATCCTTGGTCGTGGATCCCAGAGGAGTACACCTGAGATCAGATGTGGTGAGAGTGGAGGAATTGGGATTTTTTTTTTCCTCTGTGCTTTTCTTGAGCCGCTAACCAAGAAGGGGTGGAGACAGCCTCCGATTTCTGGGGCCTGGTAGATGGAGGGGAAGTGCAACAGGAGGCATGGCCTGTCTCCCCACACTGCCCCATGGTTAGAGGTGAAAAATGCAGACCTCAGAGCCTCCGACTCCCCCTCTCTCCCTCTTTTTGCCTCTATTTGGCTAACCCTTGCTAAAGTAGCCCTCCGTGGGTTTACCCAGGACAGTTGACCTGGCCTCTTCTACATGCTCACACACATAGAGATGTGCACACTCACATGTGCATACACGTTCTCTCTGTCCCTCTCTCTGAGAGGGGCTGGCTTGTCTCTGGGCAGTATACAGTTACATTCTGGGCAGCCAGGACAGCACAGGAAAGCTGAGCTACCCCCATGACCATAGTCCCCAGTCTAGAATTTCAGATGCTGCCACCTTTAGAGAACGGCCTGTCCAGCCAATCCAGCTGTGAGGTGCGGAATAGGGGATCCCCTACAGGATGGTGCTGGGGCGGGGTGGGGCAGGGCTGTGGCCCAGGAAGGCCCGTGGCTGGCTTGCCACTCTTAGGTTTCTCTTGGGCTTCCTTGCCTGTGAGCACTGAGGGGCCTGGCTTCATCTTGATTATCAAATATCCAACTGGTTTCTGACCATTGTCTCCATCTAGGACGTAGGTTGCTTTGCGTTGAGGCACGCAGCTTCCCTCCCTGGCAGCTTACAACCCTCATGTCGCCTGGCTTCTTTCTCCTTGTGTAGACCACGTGATGGACACGTGGTGTGCATTCCTGTCACTGCTTCCTCTCCTGGGATGGCTGCAGCTGACGTCATCACATCCTCCCTCCTCCACTCCCCTCCTCTTTTCAGTCTCTTCCCTGTCTCTGTCTCAAGTCTCTGTCTCTCTCCCTGTTTTGGAAATTGAAGATGTCCCCAGCCCAGTTAAGTGTGAGGCTGCAGCCGGCACATTGAAGATGAGGCTTCCGAGGCAGGTGGTCTCTTCCCCAAATCCCACCTTTTGAAGGTGTCCTGTCAACTCTCTTTGCCTCCTGGGCTGATCCTTGAGATTAGGATCTTCATGTGCTTGGCATTGACGGGAGCTGATATAGTTAGATGTTCCAAGTGAGCTGATTCCTGACTTGGCATATTTTCTGCAGCCAGGTTTTTTTGTTTTTTTAGTTTTTTAATATTGTGTTTTGTTTTTTAATGGGATTGGGTTCTGTATGGTTTTTAGGAGAAACAGATGTTTGGGCTGTCAAAGGCCAGTTTATCTGTCCCACCAGGCAGACCCTGGGGATCCTCATCAACCCAATCCAACCCTTTGGCCTGGGCCTCTGTCCTCTTCTCCACAGCTCTGAAGGGATCCTGGCAGAGTGGATTCTTTGACTATGGCAGTTTCAAGGAAATCATGGCACCTTGGGCCCAGACTGTGGTGACAGGACGAGCAAGGTAATTTTGAGGATGGGGCGGGCTGCACTCACCTGGCCTCCCCCAGCATTGGGACTTCCAGACACTAGGCCATGAGTCCTTTTCTCTCAGATGACCCCCAAGAGCACTTTCCTTTTGACCTCAGGATTTTCTGATACAAAAAATCTGGGGAATAGTTTTCTGGATGATGACTTTCTTCATAAAGTCTAGATCTTTCTGTGGCCTTAGTAGGCATCTCAGCCAACTTATTCTTGGGAGTCAGCACCCTCGCTCCTAGTGTCTAGCCCTGAGGCAGGGCTCCCTAGCCAAGGGGACCATGGGCCCCCTTTGGGAATCAGAAGATAGCTCTTGGTGCTCCCACCAGCTAACTGCACAGACACTCCAAACTATGAATTCCATTTCAGGAGGACCATGGTCAGGAACCCCCTTGTCTACACAGCTGGTGGATGGCTTAAATGCTTGGATGCTTCCAGAGCTGAGCAGCTCACTCATCAGTGGTGTAGTCCTCATTTTTTTAGACATGTCCCACTCCCTGTAAGATCCTTCCCTATGTGGAGCCCAAAACAGTGTCCTTATAATTTACCATTCAGATTCCTGGTATGATGTAGTTGCTACACGTTCTGGCTCTGGAATTAGATCTGAGGTCAAGCCCAGCCCTGTCACTCACCTTCTTTGACCCTTTGCATCTTCATCTGCAAGATGGGGATGATAATCCTACCCCCCGAGGACTGTTTGTGATGATGTATGTTAAGCACTTACAATATCATGAATGCGGGGGCCTGAGTGGCTCGGTCGGGGAAGCATCCAGCTCTTGATCTCAGGGTTGTGAGTTTGAGTTCTGTGTTAGGCTCCATGCCAGGCGTAGAACCTATTTAAAAAAAATCATTAAAAAAAAAAATCATAAGTGGTAGTGGTTGCTAGTACTCTCTTTGTGGTTGCTATTATTTCTCTCCTGGGCAATAAATAAGTATTAAAATACTAAGCCTAGAATTAACAGCTACTCCTCTGTGTTTTATTTTAAAACATTTTTTTAAAAACCTAAAACGAGATCTGCTCCCCCTTCCATGTGGAAGTTCTTCATTTACTTAAAGGCTTTCCTTCCTCCTGCCTCATAGGGTCATTGAGAGCGTAAACAAGAGTAACCCAGGGATGCACCTGGCAGAGGGCCACTGGTAGCAAGTGGTGACAGTCCCTGATGTCATGGAATCCCCTGAATGGAAGCTCTTTCCAGCTCAATATCCCTTTCCAAACATGCCTTGGTGCCTACACCTCCCCCGTCCCACATGGTAGCCGCTGGCCAAGTATGGTCATTAAAACATAAAATGAATTGAAAGAGGAAAACAGATCCTCTTCCTCTGTTGCCACAATTCAAGTGCTCAGTGCTCGCTTCGGCAGCACATATACACAATTCAAGTGCTCAGCATCACAGAAAGTTCTAGTGGACAGCGCTGCTCCAGTCCCTGCCCTGGCCTGACCATCCCCATCACCATAGCGGCCGTTGTCCCAAGAAGGGCACCAATAGCAGCGCTCTAGCCCGCCAGTTCATGAGGCAGCTCTTACTGCTTTGCTAAGAGCAGCTTCTTTGCCTTCCAATGAAATAACCTGTCAGAGTAAAAACCGTGGTCTCCTCCACATGCCCCCATCCCCGCCATGAGTGCCCATGTATCCAGGATGCCCACAGAGTGTCAGCTTGGGCTGGGTGGACTCATCTACCTCTGAATCCATGGGGGGGGGGGGTGTGTCACCTGGCTTATCCAGGCTGCCTTACTCATGCTGGGCCTTGCAGGCTAGGGGGGATCCCTGTTGGAGTGATCGCCGTGGAGACGCGGACCGTGGAGGTGGTGGTGCCTGCGGACCCTGCCAATCTGGATTCAGAGGCGAAGGTGAGGGGGCTGGGAATTTGGGACTGCTGTGGCTTAGCCAATAAGAGTGGGTCCTGGGTGGTCACATGCCAGAGCCTTGGGGAGCCCTGGGACCTGAGGGTGCATTTCTCCAGCACTGTTTCTGTGGGATGCATAAATGTCCCACCCTATCTTCTTCAGAGAGTGACACATCCCTGGGGAATCCTTCCTGACTTCCGCCTCGGTCCCTGTCACTGCTTCTAAGGTGTGCCGTGGCACAGACTGAGAGGAGCTCAGGAGGCGGAGGGTAGGTCATAGGACTCAACATGGCCCGGACTGGCTTGGCATCCTTTTGAGCCTGAAAATGAAGCAAAAGGAAACTCTGAGGGCTGCAGTGTGAGAAACAGGCAGGGCCCCTAGCAAACGAGCTTCGGGCCCTCCCTGTGAGCACTGACTCTGGTGTGGGTACCAACACAGACCAGACTGCCTGCCCTCTAGGGTGTGGCTCAGGCAACTGTCCCCATCTTACCCAGGGGAGTCTGATCCAGGTCGCTCTGTGTTCCAGATAATCCAGCAGGCAGGCCAGGTGTGGCTCCCAGACTCGGCCTATAAGACAGCCCAGGCCATCAAGGATTTCAACCGAGAGAGGTTGCCCCTGATTATCTTTGCCAACTGGAGAGGGTTCTCTGGTGGCATGAAAGGTAAGGCTGCCTCTCCTCTATATATCCCAGAGTGGAGATGGGGTGGGGGGACACGACCAGCACCCAGGATGGGGAAGCCCCCTCCTGGGGGCGCTGCAGTTCTACTCTGTATGGCCCCATCATCCTCTTAGCTGAGACCCCCCCCCCTCCACAGTCCTGAGGATGGGAGCAGTTCAGGTAACATCTTCCCATTTTACAGATGAGGAACTGAGTCTGAGTGTGACTGGCCAGAGATCATGCCATGAGGGGCAGGGCAGGGAGGGCAGCCCTGGGAGCTTTTACACCCATGAAAGGACTAAGGTGATGACCAACCCAAGAGGTCTGAGGTCAGGATTTGACGAGCTGATCACTGGTACATGGTGTTAGTTAGCTCTTGGTGTGATGATGGCCAATTTTATCATTGCAATATAACCATGTAAAGGGCCTGGTACTTGGAGGGCCACATCTTGGTAGAAAATAAGGGTCATACTGCGTGTGAGCAGGAGGCAAGGACATGGGTAAGGTGTCTGTGTGCTAGAAATGGCAGGATCAGGAGGGGGTGCTCTCACCGGCCAGGGCATCCCAGAGTCAGAGCTGGAAGGAATCCCCAGGAGGGAACTAAACCTCCTTTTACAGATGGGAACCCTGAGGCCCAGGGAGGGAGAATGATGTGTCTGAGGTCACATGGACAGTCAGGGTGACATCTGAACCTAGGCCCACGCCTGACTCCCAGCCCAGTGCTCTTTCTGTGGTGCCACCAAGCATCCCAGCTGAACACACCTTCTCAGGTTCCCAAGGATGAGGAGGGCTGTGGACTTGGTGTGTGGACAGATGTTAGGGCCTGAAGCCTTCTTGCCAGGTGACTGCTTTGCTTTTCAGACATGTATGACCAGATGCTGAAGTTTGGAGCCTACATTGTAGACAGTCTCAGACAGTACAAACAGCCCGTCCTGATCTACATCCCACCCTATGCAGAGCTCCGGGGGGGCTCCTGGGTGGTCGTGGACTCCTCCATCAACCCCTTGTGCATAGAAACGTATGCAGACAAGGAGAGCAGGTGGGTGCATCACTTCCTCCACCTGGCTGAACCTTTGCTTGTTCTCACCTCCTAGTCCTGAGGCCCCATCACCTTTGAGCCTCTGGCCAGGAATTGCAAGGTCATTCTGAGTTTCTCTTTCCCCTTTTTCTGTTTCTTTAAGATTTTTTGTATTTATTTGAGAGAGAGCAAGAGAGAGAGCAGGAGTAGGGGGAAGGAGTACAGGGAGAGGGAGGAGCAGGCTCCCCACTGAGAGGGAGCCCGTCCCATTTGGGACTCAATCCCAGGATCCTGAGATCATGACCTAGGCTGAAGGCAGACGCTTAACTGACTGAGCCACCCAGGCACCTGGTATTCTGAGTTTCTGAAGGATGGAGAGCCTCTAGTTTTACCAATCTGAAACTAGCATCCAGTGCTCAAGTAGATTTTCGCAGAAGAGGGGCACCTGGGTAGCTCATGCAGTTAAGCATCTGCCTTTGGCTCAGGTCCTGAACCCAGAATCCTGGGATTGAGCCCCATATTGGGCTCCCTGCTCAGCACGGAATGTGTTTCTCTTTTTCCCTCTTACCCCTCCATCCACTTGTGCGAGCTCTCTCTCTCTCTCTCTCAAATAAATAAATAAATCTTAAAAAAAAAATTGTCTCAGAGTTAGTGGCTGTAGCCAGAGGCAGCAGAACTATTGTTTGTACTTTCATGACTTATACTCACCTGCTTCCCAAGGAAGTTTGCAATAAAAAAATAAGGAAAGACAGAAAGCACCTGAGCTTCCTGACCACCAGGATAAAAAGGGAAATACAACAGTTATCTAATTCTCACTAGACTCTGATTCTCTCCCAGAGCTATGAGTTCCTGTAGGGGCTGTGCTTTATTTGATTTTATAACCCAGGGCCTAGCACCATGCCTACCTGCTAGGGGGTGGTTGGAAAATAGTGGCTGAACCAATGATAGAAATGATACTTGGGTGAGAGGATATCAGTTCTTCAGAAGAGAGAAAACCTTGGTGGTATTTAAGGAGGAATTCATCCCAGGAGCGTTTATAGAAAGAATAATGACAGTAATACTTGCCACACAGTGTTTGAGTGACTTTAAAGTGAAGACTCTGTGCTACATGCTGTCTAGGACGTAAAGACCTCAGGAGTAATTCTGCCCAAGATAGAGGCTTCCTCTTCCTGTGACATTCATGCATTCCTTCATTCAAGATTTATTGAGTACAAACTCTATGCCAGGCATTATGGTAGACATTGTGATGTGGTGCAAATGAGCCACGCCTGTCTGCCTTCAGTGCACCTAGACCATCACTGGGGGCTGTTGAGGTCAGGCCTCCAGGAAGACTCAGGACACAGGCAGCTTCCAGTGGGGTCAATCATGAACTTTTCACTCTGGCCACCAGGAAGCTCAAAGCTCCATAGAGTGTTCCTCAGGGCTTCCAAGCTATCAAAAGAGGATGGGGATGGGCAGTCTGAGGGGTGAGTGAGAGGGTTGAAATAGGAGGCCAGCTCATACTAGATCATGCTGGCCCCTTCATTGTGACTCTGTGAGCTTTAAGAAGATCAGCAACAGTATCGTGGCCTGAGGAGAACAGACATTAGAAAAGTCACAAAGAACTGTGGCTGAAGAGCAGGAAGGCTAGGCTGTTTTGGAGAAGGTCATATGTGCTCAGAGCTGAAGGAGCCTCCCAGGGTTCAGAAAACTTGAATTAAAGAAGTTGGCTCAGCCCCCATTTTATGGCTATAGAAGCAGATGACCAGAGAGTCCCCTCTGACTTGCCTGAGGTCACAAAGTGAGTCCATGAAAGAGCTAAGAACTCATACCCAGATTTCCTGGCTCTTCTGACGGCACCCCCACATCTCCTGGCTATTTATTGGGGAACATCTCATAGACCTTCCCTCTTCTTTTTTCAGGGCAAATATTCTGGAGCCAGAGGGCACAGTGGAGATTAAGTACCGAAAGAAAGATCTGATAAAGACTATGAGAAGGATCGACCCAGTTTGCAAGAAACTCATGGAAGGGCTAGGTAAGAGGGTTAGAATGCATCATCTCTCAGAGGGCAAGAGAGGCCCAGCCTGCTCCACCATTGGAGGTTTCTAGTATGGTGAAAACAGTGAAATGTACCAAAACACAGCTAAAAAAATGGTGAGATATTGTCTTTCTTTTTTTTTTTTATAAAGTTTTTTTTTTTTAATTTATTTATTTATGATAGTCACGGGGGGGGGGGGGTGGCGGCACAGAGACATAGGCAGAGGGAGAAGCAGGCTCCATGCACCTGGAGCCCGACATGGGATTCGATCCCGGGTCTCCAGGATCACGCCCTGGGCCAAAGGCAGGCGCTAAACCGCTGTGCCACCCAGAGATCCCTGGTGAGATATTTTCAAAGTGTTTTCATATAGCAAAGTCAATGCCTTAAAAAAAAAAACAAAAAAAAAACCTCTTTAATGCCTTAGTGTATTTATTTCTCAACACACACACAATATAAAAATGGAAGTATTTGGGGCTGATGAAGAAGATCAGAATTTTCACGGCAAAACATCCCTTTAGAATTTTCCATCCAGTTAAAATATTTTACCAGTTTTGTTTGAGCTGATAGCTTTGTTTCACTTGCAACCTTAGATATAATTCTCTTAAAAGTCCATATGGGGGGTGCCTGGGTGGCTCGGGCAGTTCAGCGTCTGACTCTTGATTTCAGCTCAAGTCATGATCTCAGGGTCATGAGATCAAGCCCCACATCATGTTCTGCTCTGACCGTGACACCTGCTTGACGTTGTCTCTCTCCTCTCCCTCCCCCCTTACTCCCACTTGTGTGCTCTCTCTCTTAAAAAAAAAAAAAAAAAAGTCCATACTGGGTGGCAATATCTTTATAACTGTGCTCTTTACAAGAGATGTGTGTGATTTCTTTGGTTTGGTATCAGAGTAATGCTGATGAGTTAGGAAGTGTACTCTCCTGTTTTCTGAGTTTGAATTGGCATTATTTCTTTAAATCTTTGATAGATTTCTCTTTTTTTAAGATTTTATTTATTTATTCATGAGAGACACAGAGAGAGAGGCAGAAACATAGGTAGAGGGAGAAGCAGACTCCCTGTAGGGAGCCTAATGCAGGATTCGATCCCAGGACCCTGGGATCACAAACTGAGCCAAAGGCAGATGCTCAGCCATTGAGCCACCCAGGTATCCCTGATAGGAGGTTTCTGGTTACAAATCCCCCTTTATTATATATAGGACTATTCAGGTTATCTGTTTCCTCTTGGCAGAGCTTCCCTGATTTGTATATTTCAAAGGATTTGTCTATTTCATCTAAGGTGTGAAATTGGCAGAGTTGCTTATAATTTCCCCTCAGTATACTTTGCAACATGTATTAGAAATAGTAACTGATTGTATCCCATAAGGATAGTGGTGCTTTCTGAAAAGGGTGGGGGGTGGCGGTGGACGTTCACGGTTGCATGCTGAGTACTGTCTTACCATCATGAGTGCATTTCTGGGATCGCAGGAGCAGCTTGATTTCGATTTGGGGTATGGTTGGGATTAAAGCACAGGTCTATGCCACCAACCATGGTTTGTGCCCTTGCCCTCAGGAATGTCTGAGCTCTCCGACAAGGATCGCAAGGACCTGGAGGGCCAGCTGAAGGCCAGGGAGGACCTGCTGCTGCCCATCTACCACCAGGTGGCGGTGCAGTTCGCCAGCCTCCATGACAAGCCCATCTGCATGCTGGAGAAGGGTGCCATCTTTGTAAGAGCCTGCCACTGTGGGGCCACATGGTTTCCAAAGGAGGGGATCTGGGTGGGAATGCTACACATTAGAAGCACCTGTGGAGCTATTAAAAAAACAAAAAATCCCAGGGCCCCGGTGGTTCTCCAGACCAATTAAATCAGAGTATCAAAGGATAAGAGCCCGGCACACTATGGTTTCAAAGCCCCAGGAGATTCCAACAGGCAGCCAGGTTTGGGGACCATCAGTCTGACCTCTGACCTCTGTATGTGTCTATAACTGCTGGGCCAGATTTGGGACTGATGGAACCCAGATGAGACCTGTACTCACCCACTACCAACCCTAACAAGCCCCACCCCATTGTCCTGCCCCCATGAGGATGTCCTACAGTCACCTACCACCCTGTGTGTGGTGCTCCCTGTCCCCCCACCCACAGCCAGCCTAAGCCCTCTGTGCCTCTGGTCAGCCAGCATAGCATTCTGGTGGGATCTCGGCTCTGCCCCCTACCCCCGACCCCTGGCAGGTTCCTTCACCTCCTACAAGCCCCAGCTGCCTGGTCTATAAAGTAGGAATGATCACAGAGCCTGTGCCCGGTGCAGGGCCCAGCCCCACATGGGGCCCTGCATCTCCTCCCTCCTTCTCGGAGGGCTCAGGCCTGAGGATTGTCTGCAGGACATCCTGGAGTGGAAGACTGCACGCACCTTCCTGTACTGGCGTCTGCGCCGCCTCCTGCTGGAGGACCAGGTCAAGCAGGAAATCCTGCAGGTCAGCAGTGAGCTGAGCCACGTGCACGTCCAGTCCATGCTGCGCCGGTGGTTTGTGGAGACGGAGGGGGCCGTCAAGGTGAGCCCAGGGTGGAGAGGGGGATGGGGGTGTGAGGGGCCAGAGGCTAGCCTGCTCGGTGGTGGGGTCCCTCTCTGAGGCAGCCTCTCCTCCCTTCCCCAGGCCTACCTGTGGGACAACAACCAGATGGTGGTACAGTGGCTGGAACAACACTGGCAGACGGGGAACAGCCTGCGTTCCACCATCCATGAGAACATCAGGTGCTTGAAGCGAGACTCTGTCCTCAAGGCCATCAGACGGTGAGTGGCCACCCTGCCCACCAGCACATCCCTTGGACTTCTTGGCAAGTGCTGAAGCCAGGATTTACCTCCATCTGCCTGACTCCAGAGTGGCTGCATGGTCTCCGGGCCTTGGGCTGAGGTCCGCAGCTCAGAGCTGTATTCCTGGCTGGAATATGATAGAGAGACCCCCTCCAAGGTCACAGCCAGTGTACATTCATGAGAACCCAAGTTCTCAACTGCTAGGCTGTAGGCTGCTGGCTCCCATTTGGTATTAGCCTTCCCAAAGGATTTGCTCACCCCATTCCAATGGGCTTCCCTATGAGGTAGGTACTTGATCATGTGGGATCCTATTTGGGGAATGAACCTGAGGTGCAGAGGACATGCTGGCTGTCCAGTCACATGGCTGGAGGCTGATTGAGTCCACTGTCCTTTGAGGCGTTCTCATCCCTGGGTGGTCTTCTCTCCTGCCATGTGGGACCGACTCCCCCATGGTGACCACAGCATGAAGAGGTTTGGAAGCTCTGGATTGTCTGTCACTCACCCAGGAACATGACATGGCCCTGCACAGGAATTCTGGGGACTGTCCCGACCTAAGTGGCGGGAATGACCCCAGCCCTTCTCTGCCCTCCCCCGCAGCCTGGTTCAAGACAATCCTGAAGTGGCCGTGGACTGCATAGTGTACATGAGCCAGCACATCAGCCCAGCCGAGCGAGCCCAAGTCATTCACCTCCTGTCTACCATGGACAGTCCCGCCTCCACCTGACCCCTGCCCACCAGGCCACTTGCAGGACCACAGGCAAGAGAAACCATGTTGACCCGCCTACCGCAAGCCTTGGGGGTTTGCTTTAAAAAAAGAATTCTGGGCATTTCTGCAGGGCTGCTGGCCTCCCACTCACTCTTGTCTCAATAAAAGGCTCAGGAGTGTCCCCTTCCAAACAGAAATAGCTTCCTCTCCATTGCTGGGAAGTTCGTGCTAGTGTCTCTTGAAACAACATGTTTTGCTGCGTCACTGAATCAAAGTGAACCCAAAGACTCCAGTTTCCTTTTGCTTTCTGGTGCCTGGTGTGCGGGATACAGGTGTTCTTTTAGGCTTGTTTTGTATCAGATCATGGAATCTGTTATTTTTTTTTTTTTTTTTACTCTGAGACCAACTCTTGATGGAAGCATCTTCTCTATTTCAGCAGAATAAATGGGCTGAGGAAAGAAGGACAGAGACAAGAAAAAAAAAAAAAAAAACCAAACCCTATTTTTGTAACGATACTTACTTGGATACCATCAAGTCACCCAGGAAAGGGTATGAATGATTTTTTAAGAGAAGAAAATGATATATTGCTCCCTAGATGGCCAGGAATGTCTCATTGGTAGGCCATGCTTCGAGATTCTGTTTTTTGAGAGAGGGAAGGTAAATGAGCAGAATGGTCTGACCATAAATTTCAGGACCTTGGAAAACAGCTTCCATGTGGCTCCTCGCCCTCCGCCTACCCCTTCCCTCCCCCTGCATGCACCCTGTGGCCAGGTTGGGAGTATAGAGGCAGCAGGGACACCATCACCAGGCTCACAGCCTAGCTGTCTGGTGAGGGTCACTGCTATGATTACCACTACGCTCCTTGGGGAGGCTTGTCTGCTGTCACTTCCTCACCTGGTGCCCTGATGTCTATGGGGGGGATCCTGCCCAAAGGGGCAGAGCTGTTAGGGACTTAGCCACAAGGGCCCCACTGATTTGCTCAGGGAGACCTCTGTAACATGCCCACCAGCACTGGGCTCTGAAGGCTTCCCAGTGTCAGGGTCTGCTCTCCTTCTGGCCCCATCCCTCGGTCCTCGGGTGCCAGTAATGGGGCCAATTAGCCACCTCCTACTACTGGGATGGGCAGTTTGTCTGAGGACACCAAATGTCATGCCTGGCCAGTTAAGAGGCTGGCGAGGATGCCCAGGGAAGCCCCCACAAGCCAGGACACTTGGGGATGCCTGAGTTGAAAAAAAAAAAATAGTTTGGCTGTCAGCCAGTGACAGTCCTGGCAGAGGACGGTGTCAAAGGGGCAGTGAGGGGTGGGAGGAAGATGAATGGTCGGTTGTCCCATCCTGAGACCAGTTGGTGGGAGCAGAAATCTATGCTGCCTGGGGACCTGAATGTTGCCCTGTGCAAGAGGTGCCCTTGGCTTTGGAGGAAAAGATAAGTCGATAACTAGCTGCTACCCAGAAATGGTGGGGGTGGGAGCGAGCCTACCAGGAGATGTGTGGAATAAAGTATTTTTTAAAGGAAGCACTTTGGCCTTGACTTATTATCTGGACCAGAAAATGAAGGCCACCTCGCTGGGTGATTTCCCCGGAGCCCACTAGCCTCCTCCGTCGGCTGAGATCTTGAACAAGCCCCTATCTGAGGAACACAGAGCTCTGAGAGGAGTTTCTTTCCCAGAGGGCCACAGGTGGACTTAGTCATTTCGGCTTGATTTCACAAATGGGTACATGATACTGTCAGCCGGCGGATGATACTGAGGTCCGCAGAGTGGCAATCAGCTGAAAGTCCTTTCCCTGACAAGCCTGGACAGAGGCCTCTGTGGGCAGCCTGGCTCCAACCCGGATGCTCAGAGTGATGGCGCCTGGCTACGTGTGGTGCCCTGACTTCATCCCATAGGATCCTCAGAACCCCTGAAGTGCAAGCTACACTCTATCCTCACTTTGATAGCCAAGAAAACTCTAGCTCCAAGATGAACAGACTTGCCCAAGACCACATAGCTGGTAAGAGTTGGGGCCAGGCACTCGGGCTGAGTCAGACCCAACCTTGCTGGGCTTTTTGCTTGCCCAGAAATCCTGAACCTTTGCAAAGGTTAAATATCCTGAAACAGGAGGACACCATCTAGATGTGTCTGCACTCTTCTCCAACCAACATCTTTATTCAGATCCCCATCAAGACCCTGGCACTCCTAGGCCAGGCCTTGGCTGGGGGCCAGCTCCACATTCACTGAAGTCTCTCCCTCCAGATCAGCAGAATCTAGAGCTCCCCTGCCCAAACCACTTGAACAAGACCCCTGTCCTTGCACGTACAGCTTGTCTGCGTCATGAAAGTGGGGTGCTGCCAAACTTGGCATCCCAACTTCTGCCTTGGTTTGCCTTTCCCACTATATTCTCCAGCTCTTTAAAGTCAAGTGGCCTTTTAACCCATTTTCCCCCTGCCACTTTATTATGAAAAACCTCCAAATGCCAAAAAAAGTCATTCTCTCCCACAGACCCCCTATCATCCAGTACATGCTGCTACCCTTGACACTTTCTTATGTTTGTCCTTGCTTACCACCTCTTTGTCCATCCTTCTCTAGATCTATCAGTCCATTTTCTTATTTGGACACATTGCAGAGTAAGTCGCATCTTTAGGATACTTCACTAGGGTTATTTTTGCATTTCAAATGCATTTTTTTTTTTCTCTTTAAACCACGTCCTGAGCAAACCTGCCTGCAAGGGTGCGTTGAGAACAACAGAGGTGTGTTGAGGTGAGGCAGCCAGCCGTGTGGCCAGGGAGGATGTCTCCCGGTACATGGGCCTGTCTGTGCCAATCATTTTCATCAACTATTTATTGAGCATATGCTATGTGCCAAGCACTATGTCAGGGGGGACAGCCATGGGCAAGACAACCCACTCATGGTCACGGGAGCTGATAGCCTGAGTCCCCAAAGGTAGAAATTTCAGATGGGTAACCATAGGGAACCCTCCCATCACAACGAGTCAAGCAGTGTTAAATCCATGAATGCCCAGGGTCTGTTGTATTTTGGTGTCCTATTTCTTTCAGTGCTAGGTGCCCCTTTCAGGGTCACTGTGAGAGGAACTTAACAGAGAAGGGACCACAAGACCACAGCAAGGGTCCCAGATGACCACCAGGCACAGGAAAGGCTCCTGGGTACTCAGCTAGTGTGGGCAAACCTGTTTTCTTGCCCACACAGACGATCCCTGGAGCCACACCAAGACTCTCTGTCAGTAGGTTACCCCCACAATGCCCTGCGGTTCACTTTCAGGTGAGCACAGACTGTTTCTCCTGAGAGAAATGCTCCTTCCCTTTTGGCCTTTGCCCAGCTGACTCTTACTCATCCCTCAAAACCCAATTCAAATGGTGCTTCCTACAGACAGTGTTTTCCCTGACCACCATCCTGTAGTTTGGGAGCCCATTCCCTGTTTCCCTGTGATTCCAAAGCTTCTGTGCTACTCTTTTTTTTTTTTTTTTTTATTCATGAGACACACACACACACACACACACACACACACACACACACACAGAAAGGCAGAGACACAGGCAGAGGGAGAAGTAGGCTCCATGCAGGGAGCTCCTGGGTCTCCAGGATCACACCCTGGGCTGAAGGCAGCGCTAAACCGCTGAGCTACCCAGGCTGCCCATTCTGTGCTACTCCTTTTGCATGATATATGAAATGTGGGTTTGAAAATGAAATATAGGGGTGCCTGGGTAGCTCAGTAGTTGAACATCTGCCTTTGGCTCAGGTCATGATCCTGGGGTCCTGGGATCCAGTCCCGCATCAGGCTCCCTGTGGGGAGCCTGCTTCTCCCTCTGCCTATGTCTCTGCCTCTCTCTCTCTCTCTCTCTCTCTCTGTGTCTCTCATGAATAAATAAAATATTTTAAAAAATGAAATATATACCTAGGGATCCCTAAATCCCTCTGGCTACAGAGCAGAAGAGGGATTTTGGAGAGCAGTCTTATCGGCAGAGAGGTGGTCTCCTTCTGGAAGGTGAGGGGAAAGGCCACTTTCAATGGTGAGCTGTATCTTATGATATTCTGACCCATGTGTATCACTGAGCAGCTTCGGGCACAGGAAACACAGGCCAAGAGTCTAGGATTTTTCTTTTCTTCTTCTTTTTTTTTTTTTTATTGTGGTAAGATATACAGAACATAAAATTTACCTTTTTAGCCATTTTGAAGTGTACAGTTCAGTGACATTACGTGTATGTTCACCATCCGTCTCCACACTGTCACCTCAAGCTGGAACTCCTTACCCCTTAAACACTCCCATGCCCCCTGCCCCCAGCCCCGGCAATCTGCAGCCACTTCTTGAATCTGAATTCGCCTACTCTAGGTACCTCCTCCAAGTGGAATCATGCAGTATTTGTCTTTTTGTGACTGGCTTGTTTCACTTAGGGGAATGCCCACGAGCTTCATCCACGTTATAGCAGAGTTCAGAATGTCCTTTATAAGGCTTGATAACATTCCATTGAACATACAGACCCGTGTCTTAGTCCCTTCAAGCTGCTATAACAAAATACCACAGGCTTAGGGGCTTATAAACAACAGAATTTCATTGTTTACAGTTCTAGAAGCTGAAAGTTCAAGATCAGGGTTGACACCATGGCCAGGTGAGGGGCCTCTTCTGGGTTGCCAACTTCTCACAGAAGGGGCAGGAAGCTCTTTGGGGCCTCTTAGAAGAGCATTAATCACATTCATGAAGGTTCCACCGTCTTGACCTAAGTACATCCCAGAGGCCCCACCTCCTAATGCCATCACAGCAGTATTAGGATTTCAACATATGAATAGGGGGAGGGTGGCTGAACACAGGTATTCAGACCATAGCACCCACATTCCGTTTATCCATTCATCCGTCGATGGCCACATGGGTTGCTTCCACCATTTGGCTTTTGGTAATAATGCTGCTATGGCTGTGGGTGTGCACATACCTTCCGAGTCTCCCCTTTTACCTCTTTGCGGGTATGTGCCCAGATGTGGAATTGCTGAACCAAATGGCAATTCTATGCATAACTTTTTGAGAAGAGGTCACTGTTTTCCACAGGGGCTACCCTGTTCAATGTTGCCACCAACAGTGCACGAGGGACCTGGTTTCTCCATATCCCCCCCAACACTTAACGGCTTTTTTGTTTGTTTTTATAATAGCCTTCCTTCTAGGTCAAGCTTGGAAGTAATTTGAACTCAGGAGTCATTGAAATGTTTTGCTTGCATCCCTTAAACCTGGTGGTGGGGAATGCAGGCTCACCTGTGAGCATGCCTTTAGATTTTCTTTATTTTTTTAAGATTTTATTTATTTATTCATGAAAGACACACAGAGAGAGAGAGAGGCAAAGACATAGGCAGAGGGGGAAGCAGGCTCCTTGCAGGGAGCCTCATGTGGGACTGGATCCCGGGACCCCAGGATTACAACCGGGGCCGAAGGCAGACGCTCAACCCCTGAGCCACCAGGCGTCCCTAGATTTTCAATTCCTATGCATTCTGCTTCCCCGGCCTGCCCAGCAGCTCCTGCCCTGGCCTCCCTTCCTTCTGCCGGTTTGGTCTTTGTCCGGCTACCCCTAGACTGGAGATAGGGGTGCTGTGACCCTCGGGCTGGGAGGTTCTGCATTCACACTCAGAGACGGCCCAGTGTCACAACCAACATCGTCCAGAGGCAACAGCTGCTTCATCGTCTCTTCGCCTACTTCGGTCCGTTCCTTCTATCTCTTTCCCTAACCCTCCACCAGCCGCCCCTTCTGGAGCAAACACCCCGAAAGGCAGGGCGATGTGGTGTTAAGAGCCGGGAGATCTGCAGAGCTGGGGTCAAGCCAGTTTCAGCTCCACTTCCAACCAGCAAGCAGAGGGACCAGCTGAGCCCTGGGAGATGGCTAAGGGGCCGTGGGAAAGCAGAGCGCCGTTGGAGTCCCATCTCCAGCCCTGGCTAATCACAGTTAAGCGAGCTGAGCCTCAGTTTCCACTTCTGTAAAATGGGATGTTTGTTTCCTGTGGCGGCTGTCACAATTATCGCAAGCTTGGGGGGTATACAAACAACGCAAACTTACTCTCTTACAGTTCTGGAGATCAGAAGTCTGACATGGGTTCTCGCGGGCTAGAATCAGGGTGTTGCGAAGCCTCGGGTCCTTTTGGAGGCTCTCAGGGAGTCTTGGGTTTCCCAATGTCTAGAGCCGCATTGCATTGTCAGAGGCAGCGAGGTAGCCTCTTCGGCGCTGACACCGAGCCTCCTGCCCCCCTCTTGTACTGAGAAGGACCCTGCGATTACAAAGGGGCTTACCTAGATAGTCCAGGAGACTCTCCTTAGTTTAAGGGCAGCTGATACACAACCTTAATTCCACCTGCTGCCTGCATCTCCCTTGCTGTAACATAACAAAGTCACAGGATTAGGACGTGGCCACCATCGGGGAGCCGCTATTCCGCTTCCCACGAGGGATGGCAGCTGTTCCCCCTGGAGAACAGGGTAAATGAAATAAGCCATGTCGCAGGGCGCTTAGGGAGTAAGCTCCCGTACACACTGGCCGGTGGTGTTACTCTTTCTGTTGTTAGAACGTGGATGATTTCTCCCAGAGGGAGAAGAAAAGCCGCACGATCACGAGCTGAGTCTCAGTTTTCTCATCTGGGAAATGGGACCATCTCCTGCCTCTGTGGGTGACTGAGCTGTACTGGTCAGGAGATGCTTCCTGGTATTTAGTTTGGCGCAGCACACAGCTGGTGTTCAAATGGTGGCCACGAGTATTTTCCACGGAGAGCCTCCGTGAAGCCTCATTCCACTGGTCTCTCCGTGCTTTCTCCCGGGGTCAGCACAGCCCCGCACAGGTGGGGCTCAGGTTGTGACTGGGGCTCTGGCCTCGAGCTTGTGACCTTATGACCTTGGAATTTTTGCCTGGATTCTGTGCCTACATGGCCCCACTTGCCCATAGTAAGGAGTAGGTGGTGACCTGGCTGCTGAGGCTTCACCCTCCAGCGTACGGCGCCATCCTGCAGCTTCTACAGGTGATGCCCATTGGCTGTGACCAACATGCCCGGGTCATTCCAACCCCAACGAATCGCCAAGGATGGTGGGAGCAGCGATGCACTGTCATGGGGACACCCTAGAGCCAAGCCATGGACAGAGTATTACGGGCACCCTGTCCCTGTCCCATGCCTGGTTCCCACCAAGGTGGGCCCAGTCTGCACTTCCCCATCATCCTCCTGCCTTTCCCTTCCTGCTAATTGTTACACGTGGGTGGACCGGTCTCCCCTATGAGGATGCAAGCCACCCCCCAGGAAGGCTTAAGAATTAGGCAGCCTCCTAATTAATAGACCCTTTTGCTGCTATCTTGGGTGGCAAGACATTCCTTTATTCCCTTGAGCCTCAGTTTCTTCATCTACAAAATGGGTGCAGTAACGAAGCCATGCCTGGTAGGGTTGTAATGAGAGTTGAGTGAGCTAATTGCAGGAGGGCCTGATGCTGAAAGAGTACATCTGCCCCCACCTTGTTCCCTTCTCTGACCCCAGAGATATACCAGAGGCATTGCCACTGAGCTCTAGCTCTGGAGTCTGGCACACATGGCCTCCCTCCCACCTCTTCGGATGATCTGAGCCTCTGCTTCCTGAGCAGTAAATGGGGTTCACATCCCTGCCTGAGGCGATACCTGTCAAGAGCCTGGCAATGAAATCTGGGAAATGATGGCTATACTAATTCTCCCAATAAGGACAGACTCCTCCCAGTTTCTTTTTCTTTTTTTTTTTTTTTTCCTCCCAGTTTCTGGTGCGATGAGAACCTGGCATCAGACACCTGGATTCAGTGTTGCTGTGCTGTTGCCTGCCTGGGCCTCAGTTTCCCCATGTGTAAATGGGACCTCACCTGTGAGGAGTGAGTGACAGATGGCATTTTGTCCTTCACCCCCATCACATCTCCCTCTGAGCCACAGAGCTGCCGTCCAGCTTTTATTGACAAAAGACAGTTATTCAACACTACTCTCATGGATCTTGGCATCGTCCACACACGAGGTCTTCATTAACAAATATCTTAACTTGTCGGGGGTCTCGTCACACAAAGCAGCTGGGCGGTACTGCTCAGATGGGCAGCACCACGCCGTGTCTAAAGATGATGGATACTAGGCAGAAAGTTCCAGAACCAGGTAGGAAGTCCTTAAAGATGGTCCTCTGAGACCAGCCTCAACCTTGAACCCTCCAGCTTGGCTGGCTGATGAAAATTCTGGCTCTTGGGTTTGGGAACTCCCAGACACAGGAGCCAAACATCCAGCTGGGCAAGAGAGGACAGTGGTACGAGCCACTACTGCAGTTTCTCGGCATCCACTTGGCTGGAAGATCCCGAGTTACCTTCTCTTTTCCCCAACTCACACTCTGTCCCTCCTCCAACCCACTGTCTGCAGAATCTGCCACTTGCAAAATCAGTAATTGGTAACAAGAGAAAAAAAAGGAACACATAAAAAATGGTCATAGGGCAATGAATAGGCAAACAAGTGCCAATAAATACTCTGCATTGCAGCTTTGTCAGCCCCCACCCGCCTTGTTGGTCAAGCTTTACATGGTTCAGTTTGCTTTTTTCCATCAGGAGTGTCTTAAATGCCAGCACAGATGCCCCCTGTCATTCTTCCCATCCCCCTCCCGATCTGCCCTTAGAAAGCCCCGTAGCCCCAAACTGTGGATGGCACCTCTCCGCTCAGGTGCATATGGGAAGAAGTCTGAATCACGACTGAGCAGTCAGAGAAATATCTGTCTCTGATTTGGAAAAAGAGGATGTTCCGTAGTATCAAAAGTGCTTTATCTTCTAAAAAGCGGTCCCAGGCTGCCAAGGGATTAAGGGCCAGTTGGAGTCATGATTCCCCAGAGTAATTCAGGAGCTACGGTAGCCAGGATGCAGGGAGGGACCAGGGACTCTGATTCCAGAGGCCGTGGGCTGGGCTCGAAAAGATGGTGTGGACAGGCTCCAATAAATATAAATAAATGTACACGGGGGCACAGTGCCCAGCATGGCCCAGGGCTCTGTTATGTGAAACAGATTATGGGAGGAGCAGGCCTGGAGCTTGGGGTTCAGAGTTCAGCCCATGCCAGTCCAAGGGAAGGGCTCTGGTTGACCAGTTCTGCTCCCAGCCTCAGGGCCTGTCCTCTGGAGGCTGAAGTGGATGCTCAGTCCCAGAGGAATAAATTCAAGGGCCTCCCCGCTGGAGGGTTTCCATGGCGCACCAGTGCGTCCCATCTCAAAGGGGGCTGTGGGTCCTTTCAGGAGCCCAGCGGGGCTGCAGGCCGGAGAAATCTCGTTTTCAGGTGTCACTCTCTGGGAGGAGCATTGGGGTCAGGGAAGCTGGAATGTCTGTCCACTCTCCTCTGTCCTTCTGACTGGGGGAGGCCCCAGAGGCCTCCCGTGGAGGTGTGAGAGGCCCAGGGGTGCCAACAGGATGTAAGGGGCCTTGCTTCCAGGAACACAGGCTCCATGAGCTCCTGCCCAGGCCCCAGTGCTGGGGGCAGGTGAAGCCGTCACCTCAGAGCAGGGCGATGGGCTTGTTCCCTGGGGCGCCCAGGTACTGGGAGGAGGAGGAGGTGGCTGATGCGGCCACGCCGTCTGGGGTTGAGTACGTGGCATAGAGACCCGTCACCTGCAAGTCTGGGAAGGACTGGTCGCTGCCACCAGAGGCGGGGGTCAGGCCCGCTGCCCCCAGCTCACAGCCCAGGGGCGAGTCTCCGAAGGTGCCAAGCGTGTCCAGGCTGAAGGCCCCGTCCTTCATCTCCTCCCAGAGGTTCCCTTTCAAAGACAAAGGCATTTGAGTGAGATGGCTTTGTGTCAAACAGACCTGAGTTCGAATCCGATCTTAAGGACGAGGCAAAGACCGTGTGTGGGGTTCAAAGTCGGGTCTTGCAGGGGGGTGTGGAGAAGCCAAGTTCCATCCCTGGGAATGTCGCTTCTGTCACAGAGCCTCAGGCTCCTCGGGATGAAATGGAGCCAATCAGAGACCCCCCTTCCCCTGAGGCTTCCTCAGGGGCATGTGTGGCAAGCACTGACTCGCTCTTTCAGGTGTCCCATCATGGCACAGCCAGGGGACAACACAACGCTTTCCTCAAACAATAATCAGGGGGACAGGCAGGGAGGGCCAGATAGATATATCCATTTAAAGGCCTTAAGTAACTCGCTCCCTAGCTAGCTAACCAATCTGCTAACCAGTCCATTCCCTCTCTAGACACAGAACTCCTGGAGGGCAGAGAGTTCTTGGCCATGGGCTGGCACACAGTAGGGCATGGCATGAATGGATGAAACACGAGGCACCTCCCTCATCTGTCCATTCATTTGCTCGGCTCCTGTGTGTCAAGCAGGACTGTGTGGCAGGCGGGGGTCAGACTGTGACCTGGGCTGAGGTTGGCACATGCAAGTTAGAGTAGTTATTGAGTAAACATTGGGGGTCAAAGAGATCTGGGTTGTGATCCCGGCTTTGCCACTTACTAGCTGGTGATCATGGGCCAGTGGCCTCACTTCTCTGTGTCGGTATCCTCAGCAGCAGAATGGGGACATGAAATGGCAGTGGCTTCTCAGGGTTGTGGCAGGGTGGGTTGGGGGGTGATGGCTAGGGAGTGCTGGGCACGAGGCCTGGTATACAGTAAGCACTCATGAAATGCTTGCTGTAATTCGCCGTCATGAGGAGGTTGGGAAGCACTTGCCCATGGATGGAGTGGAGGGGTAAAGGCTGGCCGACCTCCTCTCCCTGGCCCTCCCCCATCTTTCTGGCTGTCCAGGTTCCCTCCCCTCCTCTCCCCCCATCCCCATTCCTCCAGCCTCACCCTGCAGAGCGAAATCCATGATGCTGGGGTCCAGGGAATCCACCTCAGTGCTCATGTCGCTGCCGATGTTGCTGAAGTCCACAGGGGCCCTTCCCATGGCAGGGTGGGGCAGGGGGCTGGGGCTCAGTTCCGGCAGGGCATGCAGGGGTGGGGTCTGGGCCGGGGCGGGAGAGTCTGGGGCCAGATGCGCCTGGGCCTGGACCTGGTGGTGCAGGGGGACCGACTGCAGGGACAGAGTCATCAGTGGCTGGGGTGGAAGTTGGGAGACAGCCAGGCAGCCATGGGCCATGGCTACTGTGGTGGCATGAGTCAGCACAGGGGTCTCGGGGTTGCCAGGCCGCCTGCAGCTCTCTGGCCGGTCCGAGATCAGCTTGTCCAGCTCCTCTGCAGGCAAGGGAAAGGTCCCTCAGAAGCCACCCTGAAGTTCCCAGGCCCCAGTGGTACCATGCATGTAACCTAGCAATCCCCTTGGACGCTCTGAACCTCAGTCTCTTCATCTATGAGAGGGCACTGTACACTTGACACAGTGTCATTGCGGACATGTCATGAGATCGCAGATTGCTGTGTAGGGTCTTTAAGGAATGAGGGAGCCTCAGATGATAACACTAGCTCCTCTCACTGGGACAGCGCTTCAGCCCCAGGACTTCACTTGAGGCTGACAGCTCTGCAAGAGGAGGGAAGGCAGAGATGACAAGTCCCACGACACCAGGATAAAATTTATTAACACACAAGGGGTCCTAGCCACTTCTTGCTACTAAAGAGGCATTAAGAAGTATTACTGTGGGTTAAAAGTCAGATTCTCCTTAATGCTATCGGTTATAAACAAGACAGATCATTACTCTGGAATTATTTTTGGTGGTTGGCTTTTGCGTCTCCTTGAAGGTAATACCAATCTGAGCCTGGACCACTAGGGTCCCAGGACCTATTTAGGTTGGTACCTATTCTAGAAAAGAGGACACTTAGGTTAGGGGTGCCTGGGTGGCTCACTTGGTTAAGCGTCTGCCTTCAGCTCAGGTCGTGAACCCAGGGTCCTGGGATCAAGCCCCACATCAGGAACCCTGCTCAGTGGGGAGTCTGCTTCTCCCTCTCCCTCTGCTCCCCTCCCACCGCTCGTGCTCTCTCTCTCAAATGGATAAACAAAATGTTTTTAAAAATAAATAAAAAAGAAAAGAGGACACTTAGAACCTAGAAGGTGAAATGGCCTGCCCAAGATTTTACATTAAATGTGTAGGACTGTGGGCACCTGGGTGGCTCAGTGGTTGAGCATCTGCCTTTGGCTTAGGTTGTGATCCTGGGGTCCTGGGGTCATGTCCTGCATCAGGCTCCCTATAGGGAGCCTGATTCTCCCTCTGTCTATGGCTCTGCCTCTCTCTAGGTCTCTCATGAATAAATAGATAAAATCTTGAATGAATGAATGAGGACTAGCACTGGGTCTTAAGCCAGACCCCAGTGCTCTCTGAGGGGCGAGTGTCCCTGGATGCTCCCCCAAGAAGGGCCTATGAGATTGCTCCATGGTCTCCTCTTCCTCACTTTATTGAATTCACCTCTGAGCTATGTTCCAATCCTCCTTTATACCCACACCTCAAACATGATGATCCCCACGGAGTCAGGCCAAATGTTCCTGAGGCTGGGTGGATAATTAGCCTTCCACCTGACATTCTCCATGCAGATGTCACCTGTATGTCCCTCCCCTTCACATCTCTTAATTAAAAAAAAAAAAAGCAGATGCAATATTTTTCCTAATATGAAAGTGATTCACGAGCAGGGTTGAAGATTTGGAAAATACAGAAATGTGAGGAATATAAAAATTATCAGTGGTCTCTTCATTCACAGTCAAGAGTTTGGTATATTTCTTCTAGTCTGTGTGTATGTGTGTCGTTCGTGTGTGTGTGTGTGTGTGTGTGTGTACACATAAATCCCTACACATATAAATGAGTGGATACACACACATGTATATAAACATATATGTGCACTTAATATACACAGTTTGAAATATGACTAGGCTGTGATATATGGTCTTTTTCTCTTATTGTATTGGGAATATTTCTTTCTATTCCAAAAATATTTTTGTCTCTAATCAATCCTTGTATGGACATTATATCTATTTAACTAATCCCCTATTGTGGGATGTCTAGATTGCTTTCAACTTTCTTACTATTAGAAATAATTCTGTGACGAATGACTTTGTAAACCTTCTGTTGAAATTCTTTTTCATCCTCCACATACGTTGCCAGAAGTAAAATAACTGGACCGAAAAAACTGGGGCAAGGTTTGCAGGGCCCTGTTATATGACTTTGCCCTGGAAAAGCTTAACCTCAGATTCCCACTCATTCTATATGACGGTGCCTGTTTCTCCACATCCTAGCCCGCACTGGGTGTTACTATTTTATTACTGTATTGTTTTGAAACTTGATGCCAGTGTGATAAGAAAGGTAAGGAGGCGATGTCATCCCGTGGGTGCTCAGTTGGGCATTTCTCTGTGAGAAACTCGGGGTTGCTTAGGGAGATTGAACAGCGTTTCACAGGCCTCTGACCAGCCCCAGGGAGGGCCCAGGAGGAAGGGAGGGAAGTTCACCGGGCGCCCATGTCCCCACCATCGAGGCCAGGACTCGTGGCGGGCTGGGCAGGTCCAGGCAGAGCCGGGCTGGCTGCGTGATGGGTGGCGTGGGTGTGTGGGGGGTGGCGGGGATGTCTAGGCCTCACCGGGGTTGGCCATGCTCCGGTGGATGGCGGCAAGATCCTTTCTCTTCCACTTGTGCATCTCCTCCTCCATCTTGTCGATGCGGGCCACGTTCAGGGCCCAGAGGCAGCCCTTGCGCGAGGAGCCACTCATCTTATTCTCCACCTTCTCGAAGCACTTGTTCAGCGACAGGTTGTGCCGCACGGAGTTCTTCCAGCCGTCGGGAGCCGTCTGTGGGGACAGATGGGACACTCAGGAGATCCCCCTCAGAGACTGCCCTATGAGCCCCTCCTCTTCGGGGGGATCTCAATGACCCAGGCCTCGAGGGGCAGGGCAGGGCAGTCCACCACCCAGCCTTGAGTTGGGAAGACAAGAGAGACTGGTGGGGACTGTGGCAAACAGAGGGCCTGGCCCCCTGGGCCCCATTAAAGGGGCGGCTGCACGTCAGCTCCAGGCGACAGTTAGTCACTACTTGGGAACAGGCCCAAGGATGCCGAACTCCCCTTTCTTTCCTACTCACGAAGCAAGAAACAGACAGGATGCTACCATGCAGATAGCTGGCCCAGCGTATTGGAAGCCAATCATTTTTACTTTTATTTTTATTTTTTTTTAAAGATTTTATGTATTTATTCCTTCACGAGAGACAGAGAAAGAGAGAGAAGCAGAGACACAGGCAGAGGGAGAAGCAGGCTCCATGCAGGGAGCCTGACGTGGGACTCGATCCCGGGTCCCCAGGATCACGCCCTGGGCCAAAGGCAGGCGCTAAACCACTGAGCCACCCAGGGATCCCCGAAGCCAATCATTTTTAAAGGCTCCCACTTTATTGTCAGGTAACCAGATCCTATGGGCACCTCACGTTCTATCCCTCCCCCTCCACGCATACTCCCCGGTCTGCAATATTTCTGCTAAAGGGCACTAAGCCGGGATCCCTGGGTGGCGCAGCGGTTTGGCGCCTGCCTTTGGCCCAGGGCGCGATCCTGGAGACCCGGGATCGAATCCCGCATCGGGCTCCCGGTGCATGGAGCCTGCTTCTCCCTCTGCCTGTGTCTCTGCCTCTCTCTCTCTCTCTCTGTGACTATCATGAATAAATAAATTAAAAAAAAAAAAAGGCACTAAGCCAGGGACCCTGCAGCTCGGTCCCCTCTGCCCGCCTGCTCCTTGTTTGGGATTGATGCCAACAAAAATAACGATACCGATGGCCCGCCATGTGCCCGGAGCGGCCAGGGCCCTTGACCCCCAGAGCCCTCATGGGCCTGGCCAGCGGGGGTTATCGTCCCCACCTTACAGAGGAGCAAAGCGAGGCTCAGAGAGGCAGCAGCTCTGGCCAAGTCTGGGTTCTGCATCTGCGTGTCTTACCGATCCATGCTGAGTAAGCAGGTTGGCCCCTCTACCCTCTGCCTCCCCTCCACCCCCCAGGATGCCTGGTGAACTCCTTCCCTGGTCAGGGCCCAGCTCAAATGCCCTCTTCTCCTTCTGGATTTCTTTGCCCTCGTCCATGTGAATGCCAGGCGCCTGTGGACGTAACTGGGGACCTAACATGGTGGCCCAGTTTGGCCTGGGGCCAGTCCTGGGTCCTGGCAGTTTGAGGGAGAGGCCAGAGCAGCTCGGGCACCCCCCTACCCCAGGCTGGGGCTGCTCACCTTGAAATAGGGGAAGTGCTCCTTCATGAAGCTGTAGATCTCACTCACAGGCAGGCTGCCTGTCTTGCTGTTCTTCAGGGCCATGGCGATCAGACAGCTGGAGGCAAAGGGTGGGGCAGGCCGGTGTGAAGGTGTCTGGGGCCCAAGGCCCCCCCTGCCAGGAAGTCTGCCCTGCTTGACCCCACCAGCCCTTCCATACCCAAATGGTGTCAGCTCTGGTATCTTTCTCTGGCCCAACATCTTTCCCACTCCCTGACCTTGGCCTTGACCCCGAGCTGGGACAGCAGGACCAATTTGAGAAAACTCTTCTCCTCTCTTTGACCCTTCCCCATAATTAATGTCTACAGGGCTTTAGACTTTAACTAGGCTGCTTACTGCCTGCCACCCACTCAAATCTTGGGAGGGACACAATGTTATTATGTTGATGGCTTTTTACATTAGAGGGAACTGAGGCTCAGAGAGGCCAGGCCACTTCCCCAAGGCCACACAGTTTGTGAGTGACAGCATGGAGCATCGGGCTCATTCTCGACCCTGGGGGCTGATGGAGCCCATGATGGTCCTTCCCAGAGCAGGTCACACCTGGGGGGATGAAAAGCGCCCCCTTACAAGTCTGAGCTGTCCTAAGGGCAGTCCCTACCCCTCCTCCCCGAGCCCCCCATGGCCCCGGCCCACCCTGGACCTCACCTGTATGAGTAGATGGGCTTCGGGTAGTGTTTGGGGTGCAGTTCCTGAGATGAGTGCACAGCCATGCGGGGCTGGGGGTAGGGAGGCCGTGCTCCAAACGGGGAGCCATACAGGCCCACAGGCGGGCACTTGCCATGGGCAGGGCGGGCGAGCGAGCGTGGCAGAGAGAGAGGCGAGAGAGAAAGAGAGAGAGAGAGAGAGAATAAGCCACTCACAGGAGGGCCCCCTTCCCCCAGGAGACGCTGTTTAGCAAGATGAGAGGTCAACGGCCCCAAGGGACAATCCTGTCTCTGCTCCCTGCAGGAGTTTTAGGGAACTGAACGCACAGGCACGGGAATGCTAGCCCCAGGTTGCAGGGAAGTAAACTGAGGCTCAGCGAGCGCCCCCCTCCCCCCCCAGCCCAAGGCAGGGACATATGTCTCCGAGTCCAGGGCTGCCCACAAGCTCTAGGTACCTGCTGGCCACCTGGGGGGAGCGGTAACTGTGTTTGGGAGGCAGGTGAATACAGCTGCTGCGGGTCCTGCAGGCCGGATGAGGGTTGGCCCCCCACGGGGATCTGGTTCATCTGCAGGGGCCGTAAGACGAGGAGACGAGGAGACGGAGGTCAGGGTGAGGAGGGGCACCCCAGCCCTGGAGGACCCCCGCTCGAGCTCCCCGACCCGAGGGATGGGCGCTTACGCTGGCTCCGTGACTGGCTAGGGGGCCCAGGCCTAGCAGGCCCGGGGGGGCCATGCCGGCCGGGCCGTGGAGCAGTGCACCCGGCGTGGCTCCCACATGCAGGTCAGCCGCCCTGGCCAAGGCACCTGCAAAAGGAAAGCACAGAGACGCCGCTGCGCTGGCAGAAGGGTGCCAGCAGGCAGAGTGGCTCACCCGGGACACCTCCAGAGGTCAGAGCCTGCCCCCGGCCTGGGGGCCAGGTGCATAGCAGGTGCTTTGCAAACCACTACCTGGAGTGTAGTGGTAAACCTGGGCTCTACCGGCTGTGTGACCTGGGGCCAGCCTCAGGTTCCCCATCTGTGCGGCGGAGCTAGATCACCCATGTGTGAAGTTGTGGGGTTTAAATGAGGTGATGTCTGTGGGTACTTATCACGTTGCTGGCTACCCCACCGACACCTTGATAAATATAAATTGATAACAGGGGCACCTGGGTGGCTCAGCGGTTGAGCGACTGCCTTCAGCTCAGGTCCTGATTCCGGGATCCCAGGATCGAGTCCCCCATCGGGCTCCCCATGGGGAGCCTGCTTCTCCCTCTGCCTGTGTCTCTGCCTCTCTCTGTGTCTCTCATGAATAAATAAATCAATAAATAAAATCTTTAAAAATATATGAGTTGAGGGATGCCCGGGTGGCTCAGCGGTTTAGTGCTTGCCTTCAGCCCAGGCTGTGATCCCAGGGTCCCGGGATCGAGTCCCACATTGGGCTCCCTGCATGGAGCCTGCTTCTCCCTGTGCCTGTGTCTCTGCCTCTCTCTCTCTGTGGCTTTCATGAATAAATAAATAAAAGTCCTAAAAAAAAAAAAAAAAAAAAAAAAGACTTTAAAAAAACATGAGTCGATAACAAATAATAGTGATATCATTAATATCTTAGTTCTTGTCCATTATGAGGCTAAAACATCAATTCATTATTCATCTCTCCTCCTTAGAATGGCGCCTGGGTTCCCCAGTGCCACTAGGCTTAGCTCTGATTGCCGCTGTGCCCCCTCCTCTCCCTTCTGCCAAGCTCCCCTGCCGAGGGGGTGCTCAGGACTGGCAGATGCACACACGCCTGCACACCAGCCATCCAGTCCTAGGCCTGTGACAGACGTTGCTCATCTATCCCAGACCCTCACTGAACCATTCTGATTTGGGGCTCCCTTCTAGGTTGAACAAAGTTGAGCTGCAAGATGACCCTGCCCTGGGGCCACCTCTTCCAGGAAGCCTTCCGGGTCTCTCAGCTCTCTTCTGAGCCCGGGCCGCCACCTACGCTCCTCCATTGTGCCTTTGGTCTGTCTGCCTTGCCCTCTCTCTGATCAGAGACCCTCAGCTCCCTGAGAACGAGGACCACGGCTTGCAGGACTCAGGGCTCCCAACACTGGCATAGAGACAGGAGCGCAGGAGGTGTGCAGCCACACAGTGGAGAAGGGAGGCTGCCTTCTTTCACGGTTCCTGTCTGCTGTGTGCCATACAACACCGACTGCAGGTATGATGTACCTTGGGCATTGAATCTTTTCAACACCTGGGGAGGGCAGCTCCGCTATCCTTTCATCTGACCTAAGGAAATGGGTCAGAGGGGAAAGTACCTACCCAAGGTCATAGAGCTGGAGGTTCTAGATCAGGGTTTGGCAAACTGTGGCCAGCAAAGCCCAATCCAGCCTGTGGCATGTTTTTGTAAATAAAGTTTTACTGGGACACAACTACGACTGTTCATTTACATTGTCTAGGGGTGGGCTTATACTACAGGGACACAGCTGAACACTTTAAAATAATTTTTTAAAATTTATTCATGAGAGACACACAGAGAGGGGCAGAGACACAGACAGAGGGAGAGGCAGGTTTTCAGCAGGGAGCCTGATACAGGGACTCGATCCCAGGACCCCGGGATCACGACCTGAGCCAAAGGCAGATGCTCAACTGCTGACTCACCCAGGCGTCCTGAACACTTTCAACAGAGACTATATAGCCTACAAAGTCTAAATATTTACTACTTGGCCCTTTACAGAATGAGTGTGCTGACCCCTGCTATAAATGTTTTGGCCAAGAATAATTTGTTCAATGAAATAAATACTCCTAGACACTAATTTTTTAACTACTGGTACTTTTGATGTACTGTGATGATTATTTTCAACACTTTCTATGTCTCTAAATATTTAGCCCACTTGTGCTATGACTGCAACTGGCTGCCATTTATTGAGCAGCTACTGTGTGCCAGGACCTTCAGCACCTTCCACATATTATCTCTTTGAAGATCAGGCTTCCATAGACTTCTTCTGTAAAGGGCCAGATAGGAAATATTTTGCCAGCCATATGGCTTCTGTCTTCTGGTTTTTTTACAGCCCTTGGAAAAGGTAAAACCATTCTTAACACAAAGGCTATACAGAACACAGGCTGCAGGTTGCAGGCTGCATGGGGTCCACGGGCCATCGTTTGCCAACCGCTTTAGATGTTCAAGACGCAGCAGGGTAGGGGCAGGGCGGTCTTTACTCTTCCCTGAAACCTTTGCTCACACAGGGCCTGGCACACGGTGGTGAGCAAATGAATGAGCCACATTCCTCTGAGGAAGGTATAATCAGTCACATTTCACAGATGCGGAAACAGGGGCAGAGAAAGTGAGAGAGAGAGACGTGGCCACAGCCACACAGCTGGTAGGTGGCAGTGCTGGGCGCTGCCCCTCCCCTGCACACCACCCTCATGCCCCCCGACCCGGCCCCTGGGCCTACCTGGGTGTGGGTGTGGTGTACTGGGGCCCCCCAGGTCCACACGGCCACTCGCCATCTGCTGCAGCCGCGGCACGTCCACCGCCGTGAGCCAGGACAACGACTGCAGGTCCCCGGGCAGGTCATCATCGCTGGTGGTGGTGGCCAGGAGCCTGCAGGGAGGGGCAGGAGCTCGGGCGGAGCGGGGAGCTCAGGCTGGCTTCTGGTCCCCCCATCTCTGGAATCACCCCCTAGCCCTCCTCCCCAAGTTGCCCTAATCTGCCCTTCCCCTGGGCTCCGCATGGTCGCAGGATCCCCCCTTTGGCAGCCAGATCAGACATCCTCAAATCATTCCTTCACTGACCACATCTTACCTTAGCCCCTACCCCCAAAACAATAAACACTAAGGTTTGTTGAGCACTTATTATGTGCCAGACACTGTGTCGAGTCCTTCAGAGGTAGTAAAGCCATTAAGCACTCCTGGTCAGCCCCATGAGGCAAGCGGTAGTATGATCATCATTCCCATTTTACAGATTGGGGAAACTGAGGCACAGGGCTCTGGGCACATGGGCACAGTCCTTTTCAATCCCGTTCAATCCCCACAGCAGCCCTGAGAGGTAGGATATACCAACATTCCCCAGATACACCCATATCCTCCTCTTACAGATGGGGAGACTGAGGCTCAGAGCACCAAGTCACTTGCCCAAAGCCACATGTAACAGGAAGTGGTGGGGCCGGAACCCGAGCTGAACAGACAGCCCCTGGAGATGCCATGTGGAACCCATGCCCGACACCCCCCCAACAGACCCGTGAGCAAAAACACCCTCCACGGAAAGACAAAGGCTGCCCACGAGGAGGGCAGGCAGGTACCCTGGCGTGGGGCAAGTGTGACCCCCAGCCCCCCTGAAGTCATGCTTGCCACACGGCTGCGAGGACACTGGGCCCCACAGCAGTACCTTGTCCATGTTATGAGGTGCTGCAAGGTAGCCTGGAGCCCACGCCAGACCCACCATGCCTGTGCCCCTTGGGGGTCAGGGGCTGTCTGGTGTGTGGCCCAGTGGCCCACAGGCCCGATTCTGAGCACCATGGTTTGAGAATAAGTGTCTTGGGGGCTTCACAGAAAGGGGGAGACATAAATGGCTTTGTGATGCACAGGATAGGGGATCATGGTGGGGCATCTGCCTCTGCCACCCACGGGCCACCTCAGCTCGGGCTCTGTCTCCTGTCTCGCTGTCTCTCTCTCCCTCTCTCTCTCCCCACTCCTTCCCACCTCGCCCGCTCTCTCTTTCCTTGTGTTTTAGGGCCACAATTAGCGTTGCCATGGCCACAACTGCTCGTTGTCGCCGGGCCTGGGCCCTCAGCCCACCAAGCTGGCATCAGGTGACCGTCCGGCTGCCCCAGCGATTGGCTGCCTTGTAGGAAAACAGGGCCTGGAAACGATTTGAAAACCCGGCCGGCCGTGTCAGCAGCAGCAGTTGGCCTGGCTGCTGTCCCCCGGAGGCCCATTGTGCGACAAACGACTGTTGCCCCCGTGGCACGTGGCCCCCATTGTCCCGGGGTCTCTGTGCAATTGTTTTTGCAGCCCCCCCACCCCGGGCTGCCACTCCTTCAGCCTGCTCGTAACTCATCAGGCGAGTGACAGCCACGGCCCAGGCCTGGGCGCTGCCATCTGTCCCCCCGGGCCCGTGGAGACCATGGGGTAGACGGAGGGGCAGGGCTCGGTCCCCACCCGCCGCATGACTGGCCGGCCTCCCAGAGCCTGGCGGTGCGACCCTGCTCCTGCTCCTGCTCCGTCACCTGCTGTGGCTCCCCACTGCCCCTGCTGCTCCGCTTGGCGCTGGGCATCTGGGAGGCACGGAGGGGAGCCACTGCCGGCAGGTTTCTGAGGCGCGGCCCCACCAAGGCCCCTGAATGGTGGCGGCGGGCTTGTGAACAAACTGGGTTCCTGGGGGCCAGCAAGATCTCTGGCGGCAGGGGACTCTGGCTGATAGTGCCCAGGGCGGTCAAGAGCTTGGGCTCTGGGGTCTAACCCTAGTCTCCACTTGCCTTGTGCCAGGGCCACTGACTGGACCCCTCTGAGCCTCCGTTTTTCATTTGTAAAATCGGGCTAATAACACTTGCTTCATAGGGTGTCGTGGGGATTAAGCGTATGATTGCATGTCAAGCCCTTGGAACGGCGTCACTTAGCTGTCATCAGCATGCGGGCCGATATGAATGTTAAAAATATTAGCCAGGCCCCCAGAGGACTGGAAGGAAGTACGTCGCGGCTTGGGCTCCGTGGTCTCACAGATCTGCCTCTGTTGCTGTAAGCACCTGTGGCTCCCATTTATTGAGCGCTTCCTGTATGCCAGACCCAAGGCCACGTGCTCTCCCCATTTTACAGGTAGAGAAACTGAGACCCCCGAGCAGTCACTTAAATGCCCAGAGCCTGTCTCCCCACGAAGTGAGGATCACATAAGGTGACGAGGCCGTTGAGTGCAGAGAGGGGCTGAGGAAGCGGTGCTCTTCTGATGGTGCTTCTAGGTCTTTTCTTTCCTGCTGTTTGTGTGTCCCGCCTGGCTCCCCATTCCTTCACCCCCGACTTCACCCCGACGCCTACTGCGGCCACCCGGTGTCCGATCCCCCTGCCCCCCGCTGGGACACCCAAGCGCGGTCCCACTGCCATGCCTTAGCCCCCACCCAAACAGGGCCCACCCCTGGAAGCTCACTGCAGATCGTCTCCCGGCCTCTTCCTGCCAAAGTCCTGCCCACATCATCTGACCCCACCCCTCATTTGACCCACGGAGAAACTGAGGTTAGAAGGGAAGCAGTTTGCTTCCAATTCATAGTCCAGAGAAAGGCCAGGGCTAGGGCTCCTGGCTGCCCGTGCGGGCTCATTCCAGCCCAGGAGTGGCTTCCCTGAGAAGTCTCTGTCACCCGACCGCAAGCTCAGGGACCCCTCTGCATCTTGGCTGCTCCCTGAGCCTTGCCAGGGCCAGTGAGTTCGCGCTGCCATCTCTCTGCCCCCCACCCCGCCTGTGGGATCACTGAGGGCTGGCCCTGAGCCCTGGATCAGCCTGTGTCCCTGCACACAGGGGTGCCACTTACATGCCTGCTTGGCTGGTTGAAATCAGCTGACCCCCGGCTACCAACCCAGAGAACAGTGTGACAATGGCTGTCACGTCCAGAACTTTAGGCACTCACGGAGCCACCCTCTGCCTCCCTGAGTCCTTGCCACAGCCTGAGGACAGGGGCAGGGGCCATGCCCGCTTTACAGAGAGGGAAGCTAAGGCCAGACCAGGACTCGAACCCAGGTCTCTGCTCCAGTCTGAGGCTGTTCCTGTGGCACAACAGGCAGAGAATTAGATGTCCCCTGGGGGCGATGCCCTCCTCCCATGATCCTGGGGCTTTCAGGTGAGGCTGTGTATCCCAGCATCGCCCAGGACCTGGTTCGAATGTAGAGTTCAAGACCCAGCCCAGAGCCCGGGGTTCCACCCTTGAGCACCTCCCAGCAAAGCTCCAGGGGCGGGGGGAAGAGCCCCGAGGCGGTGTAACAGGGTCTTGGGCACAGCCCAAGCTTTGACTGGACAGATCTGGATTCAAGTCCTGGTGATCCCTGGAGACCTCAGATAAGTCACCCTGAGCCTCCATTTTCTCATCTGGAAAATGGGAGAATCACTGTCCGTATCTCCCTGGGTTGTTCTGAGAAGCACATGAAGCAGTGTCCTTCAGCTTCTGACATAGGCCTGGTCCTCATTCTTCCTTGCGGGTTTGGGGCTCCTTTTGGTGGAGGGGCAGTGGCTAGGCCCTGCTCCCTCTGCTGGACCTCCCTCTTGCCCATGCCAAAATGTCTATGCCAGCGTGCCCGACACTGGCCCCGCCAGCCCCACTGGTCTCCTGCAACGGTGCTGGGGGTCGGCTGGCCCTGAAAGGCCTGGCTCACCTCCCGCTGCCTTATCACCCCGCATTCAGGCACCTCTTCCCTGGGAGTCACAGGAGCTGGGGGGCAGGTGCGCTAGGCCCTGCCTGGGAGTGTCCCATCCCCATGGCCCGGCCCGGGTCCTTAGCCATCTCGGCCCCGCTCCACTCCCTGCAGAGGCATGTCAGCCCAGCCCTTTCTCCACCGTGACATGTGGGGCACCCCCGTGATCTATCCCTCACCGACGCATACGGGTCCCTCATTAAAGACGCCCCCGTGTGCCCCATTCTTGCTCTCTCCTAGCGCCTCATTTTCAATGGCGTGAACCCCAGGTCCTCAGAAACCACTCTGGCATCCCAGCCGTAGGCCCTTGGAAGGGCATTTCATGCCCAGCCTCAGTTGTCCCGCCTGTAGGATGGGACCAAGGGGTAATGATCGCAGCGATAGCATGTACCCGCCCCCAGGCCTGGCCTGGTGGAAGCGGTGGAGGTGACGTGGCTTTGTGGGACATCTGCCATCTGCGGGGGCCTGGGATTCCTCCCTGGGGTGTGTATACGCGCGACACTGTATCAGTCTCCTGAGTGGGTTTCCCCTCTGCTGGGAAAGGACTAGACATTTGCAATTCAAAGGAAAAGGCAAAATCCGGCCTCACTGTCCTGGGGTCTCCCAAGACCCCTCCTGCTCATTCTGTCTAGGTCTTTCTTTTCAGTTTCTGGGCAAGGAGGTATCTCCAAGACATGGGCTGCATCCCACAGCTCCCAGGGATCCCCAGTTTTGGCAGAGAGGAGGCCAGGACCAGTGC